>NC_136793.1:1657065-1772065 GCF_951216825.1 Electrona antarctica
TGTCCTTCTGGTTCAAACCTCCTGTCCTTCCGGTTCAAACCTCCTGTCCTTCTGGTTCAAACCTCCTGTCCTTCTGGTTCAAACCTCCTGTCCTTCTGGTTCAAACCTCCTGTCCTTCCGGTTCAAACCTCCTGTCCTTCCGGTTCAAACCTCATGCCCTTCCGGTTCAAACCTCCTGTCCTTCCGGTTCAAACCTCCTGTCCTTCCGGTTCAAACCTCCTGTCCTTCCGGTTCAAACCTCCTGTCCTTCTGGTTCAAACCTCCTGTCCTTCCGGTTCAAACCGCCTGTCCTTCCGGTTCAAACCTCCGGCCCTTCTGGTTCAAACCTCATGTCCTTCCGGTTCAAACCTCCTGTCCTTCTGGTTCAAACCTCCTGTCCTTCTGGTTCAAACCTCCTGCCCTTCCGGTTCAAACCTCCTGTCCTTCCGGTTCAAACATCATGTCCTTCCGGTTCAAACCTCATGTCCTTCCGGTTCAAACCTCCTGTCCTTCTGGTTCAAACCTCCTGTCCTTCTGGTTAAAACCTCCTGTCCTTCCGGTTCAAACCTCCTGTCCTTCCGGTTCAAACCTGGTTCAAACCTCCTGCCCTTCCGGTTCAAACCTCCTGCCCTTCCGGTTCAAACCTCCTGCCAGTGAACATGAAGCTTAAATAACCACAGCGCCACCTCATGGTCACATTAAGACCCATTTGACCCCATGTGGCTCCAACAGAAAGAAACGGAAAGATTTGAATATTATGAATGCAGAATAATTCACTAATTGTGTGTGTGTGTGTGTGTGTGTGTGTGTGTGTGTGTGTGTGTGTGTGTGTGTGTGTGTGTGTGTGTGTGTGTGTGTGTGTGTGTGTGTGTGTGTGTGTGTGTGTGTGTGTGTGTGTGTGTGTGTGTGTGTGTGTGTGTGTGTGTGTGTGTGTGTGTGTGTGCGCGTGCAGGTTGGGGACACGCCGCTCCACCTAGCTTCCAGGAACGGTCACCGGGGCGCGGTGGACTTCCTGCTTCTGAATTATGACACGCGCGATGATGTCAACATGGTAAGGCCAATCAGTGGCGTGGCACAGAGAGACGTTGCTGTGCAGTGGCACACAGAGACGTTGCTGTGCAGTGACATGGCACAGAGACATTGCTGTGCAGTGGCATGGCACAGAGACGTTGCTGTGCAGTGGCACAGAGAGACGTTGCTGTGCAGTGACATGGCACAGAGACATTGCTGTGCAGTGGCATGGCACAGAGACGTTGCTGTGCAGTGGCACAGAGAGACGTTGCTGTGCAGTGGCATGGCACAGAGAGACGTTGCTGTGCAGTGGCACAGAGAGACGTTGCTGTGCAGTGGCACAGAGAGACGTTGCTGTGCAGTGGCACAGAGAGACGTTGCTGTGCAGTGGCACAGAGAGACGTTGCTGTGCAGTGACATGGCACAGAGACGTTGCTGTGCAGTGGCACAGAGAGACGTTGCTGTGCAGTGGCACAGAGAGACGTTGCTGTGCAGTGGCACACAGAGACGTTGCTGTGCAGTGACATGGCACAGAGACGTTGCTGTGCAGTGGCATGGCACAGAGACGTTGCTGTGCAGTGGCACAGAGAGACGTTGCTGTGCAGTGACATGGCACAGAGAGACGTTGCTGTGCAGTGACATGGCACAGAGACGTTGCTGTGCAGTGGCATGGCACAGAGACGTTGCTGTGCAGTGGCACAGAGAGACGTTGCTGTGCAGTGACATGGCACAGAGACGTTGCTGTGCAGTGGCATGGCACAGAGACGTTGCTGTGCAGTGGCACAGAGAGACGTTGCTGTGCAGTGGCATGGCACAGAGACGTTGCTGTGCAGTGGCACAGAGACGTTGCTGTGCAGTGGCACAGAGAGACGTTGCTGTGCAGTGGCACAGAGAGACGTTGCTGTGCAGTGGCACACAGAGACGTTGCTGTGCAGTGGCATGGCACAGAGACGTTGCTGTGCAGTGGCACAGAGAGACGTTGCTGTGCAGTGGCATGGCACAGAGAGACGTTGCTGTGCAGTGGCACAGAGAGACGTTGCTGTGCAGTGGCACAGAGAGACGTTGCTGTGCAGTGGCACAGAGAGACGTTGCTGTGCAGTGGCACACAGAGACGTTGCTGTGCAGTGACATGGCACAGAGACGTTGCTGTGCAGTGGCACAGAGAGACGTTGCTGTGCAGTGGCACAGAGAGACGTTGCTGTGCAGTGGCACACAGAGACGTTGCTGTGCAGTGACATGGCACAGAGACGTTGCTGTGCAGTGGCATGGCACAGAGACGTTGCTGTGCAGTGGCACAGAGAGACGTTGCTGTGCAGTGACATGGCACAGAGAGACGTTGCTGTGCAGTGACATGGCACAGAGACGTTGCTGTGCAGTGGCATGGCACAGAGACGTTGCTGTGCAGTGGCACAGAGAGACGTTGCTGTGCAGTGACATGGCACAGAGACGTTGCTGTGCAGTGGCATGGCACAGAGACGTTGCTGTGCAGTGGCACAGAGAGACGTTGCTGTGCAGTGGCATGGCACAGAGACGTTGCTGTGCAGTGGCACAGAGAGACGTTGCTGTGCAGTGACATGGCACAGAGACGTTGCTGTGCAGTGGCACAGAGACGTTGCTGTGCAGTGGCACACAGAGACGTTGCTGTGCAGTGGCACACAGAGACGTTGCTGTGCAGTGGCATGGCACAGAGACGTTGCTGTGCAGTGGCACAGAGAGACGTTGCTGTGCAGTGGCATGGCACAGAGAGACGTTGCTGTGCAGTGGCACAGAGAGACGTTGCTGTGCAGTGGCACAGAGAGACGTTGCTGTGCAGTGGCACAGAGAGACGTTGCTGTGCAGTGGCACACAGAGACGTTGCTGTGCAGTGACACAGAGAGACGTTGCTGTGCAGTGGCACAGAGAGACGTTGCTGTGCAGTGGCACACAGAGACGTTGCTGTGCAGTGACATGGCACAGAGACGTTGCTGTGCAGTGGCATGGCACAGAGACGTTGCTGTGCAGTGGCACAGAGAGACGTTGCTGTGCAGTGACATGGCACAGAGAGACGTTGCTGTGCAGTGACATGGCACAGAGACGTTGCTGTGCAGTGGCATGGCACAGAGACGTTGCTGTGCAGTGGCACAGAGAGACGTTGCTGTGCAGTGACATGGCACAGAGACGTTGCTGTGCAGTGGCATGGCACAGAGACGTTGCTGTGCAGTGGCACAGAGAGACGTTGCTGTGCAGTGGCATGGCACAGAGACGTTGCTGTGCAGTGGCACAGAGACGTTGCTGTGCAGTGGCACAGAGAGACGTTGCTGTGCAGTGGCACAGAGAGACGTTGCTGTGCAGTGGCACACAGAGACGTTGCTGTGCAGTGGCATGGCACAGAGACGTTGCTGTGCAGTGGCACAGAGAGACGTTGCTGTGCAGTGGCATGGCACAGAGAGACGTTGCTGTGCAGTGGCACAGAGAGACGTTGCTGTGCAGTGGCACAGAGAGACGTTGCTGTGCAGTGGCACACAGAGACGTTGCTGTGCAGTGACATGGCACAGAGACGTTGCTGTGCAGTGGCACAGAGAGACGTTGCTGTGCAGTGGCACAGAGAGACGTTGCTGTGCAGTGGCACAGAGAGACGTTGCTGTGCAGTGGCACACAGAGACGTTGCTGTGCAGTGACATGGCACAGAGACGTTGCTGTGCAGTGGCATGGCACAGAGACGTTGCTGTACAGTGGCACAGAGAGACGTTGCTGTGCAGTGACATGGCACAGAGAGACGTTGCTGTGCAGTGACATGGCACAGAGAGACGTTGCTGTGCAGTGACATGGCACAGAGAGACGTTGCTGTGCAGTGACATGGCACAGAGACGTTGCTGTGCAGTGGCATGGCACAGAGACGTTGCTGTGCAGTGGCACAGAGAGACGTTGCTGTGCACTGACATGGCACAGAGACGTTGCTGTGCAGTGGCATGGCACAGAGACGTTGCTGTGCAGTGGCACAGAGAGACGTTGCTGTGCAGTGGCATGGCACAGAGACGTTGCTGTGCAGTGGCACAGAGAGACGTTGCTGTGCAGTGACATGGCACAGAGACGTTGCTGTGCAGTGGCACAGAGACGTTGCTGTGCAGTGGCACAGAGAGACGTTGCTGTGCAGTGGCACAGAGAGACGTTGCTGTGCAGTGGCACACAGAGACGTTGCTGTGCAGTGGCATGGCACAGAGACGTTGCTGTGCAGTGGCACAGAGAGACGTTGCTGTGCAGTGGCATGGCACAGAGAGACGTTGCTGTGCAGTGGCACAGAGAGACGTTGCTGTGCAGTGGCACAGAGAGACGTTGCTGTGCAGTGGCACACAGAGACGTTGCTGTGCAGTGGCACAGAGAGACGTTGCTGTGCAGTGACATGGCACAGAGATGTTGCTGTGCAGTGGCACAGAGAGACGTTGCTGTGCAGTGGCACAGAGAGACGTTGCTGTGCAGTGGCACAGAGAGACGTTGCTGTGCAGTGGCACAGAGAGACGTTGCTGTGCAGTGACATGGCACAGAGATGTTGCTGTGCAGTGGCACAGAGAGACGTTGCTGTGCAGTGGCACAGAGAGACGTTGCTGTGCAGTGGCACAGAGAGACGTTGCTGTGCAGTGGCATGGCACAGAGAGACGTTGGAGCATAAATCAAATGGCTCGTTATGGCCTAATGAGAGACAATAGATAATCATCATAATCATCATCTGCTGCTAGTTTAGAATGATAAATGACTCTCCAAAACTACTAAGGCCTCATTCACACGTTGCTGTGGCATGGCACAGAGACGTTGCTGTGCAGTGGCACAGAGAGACGTTGCTGTGCAGTGGCATGGCACAGAGAGACGTTGCTGTGCAGTGGCACAGAGAGACGTTGCTGTGCAGTGGCACAGAGAGACGTTGCTGTGCAGTGGCACAGAGAGACGTTGCTGTGCAGTGGCACACAGAGACGTTGCTGTGCAGTGACACAGAGAGACGTTGCTGTGCAGTGGCACAGAGAGACGTTGCTGTGCAGTGGCACACAGAGACGTTGCTGTGCAGTGACATGGCACAGAGACGTTGCTGTGCAGTGGCATGGCACAGAGACGTTGCTGTGCAGTGGCACAGAGAGACGTTGCTGTGCAGTGACATGGCACAGAGAGACGTTGCTGTGCAGTGACATGGCACAGAGACGTTGCTGTGCAGTGGCATGGCACAGAGACGTTGCTGTGCAGTGGCACAGAGAGACGTTGCTGTGCAGTGACATGGCACAGAGACGTTGCTGTGCAGTGGCATGGCACAGAGACGTTGCTGTGCAGTGGCACAGAGAGACGTTGCTGTGCAGTGGCATGGCACAGAGACATGGCTGTGCAGTGGCACAGAGACGTTGCTGTGCAGTGGCACAGAGAGACGTTGCTGTGCAGTGGCACAGAGAGACGTTGCTGTGCAGTGGCACACAGAGACGTTGCTGTGCAGTGGCATGGCACAGAGACGTTGCTGTGCAGTGGCACAGAGAGACGTTGCTGTGCAGTGGCATGGCACAGAGAGACGTTGCTGTGCAGTGGCACAGAGAGACGTTGCTGTGCAGTGGCACAGAGAGACGTTGCTGTGCAGTGGCACAGAGAGACGTTGCTGTGCAGTGGCACACAGAGACGTTGCTGTGCAGTGACATGGCACAGAGACGTTGCTGTGCAGTGGCACAGAGAGACGTTGCTGTGCAGTGGCACAGAGAGACGTTGCTGTGCAGTGGCACAGAGAGACGTTGCTGTGCAGTGGCACACAGAGACGTTGCTGTGCAGTGACATGGCACAGAGACGTTGCTGTGCAGTGGCATGGCACAGAGACGTTGCTGTGCAGTGGCACAGAGAGACGTTGCTGTGCAGTGACATGGCACAGAGAGACGTTGCTGTGCAGTGACATGGCACAGAGAGACGTTGCTGTGCAGTGACATGGCACAGAGAGACGTTGCTGTGCAGTGACATGGCACAGAGACGTTGCTGTGCAGTGGCATGGCACAGAGACGTTGCTGTGCAGTGGCACAGAGAGACGTTGCTGTGCACTGACATGGCACAGAGACGTTGCTGTGCAGTGGCATGGCACAGAGACGTTGCTGTGCAGTGGCACAGAGAGACGTTGCTGTGCAGTGGCATGGCACAGAGACGTTGCTGTGCAGTGGCACAGAGAGACGTTGCTGTGCAGTGACATGGCACAGAGACGTTGCTGTGCAGTGGCACAGAGACGTTGCTGTGCAGTGGCACAGAGAGACGTTGCTGTGCAGTGGCACAGAGAGACGTTGCTGTGCAGTGGCACACAGAGACGTTGCTGTGCAGTGGCATGGCACAGAGACGTTGCTGTGCAGTGGCACAGAGAGACGTTGCTGTGCAGTGGCATGGCACAGAGAGACGTTGCTGTGCAGTGGCACAGAGAGACGTTGCTGTGCAGTGGCACAGAGAGACGTTGCTGTGCAGTGGCACACAGAGACGTTGCTGTGCAGTGGCACAGAGAGACGTTGCTGTGCAGTGACATGGCACAGAGATGTTGCTGTGCAGTGGCACAGAGAGACGTTGCTGTGCAGTGGCACAGAGAGACGTTGCTGTGCAGTGGCACAGAGAGACGTTGCTGTGCAGTGGCATGGCACAGAGAGACGTTGGAGCATAAATCAAATGGCTCGTTATGGCCTAATGAGAGACAATAGATAATCATCATAATCATCATCTGCTGCTAGTTTAGAATGATAAATGACTCTCCAAAACTACTAAGGCCTCATTCACACGTTGCTGTGGCATGGCACAGAGACGTTGCTGTGCAGTGGCACAGAGAGACGTTGCTGTGCAGTGGCATGGCACAGAGAGACGTTGCTGTGCAGTGGCACAGAGAGACGTTGCTGTGCAGTGGCACAGAGAGACGTTGCTGTGCAGTGGCACAGAGAGACGTTGCTGTGCAGTGGCACACAGAGACGTTGCTGTGCAGTGACACAGAGAGACGTTGCTGTGCAGTGGCACAGAGAGACGTTGCTGTGCAGTGGCACACAGAGACGTTGCTGTGCAGTGACATGGCACAGAGACGTTGCTGTGCAGTGGCATGGCACAGAGACGTTGCTGTGCAGTGGCACAGAGAGACGTTGCTGTGCAGTGACATGGCACAGAGAGACGTTGCTGTGCAGTGACATGGCACAGAGACGTTGCTGTGCAGTGGCATGGCACAGAGACGTTGCTGTGCAGTGGCACAGAGAGACGTTGCTGTGCAGTGACATGGCACAGAGACGTTGCTGTGCAGTGGCATGGCACAGAGACGTTGCTGTGCAGTGGCACAGAGAGACGTTGCTGTGCAGTGGCATGGCACAGAGACATGGCTGTGCAGTGGCACAGAGACGTTGCTGTGCAGTGGCACAGAGAGACGTTGCTGTGCAGTGGCACAGAGAGACGTTGCTGTGCAGTGGCACACAGAGACGTTGCTGTGCAGTGGCATGGCACAGAGACGTTGCTGTGCAGTGGCACAGAGAGACGTTGCTGTGCAGTGGCATGGCACAGAGAGACGTTGCTGTGCAGTGGCACAGAGAGACGTTGCTGTGCAGTGGCACAGAGAGACGTTGCTGTGCAGTGGCACAGAGAGACGTTGCTGTGCAGTGGCACACAGAGACGTTGCTGTGCAGTGACATGGCACAGAGACGTTGCTGTGCAGTGGCACAGAGAGACGTTGCTGTGCAGTGGCACAGAGAGACGTTGCTGTGCAGTGGCACAGAGAGACGTTGCTGTGCAGTGGCACACAGAGACGTTGCTGTGCAGTGACATGGCACAGAAACGTTGCTGTGCAGTGGCATGGCACAGAGACGTTGCTGTGCAGTGGCACAGAGAGACGTTGCTGTGCAGTGACATGGCACAGAGAGACGTTGCTGTGCAGTGACATGGCACAGAGAGACGTTGCTGTGCAGTGACATGGCACAGAGAGACGTTGCTGTGCAGTGACATGGCACAGAGACGTTGCTGTGCAGTGGCATGGCACAGAGACGTTGCTGTGCAGTGGCACAGAGAGACGTTGCTGTGCACTGACATGGCACAGAGACGTTGCTGTGCAGTGGCATGGCACAGAGACGTTGCTGTGCAGTGGCACAGAGAGACGTTGCTGTGCAGTGGCATGGCACAGAGACGTTGCTGTGCAGTGGCACAGAGAGACGTTGCTGTGCAGTGACATGGCACAGAGACGTTGCTGTGCAGTGGCACAGAGACGTTGCTGTGCAGTGGCACAGAGAGACGTTGCTGTGCAGTGGCACAGAGAGACGTTGCTGTGCAGTGGCACACAGAGACGTTGCTGTGCAGTGGCATGGCACAGAGACGTTGCTGTGCAGTGGCACAGAGAGACGTTGCTGTGCAGTGGCATGGCACAGAGAGACGTTGCTGTGCAGTGGCACAGAGAGACGTTGCTGTGCAGTGGCACAGAGAGACGTTGCTGTGCAGTGGCACACAGAGACGTTGCTGTGCAGTGGCACAGAGAGACGTTGCTGTGCAGTGACATGGCACAGAGATGTTGCTGTGCAGTGGCACAGAGAGACGTTGCTGTGCAGTGGCACAGAGAGACGTTGCTGTGCAGTGGCACAGAGAGACGTTGCTGTGCAGTGGCATGGCACAGAGAGACGTTGGAGCATAAATCAAATGGCTCGTTATGGCCTAATGAGAGACAATAGATAATCATCATAATCATCATCTGCTGCTAGTTTAGAATGATAAATGACTCTCCAAAACTACTAAGGCCTCATTCACACGTACCAAACACCAATCAAGCAAATGTTTGTTTGTTTTTTAGTTTTTTTGGGCCACCACAATGCTTTTCCAATGGGAGTCACATGGTTTGATCAAACCTTTGTGTTTGATTGCTGATTGCTGGTGGTGTTCTGCCCCTCCCCCCTCATCAAACAAAAATGTTTGGTCAAACCATGTGACTCCCATTGGAAAAGCATTGTGGTGGCCCAAAAAAATGACCAAACATTTGCTTGATTGGTGTTTGGTACGTATGAATGAGGCCTAAGAGGATTAGTGAAAACAGGCCATTTAAAGATGAATATGGACGGCAAAATTGTGTTTATTTTACCTACATGGTCTTATCAATGCAAAGCCGTTCTGCTTAATCGGCTACACACGTTTTGGCTGCTTCAAGGCAAGGGATATAGCTTTAGACGTATGGAATGGAACCACAAAGGTGTGTGTGCGTGTGTGTGTGTGTGTGTGCGTGTGTGCGTGTGTGCGTGTGTGTGTGTGTGTGTGCGTGTCATCAGCAGGCTGTAACATGTTTGAGCATTCCGAGCAACTCAGAATGTGTCAGATTGGATCTTTGAACACTCACACTAGACGATAATGTATGCCCGAGATTCTCTCCCGATCTAGTCGGGACGGTTGTTTCAGACCCTGGTTATCTTGTAGTGTACTAGTGCCACCCTAAATGTCAACACGGTACACCGCTCGCTGGTTTAGCACCTTGGCATCGTGCCAAACCAACATCACCTTGGCACCGTGCCAAACCAACATCAAAGACCTTTAAAATCATTTAGAACCTCATGCTGTTAAATGTTACATGATGTCACAGAAAACACGACTTTGGCAAATATTTACCAAACTAATTAACACTCGCATGACTGTATGTAGTAAGGCCAGGTACCACATGACTGTATGTAGTAAGGCCAGGTACCACATGACTGGATGTAGTAGTAAGGCCAGGTACCACATGACTGTATGTAGTAAGGCCAGGTACCACATGACTGTATGTAGTAGTAAGGCCAGGTACCACATGACTGTATGTAGTAGTAAGGCCAGGTACCACATGACTGTATGTAGTAGTAAGGCCAGGTACCACATGACTGTATGTAGTAGTAAGGCCAGGTACCACATGCCTGTATGTAGTAGTAAGGCCAGGTACCACATGACTGTATGTAGTAGTAAGGCCAGGTACCACATGACTGTATGTAGTAAGGCCAGGTACCACATTACTGTATGAAGTAAGGCCAGGTACCACATGACTGTATGTAGTAAGGCCAGGTACCACATGACTGTATGTAGTAAGGCCAGGTACCACATGACTGTATGTAGTAGTAAGGCCAGGTACCACATGACTGGATGTAGTAAGGCCAGGTACCACATGACTGTATGTAGTAAGGCCGGGTACCACATGACTGTATGTAGTAAGGTCAGGTACCACATGACTGTATGTAGTAAGGTCAGGTACCACATGACTGTATGTAGTAAGGTCAGGTACCACATGACTGTATGTAGTAAGGTCAGGTACCACATGACTGTATGTAGTAAGGCCAGGTACCACATGACTGTATGAAGTAAGGCCAGGTACCACATGACTGTATGTAGTAAGGCCGGGTACCACATGACTGTATGTAGTAAGGTCAGGTACCACATGACTGTATGTAGTAAGGTCAGGTACCACATGACTGTATGTAGTAAGGTCAGGTACCACATGACTGTATGTAGTAAGGCCAGGTACCACATGACTGTATGAAGTAAGGTCAGGTACCACATGACTGTATGTAGTAGTAAGGCCAGGTACCACATGACTGTATGTAGTAGTAAGGCCAGGTACCACATGACTGTATGAAGTAAGGCCAGGTACCACATGACTGTATGTAGTAAGGCCAGGTACCACATGACTGTATGTAGTAAGGCCAGGTACCACATGACTGTATGAAGTAAGGTCAGGTACCACATGACTGTATGTAGTAGTAAGGCCAGGTACCACATGACTGTATGTAGTAGTAAGGCCAGGTACCACATGACTGTATGTAGTAAGGCCAGGTACCACATGACTGTATGTAGTAAGGTCAGGTACCACATGACATGACTGTATGTAGTAAGGCCAGGTACCACATGACTGTATGAAGTAAGGCCAGGTACCACATGACTGTATGAAGTAAGGCCAGGTACCACATGACTGTATGAAGTAAGGCCAGGTACCACATGACTGTATGTAGTAAGGCCAGGTACCACATGACTGTATGTAGTAAGGCCAGGTACCACATGACTGTATGTAGTAAGGCCAGGTACCACATGACTGTATGTAGTAAGGCCAGGTGCCACATGACTGTATGTAGTAAGGCCAGGTACCACAATACTGTATGTAGTAAGGCCAGGAACCACATGACTATGAAGTAAGACCAGGTACCACATGACTGTATGTAGTAAGGCCAGGTACCACAAGACTGTATGTAGTAAGGCCAGGAACCACATGACTGTATGAAGTAAGGCCAGGTACCACATGACTGTATGTAGTAAGGTCAGGTACCACATGACTGTATGTAGTAGTAAGGCCAGGTACCACATGACTGTATGTAGTAGTAAGGCCAGGTACCACATGACTGTATGAAGTAAGGCCAGGTACCACATGACTGTATGTAGGAAGGCCAGGTACCACATGACTGTATGTAGTAAGGTCAGGTACCACATGACTGTATGTAGTAAGGCCAGGTACCACATGACATGACTGTATGTAGTAAGGTCAGGTACCACATGACTGTATGAAGTAAAACCAGGTACCACATGACTGTATGTAGTAAGGCCAGTTACCACATGACTGTATGTAGTAAGGTCAGGTACCACATGACTGTATGTAGTAAGGTCAGGTACCACATGACATGACTGTATGTAGTAAGGTCAGGTACCACATGACTGTGTGTATTAAGGCCAGGTACCACATGACTGTATGTAGTAAGGCCAGGTACCACATGACTGTATGTAGTAAGGCCAGGTACCACATGACTGTATGTAGTAAGGCCTGGTACCACATGACATGACTGTATGTAGTAAGGTCAGGTACCACATGACTGTATGTAGTAAGGCCAGGTACCACATGACATGACTGTATGTAGTAAGGCCAGGTACCACATGACTGTATGTAGTAGTAAGGCCAGGTACCACATGACTGTATGTAGTAAGGCCAGGTACCACATGACTGTATGTAGTAAGGCCAGGTACCACATGACTGTATGTAGTAGTAAGGCCAGGTACCACATGACTGTATGTAGTAGTAAGGCCAGGTACCACATGACTGTATGTAGTAAGGCCAGGTACCACATGACTGTATGTAGTAAGGCCAGGTACCACATGACTGTATGTAGTAAGGCCAGGTACCACATGACTGTATGTAGTAAGGCCAGGTACCACATGACTGTATGTAGTAAGGCCAGGTACCACATGACTGTATGTAGTAGTAAGGCCAGGTACCACATGACTGTATGTAGTAGTAAGGCCAGGTACCACATGACTGTATGTAGTAAGGCCAGGTACCACATGACTGTATGTAGTAGTAAGGCCAGGTACCACATGACTGTATGTAGTAAGGCCAGGTACCACATGACTGTATGTAGTAAGGTCAGGTACCACATGACTGTATGTAGTAAGGTCAGGTACCACATGACTGTATGTAGTAGTAAGGCCAGGTACCACATGACTGTATGTAGTAAGGCCAGGTACCACATGACTGTATGTAGTAGTAAGGCCAGGTACCACATGACTGTATGTAGTAAGGTCAGGTACCACATGACTGTATGTAGTAGTAAGGCCAGGTACCACATGACTGTATGTAGTAAGGCCAGGTACCACATGACTGTATGTAGTAGTAAGGCCAGGTACCACATGACTGTATGTAGTAAGGTCAGGTACCACATGACTGTATGTAGGAAGGCCAGGTACCACATGACTGTATGAAGTAAGGCCAGGTACCACATGACTGTATGTAGTAAGGTCAGGTACCACATGACTGTATGTAGGAAGGCCAGGTACCACATGACTGTATGTAGTAAGGTCAGGTACCACATGACTGTATGTAGTAAGGTCAGGTACCACATGACTGTATGTAGTAGTAAGGCCAGGTACCACATGACTGTATGTAGTAAGGCCAGGTACCACATGACTGTATGTAGTAGTAAGGCCAGGTACCACATGACTGTATGTAGTAAGGTCAGGTACCACATGACTGTATGTAGGAAGGCCAGGTACCACATGACTGTATGAAGTAAGGCCAGGTACCACATGACTGTATGTAGTAAGGTCAGGTACCACATGACTGTATGTAGGAAGGCCAGGTACCACATGACTGTATGTAGTAAGGCCAGGTACCACATGACTGTATGTAGGAAGGCCAGGTACCACATGACTGTATGTAGTAAGGTCAGGTACCACATGACTGTATGTAGTAAGGCCAGGTACCACATGACATGACTGTATGTAGTAAGGTCAGGTACCACATGACTGTATGAAGTAAGGCCAGGTACCACATGACTGTATGAAGTAAGGCCAGGTACCACATGACTGTATGTAGTAAGGCCAGGTACCACATGACTGTATGTATTAAGGCCAGGTACCACATGACTGTATGTAGTAAGGCCAGGTACCACATGACTGTATGTAGTAAGGCCAGGTACCACATGACATGACTGTATGTAGTAAGGTCAGGTACCACATGACTGTATGTAGTAAGGCCAGGTACCACATGACATGACTGTATGTAGTAAGGTCAGGTACCACATGACTGTATGTAGTAGTAAGGCCAGGTACCACATGACTGTATGTAGTAGTAAGGCCAGGTACCACATGACTGTATGTAGTAGTAAGGCCAGGTACCACATGACTGTATGTAGTAAGGCCAGGTACCACATGACTGTATGTAGTAAGGCCAGGTACCACATGACTGTATGTAGTAAGGCCAGGTACCACATGACTGTATGTAGTAAGGCCAGGTACCACATGACTGTATGTAGTAAGGCCAGGTACCACATGACTGTATGTAGTAAGGTCAGGTACCACATGACTGTATGTATTAAGGCCAGGTACCACATGACTGTATGTAGTAGTAAGGCCAGGTACCACATGACTGTATGTAGTAAGGTCAGGTACCACATGACTGTTTGTAGTAAGGCCAGGTACCAGTATGTAGTAGTAAGGCCAGGTACCACATGACTGTATGTAGTAAGGCCAGGTACCACATGACTGTATGTAGTAGTAAGGCCAGGTACCACATGACTGTATGTAGTAAGGCCAGGTACCACATGACTGTATGAAGTAAGGCCAGGTACCACATGACTGTATGTAGTAAGGCCAGTTACCACATGACTGTATGTAGTAAGGCCAGTTACCACATGACTGTATGTAGTAAGGCCAGGTACCACATGACTGTATGTAGTAAGGTCAGGTACCACATGACATGACTGTATGTAGTAAGGCCAGGTACCACATGACTGTATGTAGTAAGGTCAGGTACCACATGACTGTATGTAGTAAGGTCAGGTACCACATGACTGTATGTAGTAAGGTCAGGTACCACATGACTGTATGTAGTAAGGCCAGTTACCACATGACTGTATGTAGTAAGGTCAGGTACCACATGACATGACTGTATGTAGTAAGGCCAGGTACCACATGACTGTATGTAGTAAGGTCAGGTACCACATGACTGTATGTAGTAAGGCCAGGTACCACATGACTGTATGTAGTAAGGCCAGGTACCACATGACTGTATGTAGTAAGGCCAGGTACCACATGACTGTATGTAGTAAGGCCAGGTACCACATAACTGTATGTAGTAAGGCCAGTTACCACATGACTATGTAGTAAGGCCAGGTACCACATGACTGTATGTAGTAAGGCCAGGTACCACATGACTGTATGTAGTAAGGCCAGGTACCACATGACTGTATGTAGTAAGGCCAGGTACCACATGACTGTATGTAGTAAGGCCAGGTACCACATGACTGTATGTAGTAACGCCAGGTACCAAATGACTGTATGTAGTAAGGCCAGGTACCACATGACTGTATGTAGTAAGGCCAGGTACCACATGACTGTATGTAGTAAGGTCAGGTACCACATGACTGTATGTAGTAAGGCCAGGTACCACATGACTGTATGTAGTAAGGCCAGGTACCACATGACTGTATGTAGTAAGGCCAGGTACCACATGACTGTATGTAGTAAGGCCAGGTACCACATGACTGTATGTAGTAGTAAGGCCAGGTACCACATGACTGTATGTAGTAAGGCCAGGTACCACATGACTGTATGTAGTAAGGCCAGTTACCACATGACTGTATGTAGTAAGGCCAGGTACCACATGACTGTATGTAGTAAGGCCAGGTACCACATGACTGTATGTAGTAAGGCCAGTTACCACATGACTGTATGTAGTAAGGTCAGGTACCACATGACATGACTGTATGTAGTAAGGTCAGGTACCACATGACTGTATGTAGTAAGGCCAGTTACCACATGACTGTATGTAGTAAGGTCAGGTACCACATGACTGTATGTAGTAAGGCCAGGTACCACATGACTGTATGAAGTAAGGCCAGGTACCACATGACTGTATGCAGTAAGGCCAGGGACCACATGACTGTATGTAGTAAGACCAGGTACCACATGACTGTATGTAGTAAGGCCAGGTACCACATGACTGTATGTAGTAGGTCAGGTACCACATGACTGTATGTAGTAAGGCCAGGTACCAAATGACTGTATGTAGTAGTAAGGCCAGGTACCACATTACTGTATGTAGTAAGGCCAGGTACCACATGACTGTATGTAGTAAGACCAGGTACCACATGACTGTATGTAGTAAGGCCAGGTACCACATGACTGTATGTAGTAGTAAGGCCAGGTACCACATGACTGTATGTAGTAGTAAGGCCAGGTACCACATGACTGTATGTAGTAAGGCCAGGTACCACATGACTGTATGTAGTAAGGCCAGGTACCACATGCCTGTATGTAGTAAGGCCAGGTACCACATGCCTGTATGTAGTAAGGCCAGGTACCACATGACTGTATGTAGTAAGGCCAGGTACCACATGACTGTATGTAGTAGTAAGGCCAGGTACCACATGACTGTATGTAGTAAGGCCAGGTACCACATGACTGTATGTAGTAAGGCCAGGTACCACATGACTGTATGTAGTAAGGTCAGGTACCACATGACTGTATGTAGTAGTAAGGCCAGGTACCACATGACTGTATGTAGTAAGGTCAGGTACCACATGACTGTATGTAGGAAGGCCAGGTACCACATGACTGTATGAAGTAAGGCCAGGTACCACATGACTGTATGAAGTAAGGCCAGGTACCACATGACTGTATGAAGTAAGGCCAGGTACCACATGACTGTATGTAGTAAGGCCAGGTACCACATGACTGTATGTAGTAAGGCCAGGTACCACATGACATGACTGTATGTAGTAAGGTCAGGTACCACATGACTGTATGAAGTAAGGCCAGGTACCACATGACTGTATGTAGTAAGGCCAGTTACCACATGACATGACTGTATGTAGTAAGGTCAGGTACCACATGACTGTATGTAGTAAGGTCAGGTACCACATGACATGACTGTATGTAGTAAGGTCAGGTACCACATGACTGTATGTAGTAAGGCCAGGTACCACATGACTGTATGTAGTAAGGCCAGGTACCACATGACTGTATGTAGTAAGGCCAGGTACCACATGACTGTATGTAGTAAGGCCAGGTGCCACATGACTGTATGTAGTAAGGCCAGGTACCACAATACTGTATGTAGTAAGGCCAGGAACCACATGACTATGAAGTAAGACCAGGTACCACATGACTGTATGTAGTAAGGCCAGGTACCACAAGACTGTATGTAGTAAGGCCAGGAACCACATGACTGTATGAAGTAAGGCCAGGTACCACATGACTGTATGTAGTAAGGTCAGGTACCACATGACTATATGTAGTAGTAAGGCCAGGTACCACATGACTGTATGTAGTAGTAAGGCCAGGTACCACATGACTGTATGAAGTAAGGCCAGGTACCACATGACTGTATGTAGGAAGGCCAGGTACCACATGACTGTATGTAGTAAGGTCAGGTACCACATGACTGTATGTAGTAAGGCCAGGTACCACATGACATGACTGTATGTAGTAAGGTCAGGTACCACATGACTGTATGAAGTAAAACCAGGTACCACATGACTGTATGTAGTAAGGCCAGTTACCACATGCCATGACTGTATGTAGTAAGGTCAGGTACCACATGACTGTATGTAGTAAGGTCAGGTACCACATGACATGACTGTATGTAGTAAGGTCAGGTACCACATGACTGTGTGTATTAAGGCCAGGTACCACATGACTGTATGTAGTAAGGCCAGGTACCACATGACTGTATGTAGTAAGGCCAGGTACCACATGACTGTATGTAGTAAGGCCCTGGTACCACATGGCATGACTGTACTTAGTAAGGTCAGGTACCACATGACTGTATGTAGTAAGGCCAGGTACCACATGACATGACTGTATGTAGTAAGGCCAGGTACCACATGACTGTATGTAGTAGTAAGGCCAGGTACCACATGACTGTATGTAGTAAGGCCAGGTACCACATGACTGTATGTAGTAAGGCCAGGTACCACATGACTGTATGTAGTAAGGCCAGGTACCACATGACTGTATGTAGTAAGGCCAGGTACCACATGACTGTATGTAGTAGTAAGGCCAGGTACCACATGACTGTATGTAGTAGTAAGGCCAGGTACCACATGACTGTATGTAGTAAGGCCAGGTACCACATGACTGTATGTAGTAGTAAGGCCAGGTACCACATGACTGTATGTAGTAAGGCCAGGTAACACATGACTGTATGTAGTAAGGTCAGGTACCACATGACTGTATGTAGTAAGGCCAGGTACCACATGACTGTATGTAGTAGTAAGGACAGGTACCACATGACTGTATGTAGTAAGGCCAGGTACCACATGACTGTATGTAGTAGTAAGGCCAGGTACCACATGACTGTATGTAGTAAGGTCAGGTACCACATGACTGTATGTAGTAGTAAGGCCAGGTACCACATGACTGTATGTAGTAAGGTCAGGTACCACATGACTGTATGTAGGAAGGCCAGGTACCACATGACTGTATGTAGGAAGGCCAGGTACCACATGACTGTATGTAGTAAGGCCAGGTACCACATGACTGTATGTAGTAGTAAGGCCAGGTACCACATGACTGTATGTAGTAAGGTCAGGTACCACATGACTGTATGTAGTAGTAAGGCCAGGTACCACATGACTGTATGTAGTAAGGTCAGGTACCACATGACTGTATGTAGGAAGGCCAGGTACCACATGACTGTATGTAGTAAGGCCAGGTACCACATGACTGTATGTAGTAAGGTCAGGTACCACATGACTGTATGTAGGAAGGCCAGGTACCACATGACTGTATGTAGTAAGGCCAGGTACCACATGACTGTATGTAGGAAGGCCAGGTACCACATGACTGTATGTAGTAAGGTCAGGTACCACATGACTGTATGTAGTAAGGCCAGGTACCACATGACTGTATGAAGTAAGGCCAGGTACCACATGACTGTATGCAGTAAGGCCAGGGACCACATGACTGTATGTAGTAAGACCAGGTACCACATGACTGTATGTAGTAAGGCCAGGTACCACATGACTGTATGTAGTAGGTCAGGTACCACATGACTGTATGTAGTAAGGCCAGGTACCAAATGACTGTATGTAGTAGTAAGGCCAGGTACCACATTACTGTATGTAGTAAGGCCAGGTACCACATGACTGTATGTAGTAAGACCAGGTACCACATGACTGTATGTAGTAAGGCCAGGTACCACATGACTGTATGTAGTAGTAAGGCCAGGTACCACATGACTGTATGTAGTAGTAAGGCCAGGTACCACATGACTGTATGTAGTAAGGCCAGGTACCACATGACTGTATGTAGTAAGGCCAGGTACCACATGCCTGTATGTAGTAAGGCCAGGTACCACATGCCTGTATGTAGTAAGGCCAGGTACCACATGACTGTATGTAGTAAGGCCAGGTACCACATGACTGTATGTAGTAGTAAGGCCAGGTACCACATGACTGTATGTAGTAAGGCCAGGTACCACATGACTGTATGTAGTAAGGCCAGGTACCACATGACTGTATGTAGTAAGGTCAGGTACCACATGACTGTATGTAGTAGTAAGGCCAGGTACCACATGACTGTATGTAGTAAGGTCAGGTACCACATGACTGTATGTAGGAAGGCCAGGTACCACATGACTGTATGAAGTAAGGCCAGGTACCACATGACTGTATGAAGTAAGGCCAGGTACCACATGACTGTATGAAGTAAGGCCAGGTACCACATGACTGTATGTAGTAAGGCCAGGTACCACATGACTGTATGTAGTAAGGCCAGGTACCACATGACATGACTGTATGTAGTAAGGTCAGGTACCACATGACTGTATGAAGTAAGGCCAGGTACCACATGACTGTATGTAGTAAGGCCAGTTACCACATGACATGACTGTATGTAGTAAGGTCAGGTACCACATGACTGTATGTAGTAAGGTCAGGTACCACATGACATGACTGTATGTAGTAAGGTCAGGTACCACATGACTGTATGTAGTAAGGCCAGGTACCACATGACTGTATGTAGTAAGGCCAGGTACCACATGACTGTATGTAGTAAGGCCAGGTACCACATGACTGTATGTAGTAAGGCCAGGTGCCACATGACTGTATGTAGTAAGGCCAGGTACCACAATACTGTATGTAGTAAGGCCAGGAACCACATGACTATGAAGTAAGACCAGGTACCACATGACTGTATGTAGTAAGGCCAGGTACCACAAGACTGTATGTAGTAAGGCCAGGAACCACATGACTGTATGAAGTAAGGCCAGGTACCACATGACTGTATGTAGTAAGGTCAGGTACCACATGACTATATGTAGTAGTAAGGCCAGGTACCACATGACTGTATGTAGTAGTAAGGCCAGGTACCACATGACTGTATGAAGTAAGGCCAGGTACCACATGACTGTATGTAGGAAGGCCAGGTACCACATGACTGTATGTAGTAAGGTCAGGTACCACATGACTGTATGTAGTAAGGCCAGGTACCACATGACATGACTGTATGTAGTAAGGTCAGGTACCACATGACTGTATGAAGTAAAACCAGGTACCACATGACTGTATGTAGTAAGGCCAGTTACCACATGCCATGACTGTATGTAGTAAGGTCAGGTACCACATGACTGTATGTAGTAAGGTCAGGTACCACATGACATGACTGTATGTAGTAAGGTCAGGTACCACATGACTGTGTGTATTAAGGCCAGGTACCACATGACTGTATGTAGTAAGGCCAGGTACCACATGACTGTATGTAGTAAGGCCAGGTACCACATGACTGTATGTAGTAAGGCCCTGGTACCACATGGCATGACTGTACTTAGTAAGGTCAGGTACCACATGACTGTATGTAGTAAGGCCAGGTACCACATGACATGACTGTATGTAGTAAGGCCAGGTACCACATGACTGTATGTAGTAGTAAGGCCAGGTACCACATGACTGTATGTAGTAAGGCCAGGTACCACATGACTGTATGTAGTAAGGCCAGGTACCACATGACTGTATGTAGTAAGGCCAGGTACCACATGACTGTATGTAGTAAGGCCAGGTACCACATGACTGTATGTAGTAGTAAGGCCAGGTACCACATGACTGTATGTAGTAGTAAGGCCAGGTACCACATGACTGTATGTAGTAAGGCCAGGTACCACATGACTGTATGTAGTAGTAAGGCCAGGTACCACATGACTGTATGTAGTAAGGCCAGGTAACACATGACTGTATGTAGTAAGGTCAGGTACCACATGACTGTATGTAGTAAGGCCAGGTACCACATGACTGTATGTAGTAGTAAGGCCAGGTACCACATGACTGTATGTAGTAAGGCCAGGTACCACATGACTGTATGTAGTAGTAAGGCCAGGTACCACATGACTGTATGTAGTAAGGTCAGGTACCACATGACTGTATGTAGTAGTAAGGCCAGGTACCACATGACTGTATGTAGTAAGGTCAGGTACCACATGACTGTATGTAGGAAGGCCAGGTACCACATGACTGTATGTAGGAAGGCCAGGTACCACATGACTGTATGTAGTAAGGCCAGGTACCACATGACTGTATGTAGTAGTAAGGCCAGGTACCACATGACTGTATGTAGTAAGGTCAGGTACCACATGACTGTATGTAGTAGTAAGGCCAGGTACCACATGACTGTATGTAGTAAGGTCAGGTACCACATGACTGTATGTAGGAAGGCCAGGTACCACATGACTGTATGTAGTAAGGCCAGGTACCACATGACTGTATGTAGTAAGGTCAGGTACCACATGACTGTATGTAGGAAGGCCAGGTACCACATGACTGTATGTAGTAAGGCCAGGTACCACATGACTGTATGTAGGAAGGCCAGGTACCACATGACTGTATGTAGTAAGGTCAGGTACCACATGACTGTATGTAGTAAGGCCAGGTACCACATGACATGACTGTATGTAGTAAGGTCAGGTACCACATGACTGTATGAAGTAAGGCCAGGTACCACATGACTGTATGTAGTAAGGCCAGTTACCACATGACATGACTGTATGTAGTAAGGTCAGGTACCACATGACTGTATGAAGTAAGGCCAGGTACCACATGACTGTATGAAGTAAGGCCAGGTACCACATGACTGTATGTAGTAAGGCCAGGTACCACATGACTGTATGTATTAAGGCCAGGTACCACATGACTGTATGTAGTAAGGCCAGGTACCACATGACTGTATGTAGTAAGGCCAGGTACCACATGACATGACTGTATGTAGTAAGGTCAGGTAACACATGACTGTATGTAGTAAGGCCAGGTACCACATGACATGACTGTATGTAGTAAGGTCAGGTACCACATGACTGTATGTAGTAGTAAGGCCAGGTACCACATGACTGTATGTAGTAGTAAGGCCAGGTACCACATGACTGTATGTAGTAGTAAGGCCAGGTACCACATGACTGTATGTAGTAAGGCCAGGTACCACATGACTGTATGTAGTAAGGCCAGGTACCACATGACTGTATGTAGTAAGGCCAGGTACCACATGACTGTATGTAGTAAGGTCAGGTACCACATGACTGTATGTATTAAGGCCAGGTACCACATGACTGTATGTAGTAGTAAGGCCAGGTACCACATGACTGTATGTAGTAAGGTCAGGTACCACATGACTGTTTGTAGTAAGGCCAGGTACCAGTATGTAGTAGTAAGGCCAGGTACCACATGACTGTATGTAGTAAGGCCAGGTACCACATGACTGTATGTAGTAGTAAGGCCAGGTACCACATGACTGTATGTAGTAGTAAGGCCAGTTACCACATGACTGTATGTAGTAAGGCCAGTTACCACATGACTGTATGTAGTAAGGCCAGGTACCACATGACTGTATGTAGTAAGGTCAGGTACCACATGACATGACTGTATGTAGTAAGGCCAGGTACCACATGACTGTATGTAGTAAGGCCAGGTACCACATGACTGTATGTAGTAAGGTCAGGTACCACATGACATGACTGTATGTAGTAAGGCCAGGTACCACATGACTGTATGTAGTAAGGCCAGGTACCACATGACTGTATGAAGTAAGGCCAGGTACCACATGACTGTATGTAGTAAGGCCAGTTACCACATGACTGTATGTAGTAAGGCCAGTTACCACATGACTGTATGTAGTAAGGCCAGGTACCACATGACTGTATGTAGTAAGGTCAGGTACCACATGACATGACTGTATGTAGTAAGGCCAGGTACCACATGACTGTATGTAGTAAGGTCAGGTACCACATGACTGTATGTAGTAAGGTCAGGTACCACATGACTGTATGTAGTAAGGTCAGGTACCACATGACTGTATGTAGTAAGGCCAGTTACCACATGACTGTATGTAGTAAGGTCAGGTACCACATGACATGACTGTATGTAGTAAGGCCAGGTACCACATGACTGTATGTAGTAAGGTCAGGTACCACATGACTGTATGTAGTAAGGCCAGGTACCACATGACTGTATGTAGTAAGGCCAGGTACCACATGACTGTATGTAGTAAGGCCAGGTACCACATGACTGTATGTAGTAAGGCCAGGTACCACATGACTGTATGTAGTAAGGCCAGGTACCACATAACTGTATGTAGTAAGGCCAGTTACCACATGACTATGTAGTAAGGCCAGGTACCACATGACTGTATGTAGTAAGGCCAGGTACCACATGACTGTATGTAGTAAGGCCAGGTACCACATGACTGTATGTAGTAAGGCCAGGTACCACATGACTGTATGTAGTAAGGCCAGGTACCACATGACTGTATGTAGTAAGGCCAGGTACCACATGACTGTATGTAGTAAGGCCAGGTACCACATGACTGTATGTAGTAAGGCCAGGTACCACATGACTGTATGTAGTAAGGTCAGGTACCACATGACTGTATGTAGTAAGGCCAGGTACCACATGACTGTATGTAGTAAGGCCAGGTACCACATGACTGTATGTAGTAAGGCCAGGTACCACATGACTGTATGTAGTAGTAAGGCCAGGTACCACATGACTGTATGTAGTAAGGCCAGGTACCACATGACTGTATGTAGTAAGGCCAGTTACCACATGACTGTATGTAGTAAGGCCAGGTACCACATGACTGTATGTAGTAAGGCCAGGTACCACATGACTGTATGTAGTAAGGCCAGTTACCACATGACTGTATGTAGTAAGGTCAGGTACCACATGACATGACTGTATGTAGTAAGGTCAGGTACCACATGACTGTATGTAGTAAGGCCAGTTACCACATGACTGTATGTAGTAAGGTCAGGTACCACATGACTGTATGTAGTAAGGCCAGGTACCACATGACTGTATGAAGTAAGGCCAGGTACCACATGACTGTATGCAGTAAGGCCAGGGACCACATGACTGTATGTAGTAAGACCAGGTACCACATGACTGTATGTAGTAGGCCAGGTACCACATGACTGTATGTAGTAGGTCAGGTACCACATGACTGTATGTAGTAAGGCCAGGTACCAAATGACTGTATGTAGTAGTAAGGCCAGGTACCACATTACTGTATGTAGTAAGGCCAGGTACCACATGACTGTATGTAGTAAGACCAGGTACCACATGACTGTATGTAGTAAGGCCAGGTACCACATGACTGTATGTAGTAGTAAGGCCAGGTACCACATGACTGTATGTAGTAGTAAGGCCAGGTACCACATGACTGTATGTAGTAGTAAGGCCAGGTACCACATGACTGTATGTAGTAAGGCCAGGTACCACATGACTGTATGTAGTAAGGCCAGGTACCACATGCCTGTATGTAGTAAGGCCAGGTACCACATGCCTGTATGTAGTAAGGCCAGGTACCACATGACTGTATGTAGTAAGGCCAGGTACCACATGACTGTATGTAGTAGTAAGGCCAGGTACCACATGACTGTATGTAGTAAGGCCAGGTACCACATGACTGTATGTAGTAAGGCCAGGTACCACATGACTGTATGTAGTAAGGTCAGGTACCACATGACTGTATGTAGTAGTAAGGCCAGGTACCACATGACTGTATGTAGTAAGGTCAGGTACCACATGACTGTATGTAGGAAGGCCAGGTACCACATGACTGTATGAAGTAAGGCCAGGTACCACATGACTGTATGAAGTAAGGCCAGGTACCACATGACTGTATGTAGTAAGGCCAGGTACCACATGACTGTATGTAGTAAGGCCAGGTACCACATGACATGACTGTATGTAGTAAGGTCAGGTACCACATGACTGTATGAAGTAAGGCCAGGTACCACATGACTGTATGTAGTAAGGCCAGTTACCACATGACATGACTGTATGTAGTAAGGTCAGGTACCACATGACTGTATGTAGTAAGGTCAGGTACCACATGACATGACTGTATGTAGTAAGGTCAGGTACCACATGACTGTATGAAGTAAGGCCAGTTACCACATGACTGTATGTAGTATGGCCAGGTACCACATGACTGTATGAAGTAAGGCCAAGTACCACATGACTGTATGTAGTAAGGCCAGGTACCACATGACTGTATGTATTAAGGCCAGGTACCACATGACTGTATGTAGTAAGGCCAGGTACCACATGACTGTATGTAGTAAGGCCAGGTACCACATGACATGACTGTATGTAGTAAGGTCAGGTACCACATGACTGTATGTAGTAAGGCCAGGTACCACATGACATGACTGTATGTAGTAAGGTCAGGTACCACATGACTGTATGTAGTAGTAAGGCCAGGTACCACATGACTGTATGTAGTAGTAAGGCCAGGTACCACATGACTGTATGTAGTAAGGCCAGGTACCACATGACTGTATGTAGTAGTAAGGCCAGGTACCACATGACTGTATGTAGTAGTAAGGCCAGGTACCACATGACTGTATGTAGTAAGGCCAGGTACCACATGACTGTATGTAGTAGTAAGGCCAGGTACCACATGACTGTATGTAGTAAGGCCAGGTACCACATGACTGTATGTAGTAGTAAGGCCAGGTACCACATTACTGTATGTAGTAAGACCAGGTACCACATGACTGTATGTAGTAAGACCAGGTACCACATGACTGTATGTAGTAAGACCAGGTACCACATGACTGTATGTAGGAAGGCCAGGTACCACATGACTGTATGAAGTAAGGCCAGGTACCACATGACTGTATGAAGTAAGGCCAGGTACCACATGACTGTATGTAGTAAGGCCAGGTACCACATGACTGTATGTAGTAAGGCCAGGTACCACATGACATGACTGTATGTAGTAAGGTCAGGTACCACATGACTGTATGAAGTAAGGCCAGGTACCACATGACTGTATGTAGTAAGGCCAGTTACCACATGACATGACTGTATGTAGTAAGGTCAGGTACCACATGACTGTATGTAGTAAGGTCAGGTACCACATGACATGACTGTATGTAGTAAGGTCAGGTACCACATGACTGTATGAAGTAAGGCCAGTTACCACATGACTGTATGTAGTATGGCCAGGTACCACATGACTGTATGAAGTAAGGCCAAGTACCACATGACTGTATGTAGTAAGGCCAGGTACCACATGACTGTATGTATTAAGGCCAGGTACCACATGACTGTATGTAGTAAGGCCAGGTACCACATGACTGTATGTAGTAAGGCCAGGTACCACATGACATGACTGTATGTAGTAAGGTCAGGTACCACATGACTGTATGTAGTAAGGCCAGGTACCACATGACATGACTGTATGTAGTAAGGTCAGGTACCACATGACTGTATGTAGTAGTAAGGCCAGGTACCACATGACTGTATGTAGTAGTAAGGCCAGGTACCACATGACTGTATGTAGTAAGGCCAGGTACCACATGACTGTATGTAGTAGTAAGGCCAGGTACCACATGACTGTATGTAGTAGTAAGGCCAGGTACCACATGACTGTATGTAGTAAGGCCAGGTACCACATGACTGTATGTAGTAGTAAGGCCAGGTACCACATGACTGTATGTAGTAAGGCCAGGTACCACATGACTGTATGTAGTAAGGCCAGGTACCACATGACTGTATGTAGTAAGGCCAGGTACCACATGACTGTATGTAGTAAGGCCAGTTACCACATGACTGTATGTAGTAAGGTCAGGTACCACATGACATGACTGTATGTAGTAAGGTCAGGTACCACATGACTGTATGTAGTAAGGCCAGTTACCACATGACTGTATGTAGTAAGGTCAGGTACCACATGACTGTATGTAGTAAGGCCAGGTACCACATGACTGTATGAAGTAAGGCCAGGTACCACATGACTGTATGCAGTAAGGCCAGGGACCACATGACTGTATGTAGTAAGACCAGGTACCACATGACTGTATGTAGTAAGGCCAGGTACCACATGACTGTATGTAGTAGGTCAGGTACCACATGACTGTATGTAGTAAGGCCAGGTACCAAATGACTGTATGTAGTAGGTCAGGTACCACATGACTGTATGTAGTAAGGCCAGGTACCAAATGACTGTATGTAGTAGTAAGGCCAGGTACCACATTACTGTATGTAGTAAGGCCAGGTACCACATGACTGTATGTAGTAAGACCAGGTACCACATGACTGTATGTAGTAAGGCCAGGTACCACATGACTGTATGTAGTAGTAAGGCCAGGTACCACATGACTGTATGTAGTAGTAAGGCCAGGTACCACATGACTGTATGTAGTAAGGCCAGGTACCACATGACTGTATGTAGTAAGGCCAGGTACCACATGCCTGTATGTAGTAAGGCCAGGTACCACATGCCTGTATGTAGTAAGGCCAGGTACCACATGACTGTATGTAGTAAGGCCAGGTACCACATGACTGTATGTAGTAGTAAGGCCAGGTACCACATGACTGTATGTAGTAAGGCCAGGTACCACATGACTGTATGTAGTAAGGCCAGGTACCACATGACTGTATGTAGTAAGGTCAGGTACCACATGACTGTATGTAGTAGTAAGGCCAGGTACCACATGACTGTATGTAGTAAGGTCAGGTACCACATGACTGTATGTAGGAAGGCCAGGTACCACATGACTGTATGAAGTAAGGCCAGGTACCACATGACTGTATGAAGTAAGGCCAGGTACCACATGACTGTATGTAGTAAGGCCAGGTACCACATGACTGTATGTAGTAAGGCCAGGTACCACATGACATGACTGTATGTAGTAAGGTCAGGTACCACATGACTGTATGAAGTAAGGCCAGGTACCACATGACTGTATGTAGTAAGGCCAGTTACCACATGACATGACTGTATGTAGTAAGGTCAGGTACCACATGACTGTATGTAGTAAGGCCAGTTACCACATGACATGACTGTATGTAGTAAGGTCAGGTACCACATGACTGTATGTAGTAAGGTCAGGTACCACATGACATGACTGTATGTAGTAAGGTCAGGTACCACATGACTGTATGAAGTAAGGCCAGTTACCACATGACTGTATGTAGTATGGCCAGGTACCACATGACTGTATGAAGTAAGGCCAGGTACCACATGACTGTATGTAGTAAGGCCAGGTACCACATGACTGTATGTATTAAGGCCAGGTACCACATGACTGTATGTAGTAAGGCCAGGTACCACATGACTGTATGTAGTAAGGCCAGGTACCACATGACATGACTGTATGTAGTAAGGTCAGGTACCACATGACTGTATGTAGTAAGGCCAGGTACCACATGACATGACTGTATGTAGTAAGGTCAGGTACCACATGACTGTATGTAGTAGTAAGGCCAGGTACCACATGACTGTATGTAGTAGTAAGGCCAGGTACCACATGACTGTATGTAGTAAGGCCAGGTACCACATGACTGTATGTAGTAGTAAGGCCAGGTACCACATGACTGTATGTAGTAGTAAGGCCAGGTACCACATGACTGTATGTAGTAAGGCCAGGTACCACATGACTGTATGTAGTAGTAAGGCCAGGTACCACATGACTGTATGTAGTAAGGCCAGGTACCACATGACTGTATGTAGTAAGGCCAGGTACCACATGACTGTATGTAGTAAGGCCAGGTACCACATGACTGTATGTAGTAAGGTCAGGTACCACATGACTGTATGTATTAAGGCCAGGTACCACATGACTGTATGTAGTAGTAAGGCCAGGTACCACATGACTGTATGTAGTAAGGTCAGGTACCACATGACTGTTTGTAGTAAGGCCAGGTACCAGTATGTAGTAGTAAGGCCAGGTACCACATGACTGTATGTAGTAAGGCCAGGTACCACATGACTGTATGTAGTAGTAAGGCCGGGTACCACATGACTGTATGAAGTAAGGCCAGGTACCACATGACTGTATGAAGTAAGGCCAGGTACCACATGACTGTATGAAGTAAGGCCAGGTACCACATGACTGTATGTAGTAAGGTCAGGTACCACATGACTGTATGTAGTAAGGTCAGGTACCAAATGACTGTATGTAGTAAGGCCAGGTACCACATGACTGTATGTAGTAAGGTCAGGTACCACATGACATGACTGTATGTAGTAAGGTCAGGTACCACATGACTGTATGTAGTAAGGTCAGGTACCACATGACATGACTGTATGTAGTAAGGTCAGGTACCACATGACTGTATGAAGTAAGGCCAGTTACCACATGACTGTATGTAGTAAGGCCAGGTACCACATGACTGTATGTAGTAAGGTCAGGTACCAAATGACTGTATGTAGTAAGGCCAGGTACCACATGACTGTATGTAGTAAGGTCAGGTACCACATGACATGACTGTATGTAGTAAGGTCAGGTACCACATGACTGTATGTAGTAAGGTCAGGTACCACATGACATGACTGTATGTAGTAAGGTCAGGTACCACATGACTGTATGAAGTAAGGCCAGTTACCACATGACTGTATGTAGTAAGGCCAGGTACCACATGACTGTATGTAGTAAGGCCAGGTACCACATGACTGTATGTAGTAAGGCCAGGTACCACATGACTGTATGTAGTAAGGCCAGTTACCACATGACTATGTAGTAAGGCCAGGTACCACATGACTGTATGTAGTAAGGCCAGTTACCACATGACTGTATGTAGTAAGGCCAGGTACCACATGACTGTATGTAGTAAGGCCAGGTACCACATGACTGTATGTAGTAAGGCCAGGTACCACATGACTGTATGTAGTAAGGCCAGGTACCACATGACTGTATGTAGTAAGGCCAGGTACCACATGACTGTATGTAGTAAGGTCAGGTACCACATGACTGTATGTAGTAAGGCCAGGTACCACATGACTGTATGTAGTAAGGCCAGGTACCACATGACTGTATGTAGTAAGGCCAGGTACCACATGACTGTATGTAGTAGTAAGGCCAGGTACCACATGACTGTATGTAGTAAGGCCAGGTACCACATGACTGTATGTAGTAAGGCCAGTTACCACATGACTGTATGTAGTAAGGCCAGGTACCACATGACTGTATGTAGTAAGGCCAGGTACCACATGACTGTATGTAGTAAGGCCAGTTACCACATGACTGTATGTAGTAAGGTCAGGTACCACATGACATGACTGTATGTAGTAAGGTCAGGTACCACATGACTGTATGTAGTAAGGTCAGGTACCACATGACTGTATGTAGTAAGGCCAGGTACCACATGACTGTATGCAGTAAGGCCAGGGACCACATGACTGTATGTAGTAAGACCAGGTACCACATGACTGTATGTAGTAAGGCCAGGTACCACATGACTGTATGTAGTAGGTCAGGTACCACATGACTGTATGTAGTAAGGCCAGGTACCAAATGACTGTATGTAGTAGGTCAGGTACCACATGACTGTATGTAGTAAGGCCAGGTACCAAATGACTGTATGTAGTAGTAAGGCCAGGTACCACATTACTGTATGTAGTAAGACCAGGTACCACATGACTGTATGTAGTAAGACCAGGTACCACATGACTGTATGTAGTAAGACCAGGTACCACATGACTGTATGTAGTAAGACCAGGTACCACATGACTGTATGTAGTAAGGCCAGGTACCACATGACTGTATGTAGTAGTAAGGCCAGGTACCACATGACTGTATGTAGTAGTAAGGCCAGGTACCACATGACTGTATGTAGTAAGGCCAGGTACCACATGACTGTATGTAGTAAGGCCAGGTACCACATGCCTGTATGTAGTAAGGCCAGGTACCACATGCCTGTATGTAGTAAGGCCAGGTACCACATGACTGTATGTAGTAAGGCCAGGTACCACATGACTGTATGTAGTAGTAAGGCCAGGTACCACATGACTGTATGTAGTAAGGCCAGGTACCACATGACTGTATGTAGTAAGGCCAGGTACCACATGACTGTATGTAGTAAGGTCAGGTACCACATGACTGTATGTAGTAGTAAGGCCAGGTACCACATGACTGTATGTAGTAAGGTCAGGTACCACATGACTGTATGTAGGAAGGCCAGGTACCACATGACTGTATGAAGTAAGGCCAGGTACCACATGACTGTATGTAGTAAGGCCAGGTACCACATGACATGACTGTATGTAGTAAGGTCAGGTACCACATGACTGTATGAAGTAAGGCCAGGTACCACATGACTGTATGTAGTAAGGCCAGTTACCACATGACATGACTGTATGTAGTAAGGTCAGGTACCACATGACTGTATGTAGTAAGGTCAGGTACCACATGACATGACTGTATGTAGTAAGGTCAGGTACCACATGACTGTATGAAGTAAGGCCAGTTACCACATGACTGTATGTAGTATGGCCAGGTACCACATGACTGTATGAAGTAAGGCCAGGTACCACATGACTGTATGTAGTAAGGCCAGGTACCACATGACTGTATGTATTAAGGCCAGGTACCACATGACTGTATGTAGTAAGGCCAGGTACCACATGACTGTATGTAGTAAGGCCAGGTACCACATGACATGACTGTATGTAGTAAGGTCAGGTACCACATGACTGTATGTAGTAAGGCCAGGTACCACATGACATGACTGTATGTAGTAAGGTCAGGTACCACATGACTGTATGTAGTAGTAAGGCCAGGTACCACATGACTGTATGTAGTAGTAAGGCCAGGTACCACATGACTGTATGTAGTAAGGCCAGGTACCACATGACTGTATGTAGTAGTAAGGCCAGGTACCACATGACTGTATGTAGTAGTAAGGCCAGGTACCACATGACTGTATGTAGTAGTAAGGCCAGGTACCACATGACTGTATGTAGTAAGGCCAGGTACCACATGACTGTATGTAGTAGTAAGGCCAGGTACCACATGACTGTATGTAGTAAGGCCAGGTACCACATGACTGTATGTAGTAAGGCCAGGTACCACATGACTGTATGTAGTAAGGCCAGGTACCACATGACTGTATGTAGTAAGGTCAGGTACCACATGACTGTATGTATTAAGGCCAGGTACCACATGACTGTATGTAGTAGTAAGGCCAGGTACCACATGACTGTATGTAGTAAGGTCAGGTACCACATGACTGTTTGTAGTAAGGCCAGGTACCAGTATGTAGTAGTAAGGCCAGGTACCACATGACTGTATGTAGTAAGGCCAGGTACCACATGACTGTATGTAGTAGTAAGGCCAGGTACCACATGACTGTATGTAGTAAGGCCAGGTACCACATGACTGTATGAAGTAAGGCCAGGTACCACATGACTGTATGAAGTAAGGCCAGGTACCACATGACTGTATGTAGTAAGGTCAGGTACCACATGACTGTATGTAGTAAGGTCAGGTACCAAATGACTGTATGTAGTAAGGCCAGGTACCACATGACTGTATAAAGTAAGGCCAGGTACCACATGACTGTATGTAGTAAGGCCAGTTACCACATGACTGTATGTAGTAAGGCCAGTTACCACATGACTGTATGTAGTAAGGCCAGGTACCACATGACTGTATGTAGTAAGGTCAGGTACCACATGACATGACTGTATGTAGTAAGGCCAGGTACCACATGACTGTATGTAGTAAGGTCAGGTACCACATGACTGTATGTAGTAAGGTCAGGTACCACATGACTGTATGTAGTAAGGTCAGGTACCACATGACTGTATGTAGTAAGGCCAGTTACCACATGACTGTATGTAGTAAGGTCAGGTACCACATGACATGACTGTATGTAGTAAGGCCAGGTACCACATGACTGTATGTAGTAAGGTCAGGTACCACATGACTGTATGTAGTAAGGCCAGGTACCACATGACTGTATGTAGTAAGGCCAGGTACCACATGACTGTATGTAGTAAGGCCAGGTACCACATGACTGTATGTAGTAAGGCCAGGTACCACATGACTGTATGTAGTAAGGCCAGTTACCACATGACTATGTAGTAAGGCCAGGTACCACATGACTGTATGTAGTAAGGCCAGGTACCACATGACTGTATGTAGTAAGGCCAGGTACCACATGACTGTATGTAGTAAGGCCAGGTACCACATGACTGTATGTAGTAAGGCCAGGTACCACATGACTGTATGTAGTAAGGCCAGGTACCACATGACTGTATGTAGTAAGGCCAGGTACCACATGACTGTATGTAGTAAGGCCAGGTACCACATGACTGTATGTAGTAAGGTCAGGTACCACATGACTGTATGTAGTAAGGCCAGGTACCACATGACTGTATTTAGTAAGGCCAGGTACCACATGACTGTATGTAGTAAGGCCAGGTACCACATGACTGTATGTAGTAGTAAGGCCAGGTACCACATGACTGTATGTAGTAAGGCCAGGTACCACATGACTGTATGTAGTAAGGCCAGTTACCACATGACTGTATGTAGTAAGGCCAGGTACCACATGACTGTATGTAGTAAGGCCAGGTACCACATGACTGTATGTAGTAAGGCCAGTTACCACATGACTGTATGTAGTAAGGTCAGGTACCACATGACATGACTGTATGTAGTAAGGTCAGGTACCACATGACTGTATGTAGTAAGGCCAGTTACCACATGACTGTATGTAGTAAGGTCAGGTACCACATGACTGTATGTAGTAAGGCCAGGTACCACATGACTGTATGTAGTAAGGCCAGGTACCACATGACTGTATGTAGTAGTAAGGCCAGGTACCACATGACTGTATGTAGTAAGGCCAGGTACCACATGACTGTATGTAGTAGTAAGGCCAGGTACCACATTACTGTATGTAGTAAGACCAGGTACCACATGACTGTATGTAGTAAGACCAGGTACCACATGACTGTATGTAGTAAGGCCAGGTACCACATGACTGTATGTAGTAGTAAGGCCAGGTACCACATGACTGTATGTAGTAGTAAGGCCAGGTACCACATGACTGTATGTAGTAAGGCCAGGTACCACATGCCTGTATGTAGTAAGGCCAGGTACCACATGCCTGTATGTAGTAAGGCCAGGTACCACATGACTGTATGTAGTAAGGCCAGGTACCACATGACTGTATGTAGTAGTAAGGCCAGGTACCACATGACTGTATGTAGTAAGGCCAGGTACCACATGACTGTATGTAGTAGTAAGGCCAGGTACCACATGACTGTATGTAGTAAGGCCAGGTACCACATGACTGTATGTAGTAAGGCCAGGTACCACATGACTGTATGTAGTAAGGCCAGGTACCACATGCCTGTATGTAGTAAGGCCAGGTACCACATGCCTGTATGTAGTAAGGCCAGGTACCACATGACTGTATGTAGTAAGGCCAGGTACCACATGACTGTATGTAGTAGTAAGGCCAGGTACCACATGACTGTATGTAGTAAGGCCAGGTACCACATGACTGTATGTAGTAAGGCCAGGTACCACATGACTGTATGTAGTATGGCCAGGTACCACATGACTGTATGAAGTAAGGCCAGGTACCACATGACTGTATGTAGTAAGGCCAGGTACCACATGACTGTATGTATTAAGGCCAGGTACCACATGACTGTATGTAGTATGGCCAGGTACCACATGACTGTATGAAGTAAGGCCAGGTACCACATGACTGTATGTAGTAAGGCCAGGTACCACATGACTGTATGTATTAAGGCCAGGTACCACATGACTGTATGTAGTAAGGCCAGGTACCACATGACTGTATGTAGTAAGGCCAGGTACCACATGACATGACTGTATGTAGTAAGGTCAGGTACCACATGACTGTATGTAGTAAGGCCAGGTACCACATGACATGACTGTATGTAGTAAGGTCAGGTACCACATGACTGTATGTAGTAGTAAGGCCAGGTACCACATGACTGTATGTAGTAGTAAGGCCAGGTACCACATGACTGTATGTAGTAAGGCCAGGTACCACATGACTGTATGTAGTAAGGCCAGGTACCACATGACTGTATGTAGTAAGGTCAGGTACCACATGACTGTATGTAGTAGTAAGGCCAGGTACCACATGACTGTATGTAGTAAGGTCAGGTACCACATGACTGTATGTAGGAAGGCCAGGTACCACATGACTGTATGAAGTAAGGCCAGGTACCACATGACTGTATGAAGTAAGGCCAGTTACCACATGACTGTATGTAGTATGGCCAGGTACCACATGACTGTATGAAGTAAGGCCAGGTACCACATGACTGTATGTAGTAAGGCCAGGTACCACATGACTGTATGTATTAAGGCCAGGTACCACATGACTGTATGTAGTAAGGCCAGGTACCACATGACTGTATGTAGTAAGGCCAGGTACCACATGACATGACTGTATGTAGTAAGGTCAGGTACCACATGACTGTATGTAGTAAGGCCAGGTACCACATGACATGACTGTATGTAGTAAGGTCAGGTACCACATGACTGTATGTAGTAGTAAGGCCAGGTACCACATGACTGTATGTAGTAAGGCCAGGTACCACATGACTGTATGTAGTAAGGCCAGGTACCACATGACTGTATGTAGTAGTAAGGCCAGGTACCACATGACTGTATGTAGTAAGGCCAGGTACCACATGACTGTATGTAGTAGTAAGGCCAGGTACCACATGACTGTATGTAGTAGTAAGGCCAGGTACCACATGACTGTATGTAGTAGTAAGGCCAGGTACCACATGACTGTATGTAGTAAGGCCAGGTACCACATGACTGTATGTAGTAGTAAGGCCAGGTACCACATGACTGTATGTAGTAAGGCCAGGTACCACATGACTGTATGTAGTAAGGCCAGGTACCACATGACTGTATGTAGTAAGGCCAGGTACCACATGACTGTATTTAGTAAGGCCAGGTACCACATGACTGTATGTAGTAAGGCCAGGTACCACATGACTGTATGTAGTAGTAAGGCCAGGTACCACATGACTGTATGTAGTAAGGCCAGGTACCACATGACTGTATGTAGTAAGGCCAGTTACCACATGACTGTATGTAGTAAGGCCAGGTACCACATGACTGTATGTAGTAAGGCCAGGTACCACATGACTGTATGTAGTAAGGCCAGTTACCACATGACTGTATGTAGTAAGGTCAGGTACCACATGACATGACTGTATGTAGTAAGGTCAGGTACCACATGACTGTATGTAGTAAGGCCAGTTACCACATGACTGTATGTAGTAAGGTCAGGTACCACATGACTGTATGTAGTAAGGCCAGGTACCACATGACTGTATGTAGTAAGGCCAGGTACCACATGACTGTATGTAGTAGTAAGGCCAGGTACCACATTACTGTATGTAGTAAGGCCAGGTACCACATGACTGTATGTAGTAGTAAGGCCAGGTACCACATTACTGTATGTAGTAAGACCAGGTACCACATGACTGTATGTAGTAAGACCAGGTACCACATGACTGTATGTAGTAAGGCCAGGTACCACATGACTGTATGTAGTAGTAAGGCCAGGTACCACATGACTGTATGTAGTAGTAAGGCCAGGTACCACATGACTGTATGTAGTAAGGCCAGGTACCACATGCCTGTATGTAGTAAGGCCAGGTACCACATGCCTGTATGTAGTAAGGCCAGGTACCACATGACTGTATGTAGTAAGGCCAGGTACCACATGACTGTATGTAGTAGTAAGGCCAGGTACCACATGACTGTATGTAGTAAGGCCAGGTACCACATGACTGTATGTAGTAGTAAGGCCAGGTACCACATGACTGTATGTAGTAAGGCCAGGTACCACATGACTGTATGTAGTAAGGCCAGGTACCACATGACTGTATGTAGTAAGGCCAGGTACCACATGCCTGTATGTAGTAAGGCCAGGTACCACATGCCTGTATGTAGTAAGGCCAGGTACCACATGACTGTATGTAGTAAGGCCAGGTACCACATGACTGTATGTAGTAGTAAGGCCAGGTACCACATGACTGTATGTAGTAAGGCCAGGTACCACATGACTGTATGTAGTAAGGCCAGGTACCACATGACTGTATGTAGTATGGCCAGGTACCACATGACTGTATGAAGTAAGGCCAGGTACCACATGACTGTATGTAGTAAGGCCAGGTACCACATGACTGTATGTATTAAGGCCAGGTACCACATGACTGTATGTAGTATGGCCAGGTACCACATGACTGTATGAAGTAAGGCCAGGTACCACATGACTGTATGTAGTAAGGCCAGGTACCACATGACTGTATGTATTAAGGCCAGGTACCACATGACTGTATGTAGTAAGGCCAGGTACCACATGACTGTATGTAGTAAGGCCAGGTACCACATGACATGACTGTATGTAGTAAGGTCAGGTACCACATGACTGTATGTAGTAAGGCCAGGTACCACATGACATGACTGTATGTAGTAAGGTCAGGTACCACATGACTGTATGTAGTAGTAAGGCCAGGTACCACATGACTGTATGTAGTAGTAAGGCCAGGTACCACATGACTGTATGTAGTAAGGCCAGGTACCACATGACTGTATGTAGTAAGGCCAGGTACCACATGACTGTATGTAGTAAGGTCAGGTACCACATGACTGTATGTAGTAGTAAGGCCAGGTACCACATGACTGTATGTAGTAAGGTCAGGTACCACATGACTGTATGTAGGAAGGCCAGGTACCACATGACTGTATGAAGTAAGGCCAGGTACCACATGACTGTATGAAGTAAGGCCAGTTACCACATGACTGTATGTAGTATGGCCAGGTACCACATGACTGTATGAAGTAAGGCCAGGTACCACATGACTGTATGTAGTAAGGCCAGGTACCACATGACTGTATGTATTAAGGCCAGGTACCACATGACTGTATGTAGTAAGGCCAGGTACCACATGACTGTATGTAGTAAGGCCAGGTACCACATGACATGACTGTATGTAGTAAGGTCAGGTACCACATGACTGTATGTAGTAAGGCCAGGTACCACATGACATGACTGTATGTAGTAAGGTCAGGTACCACATGACTGTATGTAGTAGTAAGGCCAGGTACCACATGACTGTATGTAGTAAGGCCAGGTACCACATGACTGTATGTAGTAAGGCCAGGTACCACATGACTGTATGTAGTAGTAAGGCCAGGTACCACATGACTGTATGTAGTAAGGCCAGGTACCACATGACTGTATGTAGTAGTAAGGCCAGGTACCACATGACTGTATGTAGTAGTAAGGCCAGGTACCACATGACTGTATGTAGTAGTAAGGCCAGGTACCACATGACTGTATGTAGTAAGGCCAGGTACCACATGACTGTATGTAGTAGTAAGGCCAGGTACCACATGACTGTATGTAGTAAGGCCAGGTACCACATGACTGTATGTAGTAAGGCCAGGTACCACATGACTGTATGTAGTAAGGCCAGGTACCACATGACTGTATGTAGTAAGGTCAGGTACCACATGACTGTATGTATTAAGGCCAGGTACCACATGACTGTATGTAGTAGTAAGGCCAGGTACCACATGACTGTATGTAGTAAGGTCAGGTACCACATGACTGTTTGTAGTAAGGCCAGGTGGTACCAGTATGTAGTAGTAAGGCCAGGTACCACATGACTGTATGTAGTAAGGTCAGGTACCACATGACTGTATGTAGTAAGGTCAGGTACCAAATGACTGTATGTAGTAAGGCCAGGTACCACATGACTGTATAAAGTAAGGCCAGGTACCACATGACTGTATGTAGTAAGGCCAGGTACCACATGACTGTATGTAGTAAGGCCAGTTACCACATGACTGTATGTAGTAAGGCCAGTTACCACATGACTGTATGTAGTAAGGCCAGGTACCACATGACTGTATGTAGTAAGGTCAGGTACCACATGACATGACTGTATGTAGTAAGGCCAGGTACCACATGACTGTATGTAGTAAGGTCAGGTACCACATGACTGTATGAAGTAAGGTCAGGTACCACATGACTGTATGTAGTAAGGTCAGGTACCACATGACTGTATGTAGTAAGGCCAGTTACCACATGACTGTATGTAGTAAGGTCAGGTACCACATGACATGACTGTATGTAGTAAGGTCAGGTACCACATGACATGACTGTATGTAGTAAGGCCAGTTACCACATGACTGTATGTAGTAAGGCCAGGTACCACATGACTGTATGTAGTAAGGTCAGGTACCACATGACTGTATGTAGTAAGGCCAGGTACCACATGACTGTATGTAGTAAGGCCAGGTACCACATGACTGTATGTAGTAAGGCCAGGTACCACATGACTGTATGTAGTAAGGCCAGGTACCACATGACTGTATGTAGTAAGGCCAGTTACCACATGACTATGTAGTAAGGCCAGGTACCACATGACTGTATGTAGTAAGGCCAGGTACCACATGACTGTATGTAGTAAGGCCAGGTACCACATGACTGTATGTAGTAAGGCCAGGTACCACATGACTGTATGTAGTAAGGCCAGGTACCACATGACTGTATGTAGTAAGGCCAGGTACCACATGACTGTATGTAGTAAGGTCAGGTACCACATGACTGTATGTAGTAAGGCCAAGTACCACATGACTGTATGTAGTAAGGCCAGGTACCACATGACTGTATGTAGTAAGGCCAGGTACCACATGACTGTATGTAGTAGTAAGGCCAGGTACCACATGACTGTATGTAGTAAGGCCAGGTACCACATGACTGTATGTAGTAAGGCCAGTTACCACATGACTGTATGTAGTAAGGCCAGGTACCACATGACTGTATGTAGTAAGGCCAGGTACCACATGACTGTATGTAGTAAGGCCAGGTACCACATGACTGTATGTAGTAAGGTCAGGTACCACATGACATGACTGTATGTAGTAAGGCCAGTTACCACATGACTGTATGTAGTAAGGTCAGGTACCACATGACTGTATGTAGTAAGGCCAGGTACCACATGACTGTATGTAGTAAGGCCAGGTACCACATGACTGTATGTAGTAAGGCCAGGTACCACATGACTGTATGTAGTAAGGCCAGGTACCACATGACTGTATGTAGTAAGGCCAGGTACCACATGACTGTATGAAGTAAGGCCAGGTACCACATGACTGTATGTAGTAAGGCCAGGTACCACATGACTGTATGAAGTAAGGCCAGGTACCACATGACTGTATGTAGTAAGGCCGGGTACCACATGACTGTATGTAGTAAGGCCGGGTACCACATGACTGTATGAAGTAAGGCCGGGTACCACATGACTGTATGTAGTAAGGCCAGGTACCACATGACTGTATGTAGTAAGGCCAGGTACCACATGACTGTATGTAGTAAGGCCAGGTACCACATGACTATGTAGTAAGGCCAGGTACCACATGACTGTATGAAGTAAGGCCAGGTACCACATGACTGTATGAAGTAAGGCCAGGTAGGCCACGAGCTTGTAGATCTGCTATTTTTTTTTTTAATCTTGAAAATGTGGCGCAAATCTTTTATATTCTTTCAGAGTGAACGTTTTTATAATTCAAATCTGTCTATCTGGCAGCAGACAGACAGATAATAACCTGTCTGTCTGATAGGAGGGTGAGACAGCTGTCTATCTGGCAGCAGACAGACAGACAATAACCTGTCCGTCTGATAGGAGGGTGAGACAGCTGTCTATACAGATACTAACCTGTCTGTCTTACAGGAGGGTGAGACAGCTGTCTAGCTGGCAGCAGACAGACAGATAATAACCTGTCTGTCTGATAGGAGGGTGAGACAGCTGTCTATCTGGCAGCAGACGGCGGAAATGAAGAAGTCGTGCTGACCCTTCTGGAGGCAGGATGTGACCCCAACGTCGTCACCATGGTAACCAGACAAACACACTCCTCTCCTCTCCCCAGGCTAAATGCAGTGCTCTCCTCTCCTCCCCAGGCTAAATGCAGTGCTCTCCTCTCCATTGTAAATGCATTACTCTCCTCTCTCCTCTCCATTGTAAATGCAGTGCTCTCCTCTCCTCCCCAGGCTAAATGCAGTGCTCTCCTCTCCATTGTAAATGCATTGCTCTCCTCTCCCCAGGCTAAATGCAGTGCTCTCCTCTCCATTGTAAATGCATTGCTCTCCTCTCTCCTCCCCAGGCTAAATGCAGTGCTCTCCTCTCCATTGTAAATGCATTGCTCTCCTCGCTCCTCCCCAGGCTAAATGCAGTGCTCTCCTCTCCATTGTAAATGCATTGCTCTCCTCTCCTCCCCAGGCTAAATGCAGTGCTCTCCTCTCCATTGTAAATGCATTGCTCTCCTCTCTCCTCCCCAGGCTAAATGCAGTGCTCTCCTCTCCATTGTAAATGCATTGCTCTCCTCTCCCCAGGCTAAATGCAGTGCTCTCCTCTCCATTGTAAATGCATTGCTCTCCTCTCTCCAGGCTAAATGCAGTGCTCTCCTCTCCATTGTAAATGCATTGCTCTCCTCTCTCCAGGCTAAATGCAGTGCTCTCCTCCCCATGCTAAATGCAGTGCTCTCCTCTCCATTGTAAATGCATTGCTCTCCTCTCTCCTCCGCAGGCTAAATGCAGTGCTCTCCTCTCCTCCCCAGGCTAAATGCAGTGCTCTCCTCTCCAATGTAAATGCATTGCTCTCCTCTCCCCAGGCTAAATGCAGTGCTCTCCACCCAGTCTCAGAGAGAGGGGACACAGCGTTGGTCAAACTCCTCATCGACCATCAGGCTCACATGGATTTCCAGAACCAGGTGAGAAACAACAAAATGTTAAACATTATGTCCATAAAAACAACAAAACAAGGTTCAAGGGGTTGAAGGTTGTACTTTATTGTTCCATTGTGTGTACAGCAAAACTAAGGGATAGAATAAAGAGTGCAAGAAAGACAAAAACAAAGTAAAAAATGTGAGTAAAAAAATGTGTGTGCGTGCTTGTGTGTGTGTGTGTTCAGAGACTCCAGACTCCTCTCCACCTGGCTGTGAAGAACTTCCACCTTCCTGTTATGAACACCCTGCTGGAGGCTGGCTGTAACTGCAACCTGACGGATGATGTAACTATACAGTGACACTGCTGTACCACACTAGATACACTGTAACGCCCAGGGCCGTCGCAACGTATACGTGCAATACGCACTGTGCATAGGGCAATACACACTGTGCATAGGGCATTACGCACTGTGCATAGGGCAATACGCACTGTGCATAGGGCAATACACACTGTGCATAGGGCAATACACACTGTGCATAGGGCAATACACACTGTGCATAGGGCAATACACACTGTGCATAGGGCATTACGCACTGTGCATAGGGCAATACACACTGTGCATAGGGCATTACGCACTGTGCATAGGGCAATACACACTGTGCATAGGGCATTACGCACTGTGCATAGGGCAATACACACTGTGCATAGGGCATTACGCACTGTGCATAGGGCAATACACACTGTGCATAGGGCATTACGCACTGTGCATAGGGCAATACACACTGTGCATAGGGCATTACGCACTGTGCATAGGGCAATACACACTGTGCATAGGGCAATACGCACTGTGCATAGGGCAATACACACTGTGCATAGGGCAATACACACTGTGCATAGGGCATTACGCACTGTGCATAGGGCAATACGCACTGTGCATAGGGCAATACACACTGTGCATAGGGCAATACACACTGTGCATAGGGCAATACACACTGTGCATAGGGCAATACACACTGTGCATAGGGCATTACGCACTGTGCATAGGGCAATACACACTGTGCATAGGGCATTACGCACTGTGCATAGGGCAATACACACTGTGCATAGGGCATTACGCACTGTGCATAGGGCAATACGCACTGTGCATAGGGCAATACACACTGTGCATAGGGCAATACACACTGTGCATAGGGCAATACACACTGTGCATAGGGCAATACACACTGTGCATAGGGCATTACGCACTGTGCATAGGGCAATACACACTGTGCATAGGGCATTACGCACTGTGCATAGGGCAATACACACTGTGCATAGGGCATTACGCACTGTGCATAGGGCAATACACACTGTGCATAGGGCAATACGCACTGTGCATAGGGCAATACACACTGTGCATAGGGCATTACGCACTGTGCATAGGGCAATACACACTGTGCATAGGGCATTACGCACTGTGCATAGGGCAATACACACTGTGCATAGGGCATTACGCACTGTGCATAGGGCAATACACACTGTGCATAGGGCAATACGCACTGTGCATAGGGCAATACACACTGTGCATAGGGCAATACACACTGTGCATAGGGCATTACGCACTGTGCATAGGGCAATACACACTGTGCATAGGGCAATACGCACTGTGCATAGGGCAATACGCACTGTGCATAGGGCATTACGCACTGTGCATAGGGCAATACGCACTGTGCATAGGGCAATACACACTGTGCATAGGGCAATACACACTGTGCATAGGGCATTACGCACTGTGCATAGGGCAATACACACTGTGCATAGGGCATTACGCACTGTGCATAGGGCAATACACACTGTGCATAGGGCATTACGCACTGTGCATAGGGCAATACACACTGTGCATAAGGCATTACGCACTGTGCATAGGGCAATACACACTGTGCATAGGGCATTACGCACTGTGCATAGGGCAATACACACTGTGCATAGGGCATTACGCACTGTGCATAGGGCAATACGCACTGTGCATAGGGCAATACACACTGTGCATAGGGCAATACGCACTGTGCATAGGGCAATACACACTGTGCATAGGGTAATACGCACTGTGCATAGGGCATTACGCACTGTGCATAGGGCAATACACACTGTGCATAGGGCAATACGCACTGTGCATAGGGCAATACACACTGTGCATAGGGCATTACGCACTGTGCATAGGGCAATACACACTGTGCATAGGGCAATACACACTGTGCATAGGGCATTACGCACTGTGCATAGGGCAATACACACTGTGCATAGGGCATTACGCACTGTGCATAGGGCAATACACACTGTGCATAGGGCAATACACACTGTGCATAAGGCAATACGCACTGTGCATAGGGCAATACACACTGTGCATAGGGCAATACACACTGTGCATAGGGCAATACACACTGTGCATAGGGCAATACACACTGTGCATAGGGCATTACGCACTGTGCATAGGGCAATACGCACTGTGCATAGGGCAATACGCACTGCGCATAGGGCAATACGCACTGTGCATAGGGCAATACGCACTGTGCATAGGGCAATACGCACTGTGCATAGGGCAATACACACTGTGCATAGGGCAATACACACTGTGCATAGGGCAATACACACTGTGCATAGGGCAATACGCACTGTGCATAGGGCAATACGCACTGTGCATAGGGCAATACGCACTGTGCATAGGGCAATACGCACTGTGCATAGGGCAATAAGCACTGTGCATAGGGCAATACGCACTGTGCATAGGGCAATACGCACTGTGCATAGGGCAATACGCACTGTGCATAGGGCAATACGCACTGTGCATAGGGCAATACGCACTGTGCATAGGGCAATACGCACTGTGCATAGGGCAATACGCACTGTGCATAGGGCAATACGCACTGTGCATAGGGCAATACGCACTGTGCATAGGGCAATACGCACTGCGCATAGGGCAATACACACTGCGCATAGGGCAATACGTACTGCGCATAGGGCAATACGCACTGTGCATAGGGCAATACGCACTGTGCATAGGGCAATACGCACTGCGCATAGGGCAATACACACTGTGCACAGGGCAATACACACTGCGCACAGGGCAATACACACTGCGCATAGGGCAATACACACTGTGCATAGGGCAATACGCACTGTGCATAGGGCAATACGCACTGTGCATAGGGCAATACGCACTGTGCATAGGGCAATAAGCACTGTGCATAGGGCAATACGCACTGTGCATAGGGCAATACGCACTGTGCATAGGGCAATACGCACTGTGCATAGGGCAATACGCACTGCACTGCGCATAGGGCAATACACACTGCGCATAGGGCAATACACACTGTGCATATGGCAATACGCACTGCACATAGGGCAATACACACTGTGCATAGGGCAATACACACTGTGCATAGGGCAATACACACTGTGCATAGGGCAATACACACTGCGCATAGGGCAATACACACTGTGCATAGGGCAATACGCACTGTGCATAGGGCAACACACTGTGCATAGGGCAATACACACTGTGCATAGGGCAATACACACTGTGCATAGGGCAACACACTGTGCATAGGGCAATACGCACTGTGCATAGGGCAAAACACACTGTGCATAGGGCAACACACTGTGCATAGGGCAATACGCACTGTGCATAGGGCAATACACACTGTGCATAGGGCAACACACTGTGCATAGGGCAATACGCACTGTGCATAGGGCAACACACTGTGCATAGGGCAATACGCACTGTGCATAGGGCAATACACACTGTGCATAGGGCAATACACACTGTGCATAGGGCAATACACACTGTGCATAGGGCAATACGCACTGTGCATAGGGCAATACGCACTGTGCATAGGGCAATACACACTGTGCATAGGGCAATACACACTGCGCATAGGGCAATACGTACTGCGCATAGGGCAATACGCACTGTGCATAGGGCAATACGCACTGCACATAGGGCAATACACACTGCGCACAGGGCAATACACACTGCGCACAGGGCAATACACACTGCGCATAGGGCAATACACACTGTGCATAGGGCAATACGCACTGTGCATAGGGCAATACGCACTGTGCATAGGGCAATACGCACTGTGCATAGGGCAATACACACTGTGCATAGGGCAATACACACTGTGCATAGGGCAATACGCACTGTGCATAGGGCAATACACACTGTGCATAGGGCAATACACACTGTGCATAGGGCAATACGCACTGCACATAGGGCAATACACACTGTGCATAGGGCAATACACACTGTGCATAGGGCAATACACACTGTGCATATGGCAATACGCACTGCATAGGGCAATACACACTGTGCATAGGGCAATACACACTGTGCATAGGGCAATACACACTGCGCATAGGGCAATATGCACTGCGCATAGGGCAATATGCACTGCGCATAGGGCAATACACACTGTGCATATGGCAATACACACTGCACATAGGGCAATACACACTGTGCATAGGGCAATACACTGTGCATATGGCAATACGCACTGCACTGCGCATAGGGCAATACACACTGCGCATAGGGCAATACACACTGTGCATAGGGCAATACACACTGTGCATATGGCAATACGCACTGCACATAGGGCAATACACACTGTGCATAGGGCAATACACACTGTGCATAGGGCAATACACACTGTGCATAGGGCAATACACACTGCGCATAGGGCAATACGCACTGTGCATAGGGCAATACGCACTGTGCATAGGGCAACACACTGTGCATAGGGCAATACACACTGTGCATAGGGCAATACACACTGTGCATAGGGCAACACACTGTGCATAGGGCAATACGCACTGTGCATAGGGCAAAACACACTGTGCATAGGGCAATACGCACTGCATAGGGCAATACGCACTGTGCATAGGGCAACACACTGTGCATAGGGCAATACGCACTGTGCATAGGGCAAAACACACTGTGCATAGGGCAATACGCACTGTGCATAGGGCAATACGCACTGTGCATAGGGCAAAACACACTGTGCATAGGGCAATACGCACTGTGCATAGGGCAAAACACACTGTGCATAGGGCAACACACTGTGCATAGGGCAATACGCACTGTGCATAGGGCAATACACACTGTGCATAGGGCAACACACTGTGCATAGGGCAATACGCACTGTGCATAGGGCAACACACTGTGCATAGGGCAATACGCACTGTGCATAGGGCAATACACACTGTGCATAGGGCAATACACACTGTGCATAGGGCAATACACACTGTGCATAGGGCAATACGCACTGTGCATAGGGCAATACGCACTGTGCATAGGGCAATACACACTGTGCATAGGGCAATACACACTGTGCATAGGGCAACACACTGTGCATAGGGCAATACGCACTGTGCATAGGGCAATACGCACTGTGCATAGGGCAATACACACTGTGCATAGGGCAACACACTGTGCATAGGGCAATACGCACTGTGCATAGGGCAACACACTGTGCATAGGGCAATACGCACTGTGCATAGGGCAATACACACTGTGCATAGGGCAATACACACTGTGCATAGGGCAATACACACTGTGCATAGGGCAATACACACTGTGCATAGGGCAATACGCACTGTGCATAGGGCAATACACACTGTGCATAGGGCAATACACACTGTGCATAGGGCAATACACTGTGCATAGGGCGATACACACTGTGCATAGGGCGATACACACTGTGCATAGGGCAATACACACTGTGCATAGGGCAATACGCACTGTGCAATACACACTGTGCATAGGGCAATACACTGTGCATAGGGCAATACACACTGTGCATAGGGCAATACGCACTGTGCAATACACACTGTGCATAGGGCAATACACTGTGCATAGGGCAATACACACTGTGCATAGGGCAATACACACTGTGCATAGGGCAATACACACTGTGCATAGGGCAATACGCACTGCATAGGGCAATACACACTGCGCATAGGGCAATACGCACTGTGCATAGGGCAATACGCACTGTGCATATGGCAATACGCACTGTGCATAGGACAATACACACTGTGCATAGGGCAATACACACTGTGCATAGGGCAATACACACTGCGCATAGGGCAATACGCACTGTGCATAGGGCAATACACACTGTGCATAGGGCAATACACACTGTGCATAGGGCAATACACTGTGCATAGGGCAATACACACTGTGCATAGGGCAATACACACTGTGCATAGGGCAATACACACTGTGCATAGGGCAATACGCACTGCATAGGGCAATACACACTGCGCATAGGGCAATACACACTGTGCATAGGGCAATACACACTGTGCATAGGGCAATACACACTGTGCATAGGGCAATACGCACTGCATAGGGCAATACGCACTGTGCATAGGACAATACACACTGTGCATAGGGCAATACACACTGTGCATAGGGCAATACACACTGCGCATAGGGCAATACGCACTGTGCATAGGGCAATACGTACTGTGCATAGGGCAATACACACTGTGCATAGGGCAATACACACTGCGCATAGGGCAATACGCACTGTGCATAGGGCAATACGCACTGTGCATAGGGCAATACGCACTGTGCATAGGGCAATACACACTGCGCATAGGGCAATACACACTGTGCATAGGGCAATACACACTGCGCATAGGGCAATACACACTGCGCATAGGGCAATACACACTGTGCATAGGGCAATACACACTGCGCATAGGGCAATACACACTGCGCATAGGGCAATACGTACTGTGCATAGGGCAATACACACTGTGCATAGGGCAATATGCACTGCGCATAGGGCAATACACTGTGCATATGGCAATACGCACTGCACTGCGCATAGGGCAATACACACTGCGCATAGGGCAATACACACTGTGCATAGGGCAATACGCACTGTGCATAGGGCAATACACTGTGCATATGGCAATACGCACTGCACTGTGCATAGGGCAATACACACTGCGCATAGGGCAATACACACTGTGCATAGGGCAATACGCACTGTGCATAGGGCAACACACTGTGCATAGGGCAATACACACTGTGCATAGGGCAATACGCACTGTGCATAGGGCAACACACTGTGCATAGGGCAATACGCACTGTGCATAGGGCAATACACACTGTGCATAGGGCAACACACTGTGCTTAGGGCAATACGCACTGTGCATAGGGCAATACACACTGTGCATAGGGCAACACACTGTGCATAGGGCAATACGCACTGTGCATAGGGCAACACACTGTGCATAGGGCAATACGCACTGTGCATAGGGCAATACACACTGTGCATAGGGCAATACACACTGTGCATAGGGCAATACACACTGTGCATAGGGCAATACGCACTGTGCATAGGGCAATACACACTGTGCATAGGGCAATACACACTGTGCATAGGGCAACACACTGTGCATAGGGCAATACGCACTGTGCATAGGGCAATACACACTGTGCATAGGGCAACACACTGTGCATAGGGCAATACGCACTGTGCATAGGGCAACACACTGTGCATAGGGCAATATGCACTGTGCATAGGGCAATACACACTGTGCATAGGGCAATACACACTGTGCATAGGGCAATACACACTGTGCATAGGGCAATACGCACTGTGCATAGGGCAATACGCACTGTGCATAGGGCAATACACACTGTGCATAGGGCAATACACACTGTGCATAGGGCAATACACTGTGCATAGGGCGATACACACTGTGCATAGGGCGATACACACTGTGCATAGGGCAATACACACTGTGCATAGGGCAATACGCACTGTGCATAGGGCAATACACACTGTGCATAGGGCAATACACACTGTGCATAGGGCAATACACACTGTGCATAGGGCAATACACACTGTGCCTAGGGCAATACGCACTGCATAGGGCAATACACACTGCGCATAGGGCAATACGCACTGTGCATAGGGCAATACGCACTGTGCATAGGGCAATACGCACTGTGCATAGGACAATACACACTGTGCATAGGGCAATACACACTGTGCATAGGGCAATACACACTGTGCATAGGGCAATACACTGTGCATAGGGCAATACACACTGTGCATAGGGCAATACACACTGTGCATAGGGCAATACACACTGTGCATAGGGCAATACGCACTGCATAGGGCAATACGCACTGCGCATAGGGCAATACGCACTGTGCATAGGGCAATACGCACTGTGCATAGGACAATACACACTGTGCATAGGGCAATACACACTGTGCATAGGGCAATACACACTGTGCATAGGGCAATACGCACTGTGCATAGGGCAATACGCACTGCGCATAGGGCAATACGCACTGCGCATAGGGCAATACGCACTGTGCATAGGGCAATACGCACTGTGCATAGGACAATACGCACTGTGCATAGGGCAATACACACTGTGCATAGGGCAATACGCACTGCGCATAGGGCAATACGCACTGTGCATAGGGCAATACACACTGCATAGGGCAATACACACTGTGCATAGGGCAATACACACTGTGCATAGGGCAATACGCACTGTGCATAGGGCAATACGCACTGTGCATAGGGCAATACGCACTGTGCATAGGACAATACACACTGTGCATAGGGCAATACACACTGTGCATAGGGCAATACACACTGTGCATAGGGCAATACACACTGTGCATAGGGCAATACGCACTGCGCATAGGGCAATACGCACTGTGCATAGGGCAATACGCACTGTGCATAGGGCAATACGCACTGTGCATAGGACAATACACACTGTGCATAGGGCAATACACACTGCGCATAGGGCAATACACACTGCGCATAGGGCAATACACACTGTGCATAGGGCAATACACACTGCGCATAGGGCAATACACACTGCGCATAGGGCAATACGCACTGTGCATAGGTCAATACGCACTGTGCATAGGGCAATACGCACTGCGCATAGGGCAATACGCACTGCGCATAGGGCAATACGCACTGTGCATAGGGCAATACGCACTGCGCATAGGGCAATATGCACTGCGCATAGGGCAATATGCACTGCATAGGGCAATACGCACTGTGCATAGGGCAATACGCACTGTGCATAGGGCAATACGCACTGTGCATAGGGCAATACACAGCTGCAAAGGTTGCAGCTACACTGTGTGTGTGTGTGTGTGTGTGTGTGTGTGTGTGTGTGTGTGTGTGTGTGTGTGTGTGTGTGTGTGTGTGTGTGTGTGTGTGTGTGTGTGTGTGTGTGTGTGTGTGTGCAGAGGAGTCAGAGTGTAGTGCACGTGGCAGCAGAGCAGGCCAGGGTGGAGGTGGTTCACATGCTGCTGAGAGCCGGAGTAGACCTCACCCTACTGGACAGAGTGAGTACTGCACACAGAGACACACGCACGCACACACACCATGGAATAAAGCAAAATAAAATATAATTTGATGGTATTATGTATATTACCGTTTGCTTTCAACTACACGCCCCCTATCGGCTGAGAGGTGTATTGCACTCTGGTGTGTGTGTGTGTGTGTGTGTGTGTGTGTGTGTGTGTGTGTGCGTGTGCGCGAGCAGCAGCATAAGAGCGCTCTGGGCGTGGCTGCCCGAGCCGATGAGGTCATCATCGTGGACATGATCATCAAAGCAGAACGATACTATGCCTGGAGTCAGGTGAGCAGTCCATTTATGATGACATCATAGTCAGCTGACCAGTGTATTCATGATGACATCATAGTCAGGTGAAAAGTCCATTTCTGTGTGGAGTAAAAAATAGAGTCCGCAACACTGGTATGAAAAACTCAGCTCCACTGGTTTATTGATTTAACGTTTCGATCACTAGGATCTTCTTCAGGAATGATTCCTGAAGACTTGGCTGCCACATGTTGTAGCAATGCATTGGAGTGGCTATAGCGCCCCTCAATGCATTGGAGTGGCTATAGCGCCCCTCAATGCATTGGAGTGGCTATAGCGCCCCTCAATGCATTGGAGTGGCTATAGCGCCCCTCAATGCATTGGAGTGGCTATAGCGCCCCTCAATGCATTGGAGTGGCTATAGCGCCCCTCAAAGAAACCCGTGAAGAAACGGTGTGACTGTCCTTCCAGGCGAACACGGAGCTTAAGGACCGCCCCCACAGCGACGCCCCGCTGACCTTCAAACTGGACCACCGCTCGGAGACCGCCGCGCTGCGCTCCATGGTGTGGAGGCTGGCGCACCACTTCCTGCATCCCGGGGACTGGAAGAGGCTGGCGGAACACTGGGAGTTCACCCCGAGCCAGGTGGCCAGCATCGAGGAACAGTGGACAGGTACAGTCGTTAGCTGTTGGTAATGGCAGCGGTACCACCTGATTACCCCCCCCCCCCCCCCCCAGGGGGGGTACTTTGACCAAAGTGTTACCACTTTGACACGTTGTCTTTAGAGGTGTCGGTGCATGTAGTGTGGCTGATCGGCCACGGTGTGGCGCATGCGAGTCCATGAACCCTACAGTACATTAATGCATTTCAAAGTGATTTTTGAGGGGCGCTAGCCCCTCCTATGCCCAGCTATGGGTGTGTACCACGGACATTATTTGAATGGCTGAGCACGGAATGTGATGTATGATGATAAGGGCACCCCTCACATCACACAAGTATGATTTTTATTTGTGTCTGGCCACGCATGTCGAGAGTGATGGTGTCGTCGGACTAACGCCTGTTGGACTGTTAACACCCCGATCGCCCAGGACGAAGTTCACCGTCCTTTCGAAGTTTTATCCAAAGGACGGAGGTTATATTGATATCAAAGCCGATCGCATCGCTCCACTAGCCTGGCTAATAAGCCAGACTCAAATCACACTGTCATGTGGTATTTGAGTCTGGAGATGCTGTGTATGGATCTTGTTTCCCGGGGGGCGGGTTCAAACATTTTCTCTTTGACGCAATTGGTTAGAGCTACTGTCAGTCAAAGGTCTCAAGCATTGAACGTCACTGTACCAAAGCCCGCCCATATTGCATACCGTGTCCCAATTGGCCACACCAGTTCTCTGGTGTAGGAAATGGGCGTACAATTGAGCCTCTCCAGGCCGTAATCCGCCGGCAGGCAATTGTTTTTTGCCAACGGCTGATTCGGTCTGGCTTATTAGCCAGGCTATCGCTCCACAGCCTGGGAGCGCCTGTTGCGCAACATTCGATGTTGCGCAACAGTGGGACGTCATCGAAAATGTCCCCACCCTGTTTTGCAGACGAGACCGAAAATCTTAAAACGTTAACTCTTGATCTAAATCATCCCGTCCAATTCTAAGAAAAGTTCACCGCGGTCCCGTCGCTAGTCGAGATAGATGTAATCATACCTCCCGTTGTTGTCGATCGGCTCTACAGTGTTTTGGCTACATTTAGCTGCTACATCTACATCCGGGATAACATCCGGTCCGTCGGTAAAAGTGCTCCGCTGCTATAAATCGACGGGCGCTATGATTTAATGGATTAAATAACCTCTGATTTAATGGATTAAATAACCCCGGAGTGTTAATGTCTAACAAACATACAGTATGCACCCCGAGGAGCAGTGGTCAGGTCAACTCTCTAGATCACTTAAAGGAGGAGCAGTGGTCAGGTCAACTCTCTAGCTCACTTAAAGGAGGAGCAGTGGTCAGGTCAACTCTCTAGATCACTTAAAGGAGGAGCAGTGGTCAGGTCAACTCTCTAGCTCACTTAAAGGAGGAGCAGTGGTCAGGTCAACTCTCTAGCTCACCTAAAGGAGGAGTAGTGGTCAGGTCAACTCTCTAGCTCACCTAAAGGAGGAGTAGTGGTCAGGTCAACTCTCTAGCTCACTTAAGGGAGGAGCAGTGGTCAGGTCAACTCTCTAGCTCACCTAAAGGAGGAGTAGTGGTCAGGTCAACTCTCTAGCTCACTTAAGGGAGGAGCAGTGGTCAGGTCAACTCTCTAGCTCACTTAAAGGAGGAGCAGTGGTCAGGTCAACTCTCTAGCTCACTTAAAGGAGGAGCAGTGGTCAGGTCAACTCTCTAGCTCACCTAAAGGAGGAGCAGTGGTCAGGTCAACTCTCTAGCTCCCTTAAAGGAGGAGTAGTGGTCAGGTCAACTCTCTAGCTCACTTAAAGGAGGAGCAGTGGTCAGGTCAACTCTCTAGCTCACTTAAAGGAGGAGCAGTGGTCAGGTCAACTCTCTAGCTCACTTAAAGGAGGAGCAGTGGTCAGGTCAACTCTCTAGCTCACTTAAAGGAGCAGTGGTCAGGTCGAGGAGCAGTGGTCAGGTCAACTCTCTAGCTCACTTAAAGGAGGAGTAGTGGTCAGGTCAACTCTCTAGCTCACTTAAAGGAGGAGTAGTGGTCAGGTCAACTCTCTAGCTCACTTAAAGGAGTAGTGGTCAGGTCAACTCTCTAGCTCACTTAAAGGAGGAGCAGTGGTCAGGTCGAGGAGCAGTGGTCAGGTCAACTCTCTAGCTCACTTAAAGGAGGAGCAGTGGTCAGGTCGAGGAGCAGTGGTCAGGTCAACTCTCTAGCTCACTTAAAGGAGGAGTAGTGGTCAGGTCGAGGAGCAGTGGTCAGGTCAACTCTCTAGCTCACTTAAAGGAGGAGCAGTGGTCAGGTCAACACTCTAGCTCACTTAAAGAAGGAGCAGTGGTCAGGTCAACTCTCTAGCTCACTTAAAGGAGGAGCAGTGGTCAGGTCAACTCTCTAGCTCCCTTAAAGGAGGAGTAGTGGTCAGGTCAACTCTCTAGCTCACTTAAAGGAGGAGCAGTGGTCAGGTCAACTCTCTAGCTCACTTAAAGGAGGAGCAGTGGTCAGGTCAACTCTCTAGCTCACTTAAAGGAGGAGTAGTGGTCAGGTCAACTCTCTAGCTCACTTAAAGGAGGAGCAGTGGTCAGGTCAACTCTCTAGCTCACTTAAAGGAGGAGTAGTGGTCAGGTCAACTCTCTAGCTCACTTAAAGGAGGAGGAGTGGTCAGGTCAACTCTCTAGCTCACTTAAAGGAGGAGCAGTGGTCAGGTCAACTCTCTAGCTCACTTAAAGGAGGAGTAGTGGTCAGGTCAACTCTCTAGCTCAGGGGTTCTCAAATTATTTTAGGGGGTCCCCAAATTATTTAAAAAAAAAAAATCACGATTTTTCAAAAATAGCAGACCTACAAGCTCGTAGCGCGCCACTCGGTGGCAATTTATATTGGGGGTCGGGAGGAGGCGGGGCGGGGGTCCCGAGACATTGCCAAAGCATTTCCGGGGGTCCCCGGCCAAAAACGTTGAGAACCCCTGCTCTAGCTCACTTAAAGGAGGAGCAGTGGTCAGGTCGAGGAGCAGTGGTCAGGTCAACTCTCTAGCTCACTTAAAGGAGGAGTAGTGGTCAGGTCGAGGAGCAGTGGTCAGGTCAACTCTCCAGCTCACTTAAAGGAGGAGCAGTGGTCAGGTCAACTCTCTAGCTCACTTAAAGGAGGAGCAGTGGTCAGGTCAACTCTCTAGCTCACTTAAAGGAGGAGCAGTGGTCAGGTCAACTCTCTAGCTCACCTAAAGGAGGAGCAGTGGTCAGGTCAACTCTCTAGCTCCCTTAAAGGAGGAGTAGTGGTCAGGTCAACTCTCTAGCTCACTTAAAGGAGGAGCAGTGGTCAGGTCAACTCTCTAGCTCACTTAAAGGAGGAGCAGTGGTCAGGTCAACTCTCTAGCTCACTTAAAGGAGGAGTAGTGGTCAGGTCAACTCTCTAGCTCACTTAAAGGAGGAGCAGTGGTCAGGTCAACTTTCTAGCTCACTTAAAGGAGGAGTAGTGGTCAGGTCAACTCTCTAGCTCACTTAAAGGAGGAGCAGTGGTCAGGTCAACTCTCTAGCTCACTTAAAGGAGGAGCAGTGGTCAGGTCAACTCTCTAGCTCACTTAAAGGAGGAGTAGTGGTCAGGTCAACTCTCTAGCTCAGGGGTTCTCAAATTATTTTAGGGGGTCCCCAAATTATTTTTAAAAAAAAATCACGATTTTTCAAAAATAGCAGACCTACAAGCTCGTAGCGCGCCACTCGGTGGCAATTTATATTGGGGGTCGGGAGGAGGCGGGGCGGGGGTCCCGAGACATTGCCAAAGCATTTCCGGGGGTCCCCGGACAAAAACGTTGAGAACCCCTGCTCTAGCTCACCTAAAGGAGGAGTAGTGGTCAGGTCAACTCTCTAGCTCACTTAAGGCCAATTCATACTGCAGTCTGATGTGATAAGGTGACCACCAATTCATATATATATATGTGTGTGTGTGTGTGTGTGTGTGTGTGTGTGTGTGTGTGTGTGTGTGTGTGTGTGTGTGTGTGTGTGTGTGTGTGTGTGTGTGTGTGTGTGTGTGTGTGTGTGTGTGTGTGTGTGTGTGTGTGTGTGTGTGTGTGTGTGTGTGTGTGTGTGTGTGTGTGCGCGCGCGCGCGTGTGTGCCTGCGTACGCACCCCTCCCCCCCAGGCCAACACAGCTACAGGGAGCATGCTAATAGGATGTTCCTAATATGGATGCACGGGGTGGAGCTAAGCCAGCGTTCTGCCGCTAAGGAGCTGTACCAGGGCCTGATCGCCACGGGCAACCGCAAGGCAGCAGGTACACAAACCAATCAAACTTTACTTGAGTCAAAGTACAAAAGTATTGGCATTTGTCAGAGCCGGATTTACCTTGCTGAGGGCCCCCGGGCTGGAGAAAACGTGAGGGCCCCCCTTGGGGCGCGCGGCATAGCCGAGCGGCGCAGCCGTGCTATTTTGTTTTCATTTTGGGGTACCCAGGCCCCTAAAAAGAGAGGCAGGCAGGCAGAAGCTCTCAATGGTTTAACCATAATACAACAACAATACACACATTTCACTTGAATAGGCCTATCTCACAGCCCGCTTTCCACGCCCACTTCCGGTAAATAGTGGTGTCTTTAACATTAGCATTTACACGTTTTTTTCTCTGGAGAATCTAAGTACATTTTCTAATGTAAAAATTTGACAGACCAATATTATTATGAAGCAAACAAGATGGTAAATCAGCTCGAACAGATAGAACAAACCTTACCTTGAGAAAACAAAAGTTGTAGACTTCTTAAATTACCTCTGTTAACATGTAGCGTCTATGGAGTGATGTCACGCTATCACCACTAACCCCGAAAGGGGGCATATTGTGAGATAGGCTTATTGGATTTCACTTTACAATTTTATAATTCCCCTAGTCGGGGGCCCACTAGCTTCAGCCCACCCTAGCCCAACGGTAAGTCCGGCTCTGGCATTTGTACTTAAAGTACCAAAGGTAGAAAGTATTTACTTTGAGTTTTCTGTTTCCTTGCAGATAAGATCCGTACGGAGGCTGAGGGCGGGGCCAAGACCACCTGCTGCATGTCATAATGAGGGCGGGGCCAAGACCACCTGCTGCATGTCATAATGAGGGCGGGGCCAAGACCACCTGCTGCATGTCATAATGAGGGCGGGGCCAAGACCACCTGCTGCATGTCATAATGAGGGCGGGGCCAAGACCACCTGCTGCATGTCATAATGAGGGCGGGGCCAAGACCACCTGCTGCATGTCATAATTACACTAACTGAAGTTGGCCAACATCTAAGGAATTGCATTTTTATAGCGCTTTTCCAAGTGCTCAAAGCGCTTTACAATGGTTCATTCATTCATACATTGGGAGGTGAAGGTTCATTAATTCATACATTGGGAGGTGAAGCGGTGAACAGTCGACGCCAGCGTCCTCACTTCCCACATTCACACACCAACGGTGGCGAGCTCACACCGACCGACTCATTAGAGGCAATGTAGGGATCAGTGTCTTGCCCAAAGACACTTCGACATGTGGACGGGATTCGAACCGCCGACCCAGGGATCATTGGACGACCTGCTCTACCTCCTGAGCTACAGCCGCCCGCTCTATTAAGAGCTTTGCTCTATTAAGAGCTGTGCTCTATGCTGCTCCAGTAGTCAAGCCTTAACCCAATCTGTTAATGAGCATTAATTCATCTTTAAAAATAATAGTCACTACACTGTCACCGACATCACTACAGCTGTGGAGACTAGCTGGCCACTGCCACCGACATCACTACAGCTGTGGAGACTAGCTGGAGACTAGCTGGCCACTGTCACCGACATCACTACAGCTGTGGAGACTAGCTGGCCACTGTCACCGACATCACTACAGCTGTGGAGACTAGCTGGAGACTAGCTGGCCACTGTCACCGACATCACTACAGCTGTGGAGACTAGCTGGCCACTGTCACCGACATCACTACAGCTGTGGAGACTAGCTGGAGACTAGCTGGCCACTGCCACCGACATCACTACAGCTGTGGAGACTAGCTGGAGACTAGCTGGCCACTGTCACCGACATCACTACAGCTGTGGAGACTAGCTGGCCACTGTCACCGACATCACTACAGCTGTGGAGACTAGCTGGCTACTGTCACCGACATCACTACAGCTGTGGAGACTAGCTGGCCACTGTCACAGACATCACTACAGCTGTGGAGACTAGCTGGCTACTGTCACCGACATCACTACACTACAGCTATAAAGTACAAAGTATAACCTTGGCCCTGCGTGGCTTATTGCTTTTCTAAAACGGTTACAAACATGGCGATATTAAAATCATAAAACTATTCCTAATTCACTGGAGAAAGTAGTTACGAGATAGAGCCACTTCCTTATTTACTCAGTCAGTCCAGTCAGGCTTTGTTGTGTATAAGTCAACTTTTGCCAAACGAACACATTGAGAAACAACACTTAATTGAGTGTTACTGGGCGGCGGTGGCTCAGGGGTAGAGTGGCTGGATGGTAACCGCAAGGTTGCCAGTTCGAACCTGGGCTCCCCCAGAGTTAGTGTCGAAGTGTCCTTGAGCAAGACACTGAACCCCTAATTGCTCCTGATGTGCTGGTTGGTGCCTTGCATGGTTTCCGCTGCCATCAGTGTGTGAATGGGTGAATGTAATGCACAATCTATGTAAAGCGCCTTGGATAAAGGTGCTATATAAATGCACCATTTACCATTTACTGTAGGTCAATCTAATGGTAACTAACATATTCAATAGAAATTCATAGATTTTTTTAAATTCAGTTTCAGCTGATGTGTATGTGGACATTACGTAAAAAGGGCTAGCATATAGCTACTTAGCTAAGCGACTGACATTGCGAGGGTGATCAGCTGTTCACGGGGGAATAGGAGGCGCTTGCTGTCTTTACAAGCCCACCTGGATCAACTCATTCACAGTTCTATGAGCGCCGGCAGTGCTTAGAAACCTGCATGGACAGGGTTTGCATGTAAATCAAGCGCTTCCCTTCCATATAGTTCAGCTACAGATATGCTGGATCACTGTAACGCACCTGGGATTGATATAAAATGATTTTAAGTGTAGATTATCGTGAGATTTAGTACGCGTTCTAATCAGAAACCAGCCAATCAGAATGAAGTAATTGGGACTAACCGTTTTAGAAATATGAAAGAGATATTGGTGGCAGCAATATTGTGGTGATTATTCTACTGTATTTGGAGTGAATGTATTTTATGATTTGTATATGCTTTTGGTTTTTATGACTTCATTGTACTGCTAAGTGTGTTAATTGTGTCCCATGTGTTGTTACGCTCATGGGACATCAGCTATGTTTCTTTGTTTAATTAAAATATTTAAACAGAAGACCACCTGCAGAGATTAAAATAGGGTGCATTTTGCATCCCAAAACACAGTTTATAGTTCAGGGACGCAATAAAACACTGACCTCTGCATCCACGGGATGCACTACTGTACTACTGTACTGTTTTTTATTCTAGTTTATTTTGCTAGCTTTAGTTATAATAATCATTTATTTTGTTTTCTACATGAATATAACCATATAACCATATACAATGAAATGGGAGTTAAATGCTGCAATTTGTAAAAATGGCAAAATATATTATTATTCTAACGTCGTTGAAGTGGGACTCAAAATATCCCTGGGATTCATTTCTAAAAGACCATCCCTGCATACCAGGACTCATTCCATCTAAAAGACCATCCCTGCATACCAGGACTCATTCCATCTAAAAGACCATCCCTGCATACCAGGACTCATTCCATCTAAAAGACCATCCCTGCATACCAGGACTCATTCCATCTAAAAGACCATCCCTGCATACCAGGACTCATTCCATCTAAAAGACCATCCCTGCATACCAGGACTCATTCCATCTAAAAGACCATCCCTGCATACCAGGATTCATTCCATCTAAAAGACCATCCCTGCATACCAGGACTCATTCCATCTAAAAGACCATCCCTGCATACCAGGACTCATTCCATCTAAAAGACCATCCCTGCATACCAGGACTCATTCCATCTAAAAGACCATCCCTGCATACCAGGACTCATTCCATCTAAAAGACCATCCCTGCATACCAGGACTCATTCCATCTAAAAGACCATCCCTGCATACCAGGACTCATTCCATCTAAAAGACCATCCCTGCATACCAGGACTCATTCCATCTAAAAGACCATCCCTGCATACCAGGACTCATTCCATTGAAAACCTATTTACATCACTGCACCTGCTGTGTGTGTGTGTGTGTGTGTGTGTGTGTGTGTGTGTGTGTGCGCGCACGCACGCGCGCGCGCGCACACACAATAGACCATCAATGTGTGAGCATTAGTAGTGTGATTATTTGATGTGCCAAAATCTGCCATTGACCCCCCCATTATACATTTCTCAAATTTGAAAGCACTATAGGCTATTTCTAAAACTATGCAACATTTCAAAGATTACTTTCCAGGCAAACATGTCCACCGTAAGATGAACCTAAATAGGTTTTAATGGGGTTTCTAGGTGTAAGTATGTAGGACTAGTAGCATGCCAAAGTTTGTGCTATTGCCATTGAGAATGCATTGGGTGTTTAAGTTAAATAACTCAGAAAATACAAAACATTTTAAAGTAAAAGGTTCCAGCATGTGTCTCCACAGTAAGCTGAATTATAAAAAGTGTGATTGGAGTTTCTAGGTGAAAGTAATTTTTTGACGTGCCATAACCTGCCATTGAGCCCCATTATACATTTCTCAAATTTGAAAGCACTATATTTCTAAAACGATGAAACATTTCAAAGATTCCTTTTCAGGCAAACATGTCCGCCGTAAGATGAACCTAAATAGGTTTGAATGGGGTTTCTAGGTGTAAGTATGTAGGACTATAGCCCCATTTATATACATTCAGGCTACTTTGTCAATACTTGCTATTTTGAAGTTTCTGTGGTCAATGTGCAAAGATGCATAATTTTACATATTCATGAGATGACGCGAGTAATGAGTATTCAATAATGCCTGGTAACAATCATTGGGTTACAGATCTTAACCAATGTACCAATTTCTCTTGCCAACAAGGACTTTCACTCACAAACCTTTTCAGAAATTCCTCATTTTTTTTCAATTCCCGAGCCAAAGATATACTGAAGATCACTAAACCTTCACAATTGGGTTTAGTTTTTGTTGTTGAGGAAAAGCCATGTTTCCAAAGCCATTTTCCCCAAACATTTCCAAGGAGAAAATCTCAGCGCTTTTGATATCCTGTACCAAACCCAGTAACAAATCAAAATTGTCAAAATGTAGCTTTAGAATGCAATTGGTGAAATATTGTTTTATTGTCTGCATGGTTAGCCCAACAGTGGCAAATAGTGAAACAGTAAAACGTGTTTTTTTTTGGTTTTGTTTCTCACCTTTTGAATGGTCACAGCTAGCACTCTTTGAATGTTGATCAGGTCTTAATTACATTTGAAAATAAATTGCAGTCTTGTTTCTTGCTAAAAGTACTTCAGGTGTAGGCCCCCTACCACACATTTCTTTGTGTCTGGGTTTCATTCAGGTAGTTGTGTCTGGGTTTCATTTAGGTAGTTGTGTCTGGGTTTCATTTAGGTAGTTGTGTCTGGGTTTCATTTAGGTAGTTGTGTCTGGGTTTCATTCAGGTAGTTGTGTCTGGGTTTCATTCAGGTAGTTGTGTCTGGGTTTCATTCAGGTAGTTGTGTCTGGGTTTCATTCAGGTAGTTGTGTCTGGGTTTCATTCAGGTAGTTGTGTCTGGGTTTCATTCAGGTATAGTTGCACTAAATAATGTTATAAGTTGTGTGAACTGTAGTGATGGAACCTGTGTACATCAGCTGATGTTTGGACGCCATCTAGTGTCCATCAGCAGACAGTACATGTGTCTGAAGATGATGGATTCTATCATATTGGTTTTGGATTGAATACTTTAAGAGATTCCAAAGACAAGCACAGTAAAGTACAGTGCAATACAATGTCTGCTATTAAACAAACATTGTGTCCATATGGTTTTAAAATTGACAATGTATTCAAATATGTAAATCGTCTCATTATGCACTATTGAAAAATGTATGAAGCCTAGAATAGCTATAAGAAGAGTAAGACTCACATCATTGCTGAATGATGAATGTCCAAAACCATTTATTTTGTAGCATTATTCATTATTTTTACCCAAGCAAAATTAAAATAGATGGACTTTTACGTATGGGATATGGGCTATATGTTTATCATGTATCGCTAAAAAAAAACCATAACTTTTATTGTATTTATTATAATGTAATTCAATATAAAAAGTTTCACCACTAGCCATCTAATTTCTAGGCTACTATCACAGGTGTGTGGTGCAGACTGCAGATAATCAGTCTTAATTGAAAAACATAGTGTGGGATCAATTCACTCAGGGTGCGTTCGGAAATATCGCACTGAGCGCACTGTGCAATGCAAACTAATAGGCGAGTGCGCTCCGGTGCGGTATTTACGAACGCGTGAGTGTAGAGTAGGAGAGCAGCGACACGCTTTGATCTCGCCGCAAAGCGGGTGCCTTATGGGAGAATACGAGACGGCTCGCCCCTTTTCCAACTCATGAAATAAACACGGGGTGAGATATCCGTGCGTTGGGGCGAGATATCCACACTTTGGGGGCGGGCTCTCCACGGCTCGGGGCGAGCTGTCCACACTTTGGGGGCGGGCTCTCCACGGCTCAGGCTAGCCGTCATCACTTTTTGAAATTCTGTGGCGAGCCGTGGGAATATAGTTCCAAACATTGCTCCTATTGCTGGAACTATCCCATTGAGATAGAATGAGCACTTCCGCAATTCCATTGTTACAATGGGAGTCAACGCTATAGTGTCGCCATTCAATTCAATTCAACAGGCTTTAATTATTATTAAAGCCTTTTACAAGTGTTGCCAAAGCACATAATATCAATATCAAAATAAAATAAAATAAAGCAGGTGGTGCAGAAAATAAAACATGGCATACTGTATGTGTGTCCTACTGGTTGTCCCTTTTCTTGTGACAGGAATTGACATATTTTGCAGCCAAAACTGCACATTCTTTCTGTTCCCCCAGAAGGAGTGGTAATTTTTCCCTTTCTGTCATACTTCGGAATTCTGGGAAATTTGTTTCAAATTCTGGGAAGAACTCCTCTCTAATATTTGTGTAGTTTTTACATTGTGTTAAGAAGTGTAACTCTGTCTCTATGGCTCCGTCATCACAGTGACAGCACAGCCTCTCCTCTCTGGGCAGCCAGGTCTGTCTGTGTAGGCCATTAAAATTGTGTCAGATTTGGAATCCTCATGCTTGACTTGTATGGAAAAGTGTCTTCATACATGATTCTAGGTCATCTAGATCAAAAGTTCATTTTGGCTATGGCGCGGGACGCCATTTTGAATTTGGCCCTCTAGCAAAAAATGCCGGGATTTTTGTGAGGGACCTGGGGGCTAAATCTTTTATAAAGGGTCCATAGAGGTCAAATCAATCATCAAACCATCCTTGCCAGAGGATGGTCACAGAACCTTAGTCTGTGACCCAACTACATGGGTGATGGGTTTAGTTGTTTCAGGCTTATTATCTTTATATTTTCTAATGGGGCAATTCTTATATACAATACTGAGTATATTTAAGAATGTGTTCTATGCTTTACGTCCCTTTCATTCAGTACACTGCTCCAATTCTGCCTGGCGAGGTCCTTCTGAGGGCTTCCATGGGGTTTTCAGCGATTTAGCGGTTGAATATGAATGTTTTTTTGTTGTCTGTCATTTATTGACCCATTTTGGGCAGGAACCCCTTTTGGTGTTTTAAACATTGTTATAATTTGAGCTTTTTATTTATTTCAGAAAACTGGAGGATTTAAAAAAAATCTTTTTTTAATTTTGAGGTCAGGCCTAAATAAGCCTCTCTCAATTTGGCCTTGGGCCATCATGGCCCATAGCAGTAGCACTTACCCTACCGCCTCCACCATGGCCCATAGCACTTACCCTACCCCCTTAGATAGCACTTACCCTACCGCCTCCATCATGGCCCATAGCACTTACCCTACCCCCTTAGATAGCACTTACCCTACCGCCTCCATCATGGCCCATAGCACTTACCCTACCCCCTTAGATAGCACTTACCCTACCGCCTCCATCATGGCCCATAGCACTTACCCTACCCCCTTAGATAGCACTTACCCTACCGCCTCCACCATGGCCCATAGCACTTACCCTACCCCCTTAGATAGCACTTACCCTACCGCCTCCACCATGGCCCATAGCACTTACCCTACCCCCTTAGATAGCACTTACCCTACCGCCTCCATCATGGCCCATAGCACTTACCCTACCCCCTTAGATAGCACTTACCCTACCGCCTCCATCATGGCCCATAGCACTTACCCTACCCCCTTAGATAGCACTTACCCTACCGCCTCCATCATGGCCCATAGCACTTACCCTACCCCCTTAGATAGCACTTACCCTACCGCCTCCATCATGGCCCATAGCACTTACCCTACCCCCTTAGATAGCACTTACCCTACCGCCTCCATCATGGCCCATAGCACTTACCCTACCCCCTTAGATAGCACTTACCCTACCGCCTCCACCATGGCCCATAGCACTTACCCTACCGCCTTAGATAGCACTTTTTAGACTTAGATAGCATTTGAAACAGACTTATAGCATGTCATGTAGACAGCACTATAATTGCATAGTATATAGTCATGGGGCGACTGTGGCTCAAGAGGAAGAGCAGGTCGTCCAATGATCCATGGGTCGGTGGTTCGAATCCCAGCTCCTCCTGTCTACATGTCGAAGTGTCCTTGGGCAAGACACTGAACACCAAATTGCTCCCGATGTGCTGGTTGGTGCCTTGTATGGCTTCCGCTGCCATCGGTGTATGAATGTGTGTGTGAATGGGTGAATGTAATGCACCATCTATGTAAAGCGCCTTGGATAAAGGAGCTATATAAATGCACCATTTACCATTTAGTCATTGCACTTCATAGTACATCTATATACAGTATGTATAGTTAATATGTATAGTGTCATTATATAGATATGTTCTAGTTACGTTATTAGCTTATGCATGTTTCATGATAAATGCATTTTATATATGTGGTGTATTCCCACTTCCCACTGTGGTGTATACCGCCTTAGATAGCACCTTTTAGACTTAGATAGCATTTGAAACAGACTTATAGCATGTCATGTAGACAGCACAATAATTGCATTGTATGTAGTCAATAGCACTTCATAGTACATATGTATAGTAGTATATATGTATAGTTTATATGTATAGTGTCATTATATAGATATGTTCTAGTTACGTTCTTAGCTTATGCATGTTTCATGATAAATGCTGTTTATATATGTGATGTATTCCCATGCTTTTTTGTTCTTGCCTAATGTAAGTCGCTCTGGATTAAGAGCGTCTGCTAAATGCCTAAATTGTAAAGCTTGTAAGGTTTTATGGGAATCAACATGTTCAAATATGTGGAGAGAATTTAATTGGAAATATCATAACATATTTAACACCCCTGCAAAAACAATAGATACTATTGGAGATCATTCAATCAAAATGCAGCAAACCATTTTTATTTATTTTTTATTTTTTTGAATGCCCAGTCTTGAATCCATAAAATTCACAAACATTTGGAAGCTGTATTTGGAATTATCACCCCCTTCCAGTTTGACACGTTATACTTTATACAACCTCTTATATGACGTATTTATTTATTTATTTGACAGGGACAAAGCTCATTAATCAACATGTCAGTTTTCACCTCAATGTAAATGGGCCAGAGTTAGCCAAAGCTAAATGTCATCTGTAGTCCCTGGGCAGGCTCTTAAAAAATGAATGATAAAAAGAAAGACAGAGTGTGTAGTGTGCCAGCACACAACACCATGCGTTGATGCCATGTGTGCATATGTGCCAGCACCCAACACTATGTCCATACAAAAACACAATACAATACAGATAAAAGAAAGACAGAGTGTGTAGTGTGCCAGCACACAACACCATGCGTTGATGCCAGTCTTACTGGACTGCACCATGCGTTGATGCCAGTCTTACTGGACTGCACCATGCGTTGATGCCAGTCTTACTGGACTGCACCATGCGTTGATGCCAGTCTTACTGGAACAACACCATGCGTTGATGCCAGTCTTACTGCACACAGCACCATGCGTTGATGCCAGTCTTACTGGACTGCACCATGCGTTGATGCCAGTCTTACTGGACTGCACCATGCGTTGATGCCAGTCTTACTGGACAGCACACAGCACCATGCGTTGATGCCAGTCTTACTGGACTGCACCATGCGTTGATGCCAGTCTTACTGCAATGATACAAAATAATGATTCTGATCCTCCAGGTGGGGAGAAAGAAGGCTATCACGAGAAAGTGGCTACAACCACAGCCGCCTACAGTTGAAAAATCACACCCGTGTGAACCGAGTGGTGTAATATAGCCTGTCTGACGTAATGAAATCATGTCTGACGTAATGAAATCACACCCGGGTGAACAGGGTGAACATAGCAACCATGCTCATTTTTGCTGCACAGACTAACAAAATCATGTCTGACGTAATGAAATCACACCCGGGTGAACAGGGTGAACATAGCAACCATGCTCGTTTTTTCTGCACAACAAAGCCAGTTGTAGGAGTGGTTTACACCACTCAAAAATGGATTGAGATAACTCATATTTACAAAATGGAAAAACTGTCTTACTCACTTAGGGCCGATTCATACTCCTATTTTAGAGCCGAATAAAAGTGGGTTCGGCTCTGTAGAGCCTACAATGTGATGTCATTTGAGGTTCAAGGGGGCGGGTACCGTCCTAAAGTCGGCTCTTCGGTGCTACCGAAAATTTCTGACGAGCCGAAATCATTTCGGCACTACAGCACCGAAACAGCGGTAAAATAGGAGTATGAATCGGCCATTAGGGCGACTGTGGCTCAAGAGGTAGAGCAGGTCGTCCAATGATCCATGGGTCGGCGGTTCAAATCCCGTCTCCTCCTGTCCACATGTCGAAGTGTCCTTGGGCAAGACATTGAACCCCAAATTGCTCCCGATGTGCTGGTTGGTACCTTGCATGGTTTCCGCCGCAATCGGTGTATGAATGTGTGTGTGAATGGGTGAATGTAATGCACAATCTATGTAAAGCGCCTTGGATAAAGGCGCTATATAAATGCACCATTTACCATTTATTAGAACTCAGGAAGAAAAAAAATCTTCTGGATTTGGACTGAATATGCTAATTAACCCATTTTGGGCGGGCCGGGAACCCCTTTTGGTGTTAGCATTATGTTATGCTTTAGCTATTGAAAAATAGCTCATAGCGCGCCACTTGGTGGCGCGCTATGAGCTTGTAGATCTGCTATTTTTGAAAAATCGAAGAAACATAGCTTTTTCAGAAAACTGTCAGGATGTAGAAGACATTTTTAGAATCTGATCTCAGGTCAAAATGGGTTAAACAAAAAAAACTGCTATTTCTTTCTCTAAGTTTCTTTCTACCCCTTGTCTTTTGTTTATTTATTTTTTTGTGTCTCGCTCATTGTTGACCTCGTATCTGTTTTCAAAGTGTAATTATGTGAAAGCGTCTCTCTTTCTTTACCCAAAAGCTGTCTTTTTTTGTCCTTTGGATGAAATAGAAATGTTGACACTTTGGTCATGATTGAGTACTGGGAATATATTTGAAGTCATAACATGAGTCATGTTTTTGATACATTCACACCTGTTAGACTTAAGAACAATCATAACATGTAATGTATCATATGATGCAAAATGTTTATGTACTGGACAATGACCAAAATAAAAACATAATTTAAAAGAAATGTTATCAATTAAGGTCGCTGTGGTTCTTTAGGTTCTAGGTTTGGATATTAAAGGGAATACATTCTATTTATGAAGTCATCTGTTGATTTGAGTTTGTGTGGATTCAGAAGATCTTGGTTGAAGTCGCCACAAATAAATATCATCATCATATACTACTTCTAAATAGTTTCCCTGGTAGCAGAGTACAAATAAATATCATCATATACTACTTTCTAAATAGAGTTTCCCTGGTAGCAGAGTACAAATAAATATCATCATATACTACTTTCTAAATATAGTTTCCCTGGTAGCAGAGTACAAATAAATATCATCATATACTACTTTCTAAATAGTTTCCCTGGTAGCAGAGTACAAATAAATATCATCATATACTACTTTCTAAATAGTTTCCCTGGTAGCAGAGTACCAATAAATATCATCATATACTACTTTCTAAATAGTTTCCCTGGTAGCAGAGTACAAATAAATATCATCATATACTACTTTCTAAATAGTTTCCCTGGTAGCAGAGTACAAATAAATATCATCATATACTACTTTCTAAATAGTTTCCCTGGTAGCAGAGTACAAATAAATATCATCATATACTACTTTCTAAATAGTTTCCCTGGTAGCAGAGTACAAATAAATATCATCATATACTACTTTCTAAATAGTTTCCCTGGTAGCAGAGTACAAATAAATATCATCATATACTACTCTCTAAATAGAGTTTCCCTGGTAGCAGAGTACAAATAAATATCATCATATACTACTCTCTAAATAGAGTTTCCCTGGTAGCAGAGTACAAATAAATATCATCATATACTACTTTCTAAATAGTTTCCCTGGTAGCAGAGTACAAATAAATATCATCATATACTACTCTCTAAATAGAGTTTCCCTGGTAGCAGAGTACAAATAAATATCATCATATACTACTCTCTAAATAGAGTTTCCCTGGTAGCAGAGTACAAATCCAGCTTGCAGCATGCTACAGCTACTGTACATACTGTAATCTCACACTCATAATGGCAAAAATGATTACCAGGTGAAAAGAAGAGTTAGCTGCTTTATAGCAGACAGTTTGAGAGAGGGAGAGGTGGTGGAGTTAGCTGCTTTATAGCAGACAGTTTGAGAGAGGGAGAGGTGGTGGAGTTAGCTGCTTTATAGCAGACAGTTTGAGAGAGGGAGAGGTGGTGGAGTTAGCTGCTTTATAGCAGACAGTTTGAGAGGGGGAGAGGTGGTGGAGTTAGCTGCTTTATAGCAGACCGTTTGAGAGGTGGTGGAGTTAGCTGCTTTATAGCAGACAGTTTGAGAGGTGGTGGAGTTAGCTGCTTTATAGCAGACAGTTTGAGAGGTGGTGGAGTTAGCTGCTTTATAGCAGACAGTTTGAGAGGGGGAGAGGTGGTGGAGTTAGCTGCTTTATAGCGGACCGTTTGAGAGGTGGTGGAGTTAGCTGCTTTATAGCAGACAGTTTGAGAGGTGGTGGAGTTAGCTGCTTTATAGCAGACAGTTTGAGAGGGGGAGAGGTGGTGGAGTTAGCTGCTTTATAGCAGACCGTTTGAGAGGGGTGGAGTTAGCTGCTTTATAGCAGACCGTTTGAGAGGGGGAGAGGTGGTGGAGTTAGCTGCTTTATAGCAGACCGTTTGAGAGGGGTGGAGTTAGCTGCTTTATAGCAGACAGTTTGAGAGGGGGAGAGGTGGTGGAGTTAGCTGCTTTATAGCAGACAGTTTGAGAGAGGGAGAGGTGGTGGAGTTAGCTGCTTTATAGCAGACAGTTTGAGAGGGGGAGAGGTGGTGGAGTTGGCTGCTTTAGCAGACAGTTTGAGAGGGGGAGAGTTGGTGGAGTTAGCTGCTTTAGCAGACAATTTGAGAGGGGGAGAGTTGGTGGAGTTAGCTGCTTTAGCAGACAGTTTGAGCACCCGTTTCGACTGGTATCAATGCTCAATGGACAAGACCGCAGTTATCAGTTAGGATCAGTAGGATTGTTTCCGACGAGTATAGGCATGCCTGCCGACTGGAAAAAAAAACAAAAAACGACAGGATTAAGGTTGGCGAACATGCGTCAATATTAGGACCGCGCTGCGACATGCTTGCGGTTAAGTTTAGGGGAGGGTATGAGGAGGCTTGTCATTTTCAGTAGGCTCCCAGCATGTCCAGTAGACCTGAGTAGACCGATAAGATCGGTTAACGTGTCATCAACGCCAATCGCAGCCAGTAGGCTCCAGACGAGCCGATCGGCTAGATAAGAGCGGCGTAATAAGTAACCTACTGGGAATTATCGGTTGATTTCCGGTCGAATCGGCAAGTTTGAGAGGGGGAGAGGTGGTGGAGTTAGCTGCTTTAGCAGACAGTTTGAGAGGGGGAGAGGTGGTGGAGTTGGCTGCTTTATAGCAGACAGTTTGAGAGGGGGAGAGGTGGTGGAGTTAGCTGCTTTAGCAGACAGTTTGAGAGGGGGAGAGGTGGTGGAGTTAGCTGCTTTATAGCAGACAATTTGAGAGGGGGTGAGGTGGTGGAGTTAGCTGGTTTATAGCAGACCGTTTGAGAGGGGGTGAGGTGGTGGAGTTAGCTGGTTTATAGCAGACCGTTTGAGAGGGGGTGAGGTGGTGGAGTTAGCTGGTTTATAGCAGACCGTTTGAGAGGGGGAGAGGTGGTGGAGTTGGCTGCTTTAGCAGACAGTTTGAGAGGGGGAGAGGTGGTGGAGTTAGCTGCTTTAGCAGACAGTTTGAGGGTCAAATGGAGTTAAGAGGTTGTGTCCGAAGTGCTTTCTACTACTTTCTATTGGCTTAATATTTTTTTAACCAACACACAGACATAAAGGGTGTTCAATGGCTCTGATTCATGCAAACAACAATCAAAAACCTCCAAAATGGAGGTGGTTTCCTCCCAACATAAATACTGTTATTAATTAATTATGAACAAAACCACTTCATCAGTGTCTCCTAGATGTATTTTTAGGGTTAAAACAATCAGTAAAACACACTATAAACAACTGTACCTTTTTAATAAGTGTTTATTATTGACAGAATGTATAAATACATTACGGGGTCAACAAACACTCGTCTATTTAATGTAACGTTACCACAATATAATGTAATGGTACAGTAACAGTGTTAATGGTACAGTAACAGTGTTGATGTAATGGTACAGTAACAGTGTTAATGGTACAGTAACAGTGTTAATGGTACAGTAACAGTGTTAATGGTACAGTAACAGTGTTAATGTAATGGTACAGTAACAGTGTTAATGGTACAGTAACAGTGTTAATGTAATGTAGTAACAGTTACATAGCATAGAGCAGAAAACCACTGAACACATTGTGGTTGTAAGAGCTATCATAGAGCCTCTGCCCACCAGGTATACGCATGTAAACGGTGTCTCCCTGCTCCAGCTCTAGGATCATTCCATTAGACACATATTCATAACCATTACCACTAGTATTGTATACATAGTTATTCATGAGTCGCTGACCATTTTTATACATCTGGATATACACATACTCTGGTGACCAGAGGTTAGCTGCAGTGAACCTGAACTGATAAACCCCCTTCACGTCTGATGTAAAGATACCTGAGAGAGAGAGAGAGTAAACACACACACACACACACACACACACACACACACACACACACACACACACACACACACACACACACACACACACACACACACACACACACACACACACACACACACACACACACACACACACACATTAAAACGGTGTGAATGAACCCTCCTACCATATTGTATAATTAGACCGTTATAATTATCAGATCTACAAGCTCACACCAACATGTCACGTTGTGAGCTCACACCAACATGTCACGTAGTGAGCTTGTAGATCTGCTATTTTCAAAACATCTAACTAATAATTCTAGAGATTGGTCCACAAAATGTTTCCTCAAAATCTGAGTTTGGAACCTGGAACGGCCGGCAGAGCTACAGGTAGACCAGGTAGACCAGAGCTACAGGTAGACCAGGTAGACCAGGTAGACCAGAGCTACAGGTAGACCTGGTAGACCAGAGCTACAGGTAGACCTGGTAGACCAGGTAGACCAGGTAGACCAGAGCTACAGGTAGACCTGGTAGACCAGGTAGACCAGGTAGACCAGAGCTACAGGTAGACCAGGTAGACCAGAGCTACAGGTAGACCAGAGCTACAGGTAGACCAGGTAGACCAGAGCTACAAGTAGACCAGGTAGACCAGAGCTACAGGTAGACCAGAGCTACAGGTAGACCAGGTAGACCAGGGCTACAGGTAGACCAGAGCTACAGGTAGACCAGGTAGACCAGAACTACAGGTAGACCTGGTAGACCAGAGCTACAGGTAGACCTGGTAGACCAGAGCTACAGGTAGACCTGGTACACCAGAGCTACAGGTAGACCAGAGCTACAGGTAGACCAGGTAGACCAGAGCTACAGGTAGACCAGAGCTACAGGTAGACCAGGTAGACCAGATATACAGGTAGACCAGAGCTACAGGTAGACCAGAGCTACAGGTAGACCAGAGCTACAGGTAGACCAGGTAGACCAGGTAGACCAGAGCTACAGGTAGACCAGGTAGACCAGAGCTACAGGTAGACCAGGTAGACCAGAGCTACAGGTAGACCAGAGCTACAGGTAGACCAGGTAGACCAGGTAGACCAGAGCTACAGGTAAACCAGAGCTACAGGTAGACCAGGTAGACCAGAGCTACAGGTAGACCAGAGCTACAGGTAGACCAGGTAGACCAGAGCTACAGGTAGACCAGAGCTACAGGTAGACCAGAGCTACAGGTAGACCAGGTAGACCAGAGCTACATGTAGACCAGAGCTACAGGTAGACCAGGTAGACCAGAGCTACAGGTAGACCAGGTAGACCAGAGCTACAGGTAGACCAGAGCTACAGGTAGACCAGGTAGACCAGAGCTACAAGTAGACCAGGTAGACCAGAGCTACAGGTAGACCAGGTAGACCAGAGCTACAGGTAGACCAGAGCTACAGGTAGACCAGGTAGACCAGAGCTACAGGTAGACCAGAGCTACAGGTAGACCAGGTAGACCAGATATACAGGTAGACCAGAGCTACAGGTAGACCAGAGCTACAGGTAGACCAGGTAGACCAGGTAGACCAGAGCTACAGGTAGACCAGGTAGACCAGAGCTACAGGTAGACCAGGTAGACCAGAGCTACAGGTAGACCAGAGCTACAGGTAGACCAGGTAGACCAGGTAGACCAGAGCTACAGGTAAACCAGAGCTACAGGTAGACCAGGTAGACCAGAGCTACAGGTAGACCAGAGCTACAGGTAGACCAGGTAGACCAGAGCTACAGGTAGACCAGAGCTACAGGTAGACCAGAGCTACAGGTAGACCAGGTAGACCAGAGCTACATGTAGACCAGAGCTACAGGTAGACCAGGTAGACCAGAGCTACAGGTAGACCAGGTAGACCAGAGCTACAGGTAGACCAGAGCTACAGGTAGACCAGAGCTACAGGTAGACCAGGTAGACCAGAGCTACAGGTAGACCAGAGCTACAGGTAGACCAGGTAGACCAGAGCTACAGGTAGACCAGAGCTACAGGTAGACCAGGTAGACCAGAGCTACAGGTAGACCAGGTAGACCAGAACTACAGGTAGACCAGAGCTACAGGTAGACCAGGTAGACCAGAGCTACAGGTAGACCAGGTAGACCAGAGCTACAGGTAGACCAGGTAGACCAGAGCTACAGGTAGACCAGGTAGACCAGAGCTACAGGTAGACCAGAGCTACAGGTAGACCAGGTAGACCAGAGCTACAGGTAGACCAGAGCTACAGGTAGACCAGGTAGACCAGAGCTACAGGTAGACCAGAGCTACAGGTAGACCAGAGCTACAGGTAGACCAGGGCTACAGGGAGAACAGAGCTACAGGTAGACCAGAGCTACAGGTAGACCAGGTAGACCAGAGCTACAGGTAGACCAGGTAGACCAGAGCTACAGGTAGACCAGGTAGACCAGAGCTACAGGTAGACCAGGTAGACCAGAGCTACAGGTAGACCAGGTAGACCAGAGCTACAGGTAGACCAGGTAGACCAGAGCTACAGGTAGACCAGGTAGACCAGGTAGACCAGAGCTACAGGTAGACCAGAGCTACAGGTAGACCAGGTAGACCAGAGCTACAGGTAGACCAGGTAGACCAGAGCTACAGGTAGACCAGAGCTACAGGTAGACCAGAGCTACAGGTAGACCAGGTAGACCAGAGCTACAGGTAGACCAGAGCTACAGGTAGACCAGAGCTACAGGTAGACCAGAGCTACAGGTAGACCAGAACTACAGGTAGACCAGGTAGACCAGAGCTACAGGTAGACCAGGTAGACCAGAGCTACAGGTAGACCAGAGCTACAGGTAGACCAGGTAGACCAGGTAGACCAGAGCTACAGGTAGACCAGAGCTACAGGTAGACCAGGTAGACCAGAACTACAGGTAGACCAGAGCTACAGGTAGACCAGGTAGACCAGAGCTACAGGTAGACCAGGTAGACCAGGTAGACCAGAGCTACAGGTAGACCAGAGCTACAGGTAGACCAGAGCTACAGGTAGACCAGGTAGACCAGATCTACAGGTAGACCAGAGCTACAGGTAGACCAGAGCTACAGGTAGACCAGATCTGCAGGTAGACCAGGTAGACCAGATCTACAGGTAGACCAGGTAGACCAGAGCTACAGGTAGACCAGATCTACAGGTAGACCAGGTAGACCAGATCTACAGGTAGACCAGGTAGACCAGATCTACAGGTAGACCAGGTAGACCAGAGCTACAGGTAGACCAGATCTACAGGTAGACCAGGTATACCAGGTAGACCAGATCTACAGGTAGACCAGGTAGACCAGGTAGACCAGAGCTACAGGTAGACCAGAGCTACAGGTAGACCAGGTAGACCAGGTAGACCAGAGCTACAGGTAGACCAGGTAGACCAGGTAGATCAGAGCTACAGGTAGACCAGGTAGACCAGAACTACAGGTAGACCAGATCTACAGGTAGACCAGAGCTACAGGTAGACCAGGTAGACCAGAGCTACAGGTAGACCAGGTAGACCAGGTAGACCAGAGCTACAGGTAGACCAGAGCTACAGGTAGACCAGAGCTACAGGTAGACCAGGTAGACCAGATCTACAGGTAGACCAGAGCTACAGGTAGACCAGAGCTACAGGTAGACCAGATCTGCAGGTAGACCAGGTAGACCAGATCTACAGGTAGACCAGGTAGACCAGAGCTACAGGTAGACCAGATCTACAGGTAGACCAGGTAGACCAGATCTACAGGTAGACCAGGTAGACCAGATCTACAGGTAGACCAGGTAGACCAGAGCTACAGGTAGACCAGATCTACAGGTAGACCAGGTATACCAGGTAGACCAGATCTACAGGTAGACCAGGTAGACCAGGTAGACCAGAGCTACAGGTAGACCAGAGCTACAGGTAGACCAGGTAGACCAGGTAGACCAGAGCTACAGGTAGACCAGGTAGACCAGGTAGATCAGAGCTACAGGTAGACCAGGTAGACCAGAACTACAGGTAGACCAGATCTACAGGTAGACCAGAGCTACAGGTAGACCAGGTAGACCAGAGCTACAGGTAGACCAGGTAGACCAGGTAGACCAGAGCTACAGGTAGACCAGAGCTACAGGTAGACCAGAGCTACAGGTAGACCAGGTAGACCAGATCTACAGGTAGACCAGAGCTACAGGTAGACCAGAGCTACAGGTAGACCAGATCTGCAGGTAGACCAGGTAGACCAGATCTACAGGTAGACCAGGTAGACCAGAGCTACAGGTAGACCAGATCTACAGGTAGACCAGGTAGACCAGATCTACAGGTAGACCAGGTAGACCAGAGCTACAGGTAGACCAGATCTACAGGTAGACCAGGTATACCAGGTAGACCAGATCTACAGGTAGACCAGGTAGACCAGGTAGACCAGAGCTACAGGTAGACCAGAGCTACAGGTAGACCAGGTAGACCAGGTAGACCAGAGCTACAGGTAGACCAGGTAGACCAGGTAGATCAGAGCTACAGGTAGACCAGGTAGACCAGAACTACAGGTAGACCAAATCTACAGGTAGACCAGAGCTACAGGTAGACCAGTTAGACCAGGTAGACCAGATCTACACACAACCCAAACTCTGAACATACTTTGCGTACGTCATTTCCCTGAACGGTCTGGACTAACCCTTCAATCTGGAGATCCTGAATTAACATGAATGAATCATAATGAATCATAATGAATCATAATGAATCATAATGAATCATAACCACCTGTAGATCATAATGAATCATAATGAATCATAACAACCTGTAGATCATAATGAATCATAATGAATCATAATGAATCATAATGAATCATAATGAATCATAACCACCTGTAGATCATAATGAATCATAATGAATCATAACCAACCTGTAGATCATAATGAATCATAACCACCTGTAGATCATAATGAATCATAACCAACCTGTAGATCATAATGAATCATAATGAATCATAACCAACCTGTAGATCATAATGAATCATAACCACCTGTAGATCATAATGAATCATAACCAACCTGTAGATCATAATGAATCATAATGAATCATAACCAACCTGTAGATCATAATGAATCATAACCACCTGTAGATCATAATGAATCATAACCAACCTGTAGATCATAATGAATCATAACCAACCTGTAGATCATAATGAATCATAACCAACCTGTAGATCATAATGAATCATAACCAACCTGTAGATCATAATGAATCATAACCAACCTGTAGATCATAATGAATCATAACCAACCTGTAGATCATAATGAATCATAACCACCTGTAGATCATAATGAATCATAACCAACCTGTAGATCATAATGAATCATAACCAACCTGTAGATCATAATGAATCATAACCACCTGTAGATCATAATGAATCATAACCAACCTGTAGATCATAATGAATCATAACAACCTGTAGATCATAATGAATCATAATGATTCATAATGAATCATAACAACCTGTAGATCATAATGAATCATAACCACCTGTAGATCATAATGAATCATAATGAATCATAATGATTCATAATGAATCATAACAACCTGTAGATCATAATGAATCATAACAACCTGTAGATCATAATGAATCATAACCAACCTGTAGATCATAATGAATCATAACCAACCTGTAGATCATAATGAATCATAACCAACCTGTAGATCATAATGAATCATAATGAATCATAACCAACCTGTAGATCATAATGAATCATAACCAACCTGTAGATCATAATGAATCATAATGAATCATAACCAACCTGTAGATCATAATGAATCATAACCAACCTGTAGATCATAATGAATAATAACAACCTGTAGATCATAATTAATCATAACAACCTGTAGATCATAATGAATCATAACCAATCTGTAGATCATAATGAATCATAACCAATCTGTAGATCATAATGAATCAGGAAACAGAAATAAATAAGGCATTTTTTAGAACTTAGTCATTTTAGACTTATGATAATAATCTTATGTTCATGTTTAATAGTGTTAATAATGATCTTATGATAATAATAATAATAATAATAGTAATAATGATCTTATGATAATGTTTTATATCTATTTAATACTCTACCTTTAAATAGCTTTTTAAATTTGATAAGTGATGTGCATAGCTTTAGTTCATTATCCAGGCTGTTCCACAAGTCAACCCCTATTTTAGATATACATCTACCCTTTGTGTTGGTCCTTGCCCCTTTTTGTTTTAATACACATGTCCCCCTGAGGTTGTACTGGGATTCTCTCATTTCAAACAGCTCCTGTATGGATAATGGTAGTATTTTTTTATTTATTTTGTACATGACTATTGCAGTGTTTAGGTTGACTATATCTTCGAATTTGAGTGTGTGTTTGCAGATGAATAGTGGGTTTGTAGCTGCAAGATATTCAGTTTTATTTATGATTCTTATGGCCTTTTTTTGTAACATGAAAATTGGTTTTGTTATAGTTTTATAAGTGTTCCCCCATACCTCCACACAATACGTTAAGTATGGAAGTATGAGGGAACAATACAACGTGTATAGTGAATCTTTATTTACTAGGTCATTTATTTTATATAATATAGCTATTGTTTTTGAAAATTTTGATTGTACGTTTACTATATGTGATTTCCAATTTAATTTACTATCTACTATGACACCTAAGAATTTATTTTCATGTACTCGTTCAATTTCCATGTCATTTATTGTTAATTTTACCGTGTTATCTATTATTTTATTACTAAAGATCATATATTTTGTTTTACTTAAGTTCAGCGATTGTTTGTTAATGAATCATAACCAACCTGTAGATCATAATGAATCATAACCAACCTGTAGATCATAATGAATCATAATGAATCATAATGAATCATAACAACCTGTAGATCATAATGAATCATAATGAATCATAATGAATCATAATGAATCATAATGAATCATAACAACCTGTAGATCATAATGAATCATAATGAATCATAATGAATCATAATGAATCATAACAACCTGTAGATCATAATGAATCATAATGAATCATAACAACCTGTAGATCATAATGAATCATAACCAACCTGTAGATCATAATGAATCATAACCACCTGTAGATCATAATGAATCATAACCACCTGTAGATCATAATGAATCATAACCAACCTGTAGATCATAATGAATCATAACCACCTGTAGATCATAATGAATCATAACCAACCTGTAGATCATAATGAATCATAACCACCTGTAGATCATAATGAATCATAACCAACCTGTAGATCATAATGAATCATAACCAACCTGTAGATCATAATGAATCATAACCAACCTGTAGATCATAATGAATCATAACCAACCTGTAGATCATAATGAATCATAACCAACCTGTAGATCATAATGAATCATAACCAACCTGTAGATCATAATGAATCATAACCAACCTGTAGATCATAATGAATCATAACCACCTGTAGATCATAATGAATCATAACCAACCTGTAGATCATAATGAATCATAATGAATCATAACCAACCTGTAGATCATAATGAATCATAACCAACCTGTAGATCATAATGAATCATAATGAATCATAACCAACCTGTAGATCATAATGAATCATAATGAATCATAACCAACCTGTAGATCATAATGAATCATAATGAATCATAACCAACCTGTAGATCATAATGAATCATAACCAACCTGTAGATCATAATGAATCATAACCAACCTGTAGATCATAATGAATCATAACCAACCTGTAGATCATAATGAATCATAATGAATCATAACCACCTGTAGATCATAATGAATCATAACCAACCTGTAGATCATAATGAATCATAATGAATCATAACCACCTGTAGATCATAATGAATCATAACCAACCTGTAGATCATAATGAATCATAACCAACCTGTAGATCATAATTAATCATAACCAACCTGTAGATCATAATGAATCATAACAACCTGTAGATCATAATGAATCATAACCAACCTGTAGATCATAATGAATCATAATGAATCATAATGAATCATAACCACCTGTAGATCATAATGAATCATAACCAACCTGTAGATCATAATGAATCATAACCAACCTGTAGATCATAATGAATCATAACCAACCTGTAGATCATAATGAATCATAACCACCTGTACATGATAATGAATCATAACCAACCTGTAGATCATAATGAATCATAACCAACCTGTAGATCATAATGAATCATAACCAACCTGTAGATCATAATGAATCATAACCAACCTGTAGATCATAATGAATCATAACCACCCTGTAGATCATAATGAATCATAACCACCTGTAGATCATAATGAATCATAATGAATCATAATGAATCATAACCACCTGTAGATCATAATGAATCATAATGAATCATAATGAATCATAACCACCTGTAGATCATAATGAATCATAACCACCTGTAGATCATAATGAATCATAACCAACCTGTAGATCATAATGAATCATAACCAACCTGTAGATCATAATGAATCATAACCAACCTGTAGATCATAATGAATCATAACCAACCTGTAGATGGATCGTAGCCGTTGCCCACGTTGGTGATGACTCTCTTGTAGATCAGAGTGGTTTCAGAACTATACGGTCCAACATCTCCATTGTTACTCAACCCAACAGAGAACGCCACCTTCGGTGGGTCTGTCAACACAGAGACATCACATTACAAACATTACTATAAACATTACTATAAAGCATATATTATAGGCCTACTATTTATTATTACTATTATTTCAATAATACACCAATCAAATGTATTAAATGTATTGTCTTGCAGTGCAGCAGCTTTACATCCAACTATCAGTATCAGCTTCAACAAGACAGAGTAGTAAACAGTACTTCAGAGTACAGTAACATTATACTATAGTATTCTACAGTACTTCAGAGTACAGTAACATTATACTATAGTATTCTACAGTACTTCAGAGTACAGTAACATTATACTATAGTATTCTACAGTACTTCAGAGTACAGTAACATTATAGTATAGTATTCTACAGTACTTCAGAGTACAGTAACATACTATAGTATTCTACAGTACTTCAGAGTACAGTAACATTATAGTATAGTATTCTACAGTACTTCAGAGTACAGTAACATTATACTATAGTATTCTACAGTACTTCAGAGTACAGTAACATTATACTATAGTATTCTACAGTACTTCAGAGTACAGTAAGATTATACTATAGTATTCTACAGTACTTCAGAGTACAGTAACATTATACTATAGTATTCTACAGTACTTCAGAGTACAGTAACATTATAGTATAGTATTCTACAGTACTTCAGAGTACAGTAACATACTATAGTATTCTACAGTACTTCAGAGTACAGTAACATTATAGTATAGTATTCTACAGTACTTCAGAGTACAGTAACATTATAGTATAGTATTCTACAGTACTTCAGAGTACAGTAACATTATACTATAGTATTCTACAGTACTTCAGAGTACAGTAACATTATACTATAGTATTCTACAGTACTTCAGAGTACAGTAACATTATAGTATAGTATTCTACAGTACTTCAGAGTACAGTAACATTATAGTATAGTATTCTACAGTACTTTACAGTAACAGTATACTATAGTATTCTACAGAACTTCAGAGTACAGTAACATTATACTATAGTATTCTACAGTACTTCAGAGTACAGTAACATTATAGTATAGTATTATACAGTACTTCAGAGTACAGTAACATTATAGTATAGTATTCTACAGTACTTTACAGTAACATTATACTATAGTATTCTACAGAACTTCAGAGTACAGTAACATTATACTATAGTATTCTACAGTACTTCAGAGTACAGTAACATTATAGTATAGTATTCTACAGTACTTCAGAGTACAGTAACATACTATAGTATTCTACAGTACTTCAGAGTACAGTAACATTATAGTATAGTATTCTACAGTACTTCAGAGTACAGTAACATTATACTATAGTATTCTACAGTACTTCAGAGTACAGTAACATTATACTATAGTATTCTACAGTACTTCAGAGTACAGTAAGATTATACTATAGTATTCTACAGTACTTCAGAGTACAGTAACATTATACTATAGTATTCTACAGTACTTCAGAGTACAGTAACATTATAGTATAGTATTCTACAGTACTTCAGAGTACAGTAACATACTATAGTATTCTACAGTACTTCAGAGTACAGTAACATTATAGTATAGTATTCTACAGTACTTCAGAGTACAGTAACATTATAGTATAGTATTCTACAGTACTTCAGAGTACAGTAACATTATACTATAGTATTCTACAGTACTTCAGAGTACAGTAACATTATACTATAGTATTCTACAGTACTTCAGAGTACAGTAACATTATAGTATAGTATTCTACAGTACTTCAGAGTACAGTAACATTATAGTATAGTATTCTACAGTACTTTACAGTAACAGTATACTATAGTATTCTACAGAACTTCAGAGTACAGTAACATTATACTATAGTATTCTACAGTACTTCAGAGTACAGTAACATTATAGTATAGTATTATACAGTACTTCAGAGTACAGTAACATTATAGTATAGTATTCTACAGTACTTTACAGTAACATTATACTATAGTATTCTACAGAACTTCAGAGTACAGTAACATTATACTATAGTATTCTACAGTACTTCAGAGTACAGTAACATTATACTATAGTATTCTACAGTACTTCAGAGTACAGTAACATTATACTATAGTATTCTACAGTACTTCAGAGTACAGTAACATTATACTATAGTATTCTACAGTACTTCAGAGTACAGTAACATTATAGTATAGTATTCTACAGTACTTCAGAGTACAGTAACATACTATAGTATTCTACAGTACTTCAGAGTACAGTAACATTATAGTATAGTATTATACAGTACTTCAGAGTACAGTAACATTATAGTATAGTATTCTACAGTACTTTACAGTAACATTATACTATAGTATTCTACAGAACTTCAGAGTACAGTAACATTATACTATAGTATTCTACAGTACTTCAGAGTACAGTAACATTATACTATAGTATTCTACAGTACTTCAGAGTACAGTAACATTATACTATAGTATTCTACAGTACTTCAGAGTACAGTAACATTATACTATAGTATTCTACAGTACTTCAGAGTACAGTAAGATTATACTATAGTATTCTACAGTACTTCAGAGTACAGTAACATTATACTATAGTATTCTACAGTACTTCAGAGTACAGTAACATTATACTATAGTATTCTACAGTACTTCAGAGTACAGTAACATTATACTATAGTATTCTACAGTACTTCAGAGTACAGTAACATTATACAGTACTTAATTATTCTACAGTACTTCAGAGTACACAGTAACATTATAGTATAGTATTCTACAGTACTTAATTATTCTACAGTACTTCAGAGTACATTCTAGTATCTGGTGGTACTAGAATGTACTCTGAAGAACTGTAGAATACCACTAGATACTAGAATGTACTCTGAGGTACATTTGAGGTACATTTGAGGTATATTAGAGGTACATTTGAGGTACATTTCTCCAACCAACATTTGGTTGGAGAAATCCTCCACCGTAGTCTGAAAACCTTCAGACTCCATCTTTTTTTTAAAGATATGTTTTTGGGCTTTTTGTCTTTATTGATAGATTTACAGTAGTTAGACAGGAAAGGGGGGGGGGGGGGGGAGACACGCAGCAAAGGTCGACGGACTCGGGACTCGAACCCACGACACGCTGTCAGTGCCTGGACCACAGTGTTGTTTTTGGCAGCAAATTTAGATTTTAGTTTTAGTCATAGTGTCTGCAATAGTTTTATTTTAGTTTTAGTCATAGTCTCTCCAATATTTTTAATTTAGTTTTAGTCATAGTCTCTTCAATAGTTTTAATTTAGTTTTAGTCATAGTCTCTTCAATAGTTTTAATTTAGTTTTAGTCATAGTCTCTTCAATAGTTTTAATTTAGTTTTAGTCATAGTCTCTTCAATAGTTTTAATTTAGTTTTAGTCATAGTCTCTTCAATAGTTTTAATTTAGTTTTAGTCATAGTCTCTTCAATAGTTTTAATTTAGTTTTAGTCATAGTCACTTTATAGTTTTAATTTAGTTTTAGTCATAGTCTGTTCAATAGTTTTAATTTAGTTTTAGTCATAGTCTCTTCAATAGTTTTAATTTAGTTTTAGTCATAGTCTCTTCAATAGTTTTAATTTAGTTTTAGTCATAGTCTCTTCAATAGTTTTAATTTAGTTTTAGTCATAGTCTCTTCAATAGTTTTATTTTAGTTTTAGTCATAGTCTCTTCAATAGTTTTATTTTAGTTTTAGTCATAGTCTCTTCAATAGTTTAATTTAGTTTTAGTCATAGTCTCTTCAATAGTTTTAATTTAGTTTTAGTCATAGTCTCTTCAATAGTTTTAATTTAGTTTTAGTCATAGTCTCTTCAATAGTTTTAATTTAGTTTTAGTCATAGTCTCTTCAATAGTTTTAATTTAGTTTTAGTCATAGTCTCTTCAATAGTTTTAATTTAGTTTTAGTCATAGTCTCTTCAATAGTTTTAATTTAGTTTTAGTCATAGTCTCTTCAATAGTTTTTATTTAGTTTTAGTCATAGTCTCTTCAATAGTTTTAATTTAGTTTTAGTCATAGTCTCTTCAATAGTTTTATTTTAGTTTTAGTCATAGTCTCTTTATAGTTTTAATTTAGTTTTAGTCATAGTCTCTTCAATAGTTTTAATTTAGTTTTAGTCATAGTCTCTTCAATAGTTTTATTTTAGTTTTAGTCATAGTCTCTTCAATAGTTTAATTTAGTTTTAGTCATAGTCTCTTCAATAGTTTTAATTTAGTTTTAGTCATAGTCTCTTCAATAGTTTTAATTTAGTTTTAGTCATAGTCTCTTCAATAGTTTTAATTTAGTTTTAGTCATAGTCTCTTCAATAGTTTTAATTTAGTTTTAGTCATAGTCTCTTCAATAGTTTTAATTTAGTTTTAGTCATAGTCTCTTCAATAGTTTTAATTTAGTTTTAGTCATAGTCTCTTCAATAGTTTTAATTTAGTTTTAGTCATAGTCTCTTCAATAGTTTTTATTTAGTTTTAGTCATAGTCTCTTCAATAGTTTTAATTTAGTTTTAGTCATAGTCTCTTCAATAGTTTTATTTTAGTTTTAGTCATAGTCTCTTTATAGTTTTAATTTAGTTTTAGTCATAGTCTCTTCAATAGTTTTAATTTAGTTTTAGTCATAGTCTCTTCAATAGTTTTAATTTAGTTTTAGTCATAGTCTCTTCAATAGTTTTATTTTAGTTTTAGTCACATTTAGTCACCCGGAATGTTTTGGTGTTAGTCTAGTTTTAGTCGACTAAATATCATAAGATTTTAGTCGACTAAATCTACAGTTGATTTAGTCAAACAAAATGTATTTTGGCGGGCCTTGATGTTGTCGTAATGAAAATAGCCGATCTACAAGCTTGTAGATCTGCTATTTTCAGCATGCAATCAAGTGTAAAATGACTCATACTGGATCTTTTATGAAACATTTTAGACTAGTTTTTACCTGTTGACGAAATAGTTTTAGTCATCATAGCTTAGTTTTTATTTAGTTTTTATGTCGTTTTCATCAGTGAAAAAAGGTAGTCGACGAACATTTTTCGTCATAGTTTTAGTCGACAAAAACGACACTGCTGGACCACGCGGCCGGACTCCATCTTAGCCCGTAGCTTACTGTAAATGTACTGTAAAATTACTGTATTTCTATAATATGATGTATCACCATGTGTTGTTCTTGCTTACTGTAAATCGTTCTGGATTAAGAACATAAACTGTAACCTTTACACCTGCTACTCAGTTCATGTTATAACAATGTTTAATAAATAGACTTATTCCTCAGTTCATTATACCATAATGTTTAATAAATAGACTTATTCCTCAGAACATTATAACAATGTTTAATAAATCTACTCACTCCTCAGATCCTGTACTTGGTTGTCAGTAGCAGTCAGGTGTGTTTCTACGGTGGACAGCTGAGCAGCATGAGCTGAAATCAACACAAGAGTAGTAGTACCATTAAATCAATTCAATCATTAGTAATAATCGTTACATATTCATAATCATTAAGTGTAGTTTAATGTGCTTTTCTCATGTGTGGATTGTATGATGAATACATCAACACACTGTCTATTCTCTGAGCTCAAATGAATTAATGAACGCTCAGACAAGCCCTCCATCGTCACTTCATTCACACACACACACACACACACACACACACACACACACACACACACACACACACACACACACACACACACACCAACCTGCACATCGATGGAGGAGGAAACCATGCATAGTCTTGCTCAAGGACACTTCGACACTAACTCCACAGGGATCGAACCGGTAACCTCACGGTTCCCATCCACCTGTTCTACCGGCCACTCTACCGCTGAACCACTGCCGCCCCCAAATAAATTACCTTCACTTTGTTTCTCCAAGTCTGCAACCTGGACCTCTGTAGCATCCAGTCTGGTCTCTGTAGCATCCAGTCTGGTCTCTGTAGCATCCAGGCTGGTCTCTGTAGCATCCAGTCTGGTCTCTGTAGCATCCAGTCTGGTCTCTGTAGCGTTCATCCTGGTCTGGAACTCTGCAACCTGGGACTCACTCTCACTCACTTTGGCGGCCATTACTGAAAAACAATATCACAGAGAAATAAATGTATGTTAACTCATTTTGTGCCACTGACCAATGAATACGTCATTTGTTTATTTATGTTGATTAAGTTAGATGGAGCTCGTCGCCACCGTCTCAATGACTCTCGGTTGCTAGGCGACCGAGTAAACGTGCAGGAAATAAGCGGAAGTTAAGAGTCATCTTGTCGTCTGCATTCCTCCAGTCTGCATTATCCAGTGCATAGCCTACTGCAGGCCTGGTTGACTAGATTTAGAAGACATGTGTCCAGTGCATAGCCTACTGCAGGCCTGGTTGACTACATTTAGAAGACATGTGTCCAGTGCATAGCCTACTGCAGGTCTGGTTGACTAGATTTAGAAGACATGTGTCCAGTGCATAGCCTACTGCAGGCCTGGTTGACTAGATTTAGAAGACATGTGTCCAGTGCATAGCCTACTGCAGGCCTGGTTGACTAGATTTAGAAGACATGTGACCACATGTGAGTGGTTTAGCCAGCACAACTCAAGAGATAAGTAGCCAGGCTGGGAGTATTCTCTTCAGTGTATAACCAACATTTGAAGTGAACAGAGCTCCTGACCTGTCTAGTTGAGTAAGTAGCATTATTCTGTATTTTAGCAAACTGCTGTTAGTGTTACTCTAGTGCTTTTGTATTAGTATTATATTATTAGCTTGTGTGGTAGTCAGTAGTTTATAGTTGTATTGTTTGTGTTCAAACAGTAGGCTAGTAGACTAGTTTAATTAGTTTCACCCTGTAATAGGCCACTTGATAAGTAGTATAGGCCACTTGATTTCCTTGTGAAGTGTGAAGTGAGTGGTTTAGCCAGCACAACTCAAGAGATAAGTAGCCAGGCTGGGAGTATTCTCTTCAGTGTATAACCAACATTTGAAGTGAACAGAGCTCCTGACCTGTCTAGTTGAGTAAGTAGCATTATTCTGTATTTTAGCAAACTGCTGTTAGTGTTACTCTAGTGCTTTTGTATTAGTATTATATTATTAGCTTGTGTGGTAGTCAGTAGTTTATAGTTGTATTGTTTGTGTTCAAACAGTAGGCTAGTAGACTAGTTTAATTAGTTTCACCCTGTAATAGGCCACTTGATAAGTAGTATAGGCCACTTGATTTCCTTGTGAAGTGTGAAGTGAGTGGTTTAGCCAGCACTCCTGGCAGACGATTAGCAATCAGTTGGATTGGCCTTATACCACCAGGTGAAAGCGTCAGCTGTTAAGCGGCGGCCAGCAAACGAAGGCCAGGCGAACAAAGGCGACAGGCGACTTTGTCAAAGTCCGACTGAACAAAGGCGACAGGCGACTTTGTCAAAGGCCAGGCGAACAAAGGCGACAGGCGACTTTGTCAAAGGCCAGGCGAACAAAGGCGACAGGCGACTTTGTCAAAGTCCGACTGAACAAAGGCGACAGGCGACTTTGTCAAAGGCCAGGCGAACAAAGGCGACAGGCGACTTTGTCAAAGGCCAGGCGAACAAAGGCGACAGGCGACTTTGTCAAAGTCCGACTTCGTCACTGAACGATAAGCTGTAGCATTGATTAGTGACATATATAGTAGTGTGATAGATATAGTAGTGTATAGTAGTATATGTTTAGTGATCTACAATGTGTTTTCTTCCTATTCCTGTCCTCTCTTCTTCCTGGCGGTCGCACAAACACTGGGTTACACCCAGATGTCGCGACACAACTAATCTCATCTATCCTACTCTTTCAACTCACGTCGCGCAAGTGGTAACGGGAGGGCTTTGGAATTGCCACTCGGCTGTGGTGGAAGGCAAATCTGCTTTCATCTCAGCCTACGCATCCTTGCTCTCCCTTAACTTCCTTGCTCTGACTGAGACCTGGATCAGACCGGAAAACACTGCTACGCCCGCGGCTCTGTCAGATGTGTACTCTTTCTCTCACACTCCCAGAGCCGTGCGGACAGGTGGTGGGGTTGGTCTGCTCATTTCCAGAAAATGGAAATACTCTCCTGTTTCACTGTCACTATTCTCTCCTACCTCATTTGAATTTCATATGGTCACTGTTTCTCATCCAGTCAAGCTCACCATTGCAGCTGTTTATCGCCCACCGGGCCCTGCTGGTGGCTTCCTGGAGGAGCTGGACCATCTAGTCTCCCACTTCCCTGTCGATGGCTCTGGATTCATCCTTCTGGGTGACTTCAACCTCCCGACTGAGAAGCAGCTAGACCCACTACTTTCGTTTCTCGCCGCCTTTGACCTAGTTCTTTCCCCATCTCCTCCTACCCATGAGGCGGGCAACCAACTGGACCTGATCTTCACCAGAGGCTGCTCTATTGCTAACCTGTCTGTCACTCCTCTTTCCAGTGAAAAGGGTAAGAAACTCTCTGATCACTACTTCATGTCCTACTCTCTCTCTCTCTCCTCTCCCCCCTCACAGCCCCTCCCTACCCACATGATTTCCTCACGTCACAATCTTCGCTCACTTTCCTCCACTGATCTTTCCTCTTCTGTTCTCTCTGCTCTCCCTGCCCCTGAATCCTTTGCTCTTCTATCCCCTGATACCGCCACAGATCTTCTTTTCTCTACTCTATCCTCTTCTCTCGACCATCTCTGTCCCCTCACCACCAGGCCTGCACGCCAAACTCCACCTGCCCCCTGGTTGTCGGACTCAGTGCGGACTGAGAGACGGAGCCTGAGAGCGGCTGAGCGCAAATGGAGAAAGGGCAACCTCCCGGAGGACCTTCTCACCTTCCAATCTCTCATTTCTACTTTTTCCTCCTCTCTATCAGCTGCTAAAGCTGCTTTTTTCTGCACTAAAATTCAGGCTTCTGCTTCCAACCCTAAAAAACTCTTTGAAACTTTCTCCTCTCTCCTACAACCACCACCCCCTCCTCCCTCCTCGTCCCTCCTCCCTGACGATTTCGCCAACTTCTTTGACAAGAAGGTGAACGATATCCGATCCTCCTTCCCTCCTCCCCCGGCTGGTGCCCTGCGCACTGCCCACACCCGTCTGCCTGCCACCCCCCCCTCTCTACCTTCATCTACTCCTCTTCCCCCCCCCATCCCCTCTCTATCCCACTTCTCTCCCCTCTCCCCTAACGAGGTCCTTCTCCTTGTTACCTCTAGTCGCCCCACCTCATGCTCTCTGGACCCGGTCCCATCCACTCTGTTGCAGTCTATTGCACCTGAACTTCTTCCCTTCTTAACCCACCTTATTAACACCTCTCTGACATCTGGCTACTTTCCCTCTACTTTCAAGACTGCCAGAGTCACCCCCCTCCTGAAGAAACCGACACTTGACCCCTCTGAGATCAAGAACTACAGACCGGTTTCCCTTCTATCCTTCCTATCTAAAACTCTCGAACGTGCTGTCTTTAAACAACTGTCCTCCTATCTCCACCAGAACAACCTCCTGGACTCCAACCAGTCTGGTTTCAAAGTGGGTCACTCGACAGAGACTGCCCTGCTGGCAGTGACGGAGTCGCTCCATGCCGCTAGAGCGAACTCTCTCTCCTCCGTCCTGATACTCCTGGACCTGTCTGCAGCGTTCGACACGGTGAACCATCAGATCCTCCTCTCCACCCTCGAGGGGATGGGTGTCTCAGGCTCTGCACTCTCCCTGTTTGCATCCTACCTGACGGGTCGCTCCTACCAGGTGATGCTGAGAGGGTCTGTGTCAGAACCACACAGGCTCACAACTGGGGTTCCCCAAGGCTCGGTTCTGGGTCCTCTTCTTTTCTCTCTCTACACTACATCTCTGGGTGCTGTCATCCACTCCCATGGCTTTTCCTACCACTGCTATGCCGATGACACCCAGCTGATCCTCTCATTCCCCCCCTCTGATACCCAAGTGGAGGCACGCATTGCTGCTTGTCTGGCTGACATCTCGGCGTGGATGTCGACAAACCACCTGAAGCTCAACCTGGACAAGACCGAGCTGATGTTCCTCCCGGGGAAGGGCTGTCCGCACCGAGACATGGCCATCACCATTGATAATGCTGTGGTGACCTCAACTCGGACTGCGAAAAATCTGGGTGTGACCCTGGACGATCAACTGACGTTCTCGGCAAACATCGCATCAGTGACAAGGTCCTGCAGATTCCTCCTCTACAACATCAGGAGGATTCGCCCCTTCCTCACGGAGAAGGCAGCCCAGGTGCTCATCCAGGCTCTCGTCATCTCCCGCCTGGACTACTGCAACTCCCTCCTTGCTGGTGCTCCGGCATCTGCCATCAGACCTCTGGAGCTTGTTCAGAAAGCTGCGGCTCGTCTGGTGTTCAACCGCCCCAAGTTCTCCCACACAACCATCCTTCTCCGTTCTCTACACTGGCTCCCCGTCGCGGCCCGCATCCAGTTCAAAACCCTGGTGTTAGCCTATAGGGCAGTGAAAGGAACAGCTCCTTCCTATCTCCGGGCTATGGTCGATGCCTACACCCCTGCCCGACCACTTCGGTCTGCCACCTCGGGGCGACTGATTGCCTCGTCACTCAAGGGTCCTTCTGGCCGATCCACACGGTCACGACTCTTTTCTGTTCTGGCCCCACAGTGGTGGAATGAACTCCCCACTGATGTTAGGACAGCAGAGTCACTGCCCATATTTCGCCGCAGGTTGAAAACCCACCTCTTCAGGAAACACTACCCTTCCTCTCTGCCTGACCTACTTGTTGTTAACTAGTTGTACGAACGTTTGTTTTCTATTGTTGTATTGTTTATTGGATCTTGTTTAGTCGATACACTTAATTGTTTTAGCTCATGCTCATTTGATTTAGCTATTTTGTCTCATCCGGTTAAGGAAATAGGTAGCTGATATATTGCACTTTTACCTTAGCGCTAGGTATACTCTTGGTTGCTTGTTTTTGCAGAAAATGCACTAAAGACTTCTGGTGATTAGTAGTTTTTGTTCCCTACCTATGTTGAATACACTTATTGTAAGTCGCTTTGGATAAAAGCGTCTGCTAAATGACTGTAATGTAATGTAATGTGTCCAGTGCATAGCCTACTGCAGGCCTGGTTGACTACATTTAGAAGACATGTGTCCAGTGCATAGCCTACTGCAGGCCTGGTTGACTAGATTTAGAAGACATGTGTCCAGTGCATAGCCTACTGCAGGCCTGGTTGACTAGATTTAGAAGACATGTGTCCAGTGCATAGCCTACTGCAGGCCTGGTTGACTAGATTTAGAAGACATGTGTCCAGTGCATAGCCTACTGCAGGCCTGGTTGACTAGATTTAGAAGACATGTGTCCAGTGCATAGCCTACTGCAGGCCTGGTTGACTACATTTAGAGACATGTGTCCAGTGCATAGCCTACTGCAGGCCTGGTTGACTAGATTTAGAAGACATGTGTCCAGTGCATAGCCTACTGCAGGCCTGGTTGACTAGATTTAGAAGACATGTGTCCAGTGCATAGACTACTGCAGGCCTGGTTGACTAGATTTAGAAGACATGTGTCCAGTGCATAGCCTACTGCAGACCTGGTTGACTAGATTTAGAAGACATGTGTCCAATGCATAGCCTACTGCAGGCCTGGTTGACTAGATTTAGAAGACATGTGTCCAGTGCATAGCCTACTGCAGGCCTGGTTGACTAGATTTAGAAGACATGTGTCCAGTGCATAGCCTACTGCAGGCCTGGTTGACTAGATTTAGAAGACATGTGTCCAGTGCATAGCCTACTGCAGGCCTGGTTGACTACATTTAGAAGACATGTGTCCAGTGCATAGCCTACTGCAGGCCTGGTTGACTAGATTTAGAAGACATGTGTCCAGTGCATAGCCTACTGCAGGCCTGGTTGACTACATTTAGAAGACATGTGTCCAGTGCATAGCCTACTGCAGGCCTGGTTGACTAGATTTAGAAGACATGTGTCCAGTGCATAGCCTACTGCAGGCCTGGTTGACTAGATTTAGAAGACATGTGTCCAGTGCATAGCCTACTGCAGGCCTGGTTGATTAGATTTCGAAGACATTTTGTCCAGTGCAAATATGCAGGCCTCCCTACGGGTGAATCTTAACCCACCACATATTGGAGCTACGGGTGAATCTTAACCCACCACATGTTGGAGCTACGGGTGAGTCCGGCCATGGGTATGTCGGACCAACGAATGCCCCTCCTGAACATAATCAGGTTCAAATTACCTTCACTTTGTTTCTCCAAGTCTTCAACCTGGACCTCTGTAGCATCTAGTCTGGTCTCTGTAGCATCCAGTCTGCTCTGGTGGTCTTCAACGTAGACCTCGGTGGCCTCCAGTCTGGTCTCTGTAGCGTTCATCCTGGTCTGGAACTCTGCAACCTGGGACTCACTCTCACTCACTTTGGCAGCCATTACTGAAAAACAATATCACAGAGAAATAAATGTATGTTGAGACTCCTATATGAAGGGGAGGCGGGGCCTTCTGCTCGGCTGTGGAATGCCCTCCACCGACCACCTGAGGGCGCCACAGTCCGTGGACTAAAATACCTTCCATTTTAACAAATGTATGCATATAGTTAGACTTATAGTGTGTTGGGATGCACGATTAATCTGTAGCATAATCAGAATATCGGCCATAAAAATGCCACAGGCTATCGGTATCGGTATTAATGTCTCAAAATGATACAGATTATTTAATCGGTTTTCATCTGCTAATTGTTTTTAAATTAAAAATGTAAAAAATCATCAATGAGTTCAATATAAATCAAGTGTCTAGTACCTAGTCTAGAAAAGCCAAATCAAATATGATGTAAAATCATAAGTAATCTTAAGTAAAGATAAGCATTTATTTTTCTACATTTAATTTGTGTACTCATCTTCAGTCATTCAGGTGTGAAAACAGACACTAGTTGGAAAGAGTACAGGCTATTATTGATTTATTTAATACTTCATTAACAGGCTCTGGGCCAATAAGCCCCTATAGGGTCCTAGGCTTGTTTCCATTGTGGTCCTCTGTATAATATCGGAATCGGTCAGAATCGGTATCGGCAGATATGAGGATATCGGTCATAATTTCATAATCGTGCACCCCTAATAGTGTGCTTTTAGTGCAGCCCTAATAGTGTGCTTTTAGTGCACCCCTAATAGTGTGCTTTTAGTGCAGCCCTAATAGTGTGCTTTTAAAACCTTTTAGCTGGGTATAGGTGAACACCGGAATCCATTCATTGTTTGTATTCGTACTATTATCTTAGTCCTTTTAAATATTTCTGTTTCATTTTCCCTTCTCGATGTAGCACAGTGAGATTTGCTTCAAATGTGAAGTGGTATATATAAAATGTATTATTATTATTATTAGTAGTAGTAGTAGTAGTAGTATTATTATGAAACATTTCAGCCTGTACAGTACCGTTACCAGATCTACAAGCTCCATGTAGACCATCCTTACCTCTCATCATCCTTACCTCTCACTAAGGTCCTCTGCTCCTGGACTTCTGCCTCCATGTGCCTGAGATGAACCCGTTGTTCCACCACAGTGTCTCGGAGCTCCTTGGCTTCTCCCTCCATGTTGCTCAGATGAACTCTCTGGTCCTCCACGGTGGATTCCAGACGTAGCACCATGTCTCTCTGCTCCTTGGCTTCGTCCTCGCTGGCTGCCACCCTTTAGTTAGGGAAAGTTAGAGAAATACAAATAAAATGCTTATTATAGCTTTCTTCACAAATGAGTTCATAAAGGTGTCTACTATATTATACAGCAGCTACCAACAGGCTAGCAGCAGGGTACCAACAGGCTAGCAGCAGGCTAGCAGCAGGGTACCAACAGGCTAGCAGCAGGCTAGCAGCAGGCTACCAACAGGCTAGCAGTAGGCTAGCAACAGGCTAGCAGCAGGCTACCAACAGGCTAGCAGCAGGCTACCAACAGGCTAGCAGCAGGCTAGCAGCAGGCTACCAACAGGCTAGCAACAGGCTAGCAGCAGGCTACCAACAGGCTAGCAGCAGGCTACCAACAGGCTAGCAGCAGGCTACCAACAGGCTAGCAGCAGGCTAGCAGCTGGCTACCAACAGGCTAGCAGCAGGCTAGCAGCAGGCTACCAACAGGCTAGCAGCAGGCTACCAACAGGCTAGCAGCAGGCTACCAACAGGCTAGCAGCAGGCTAGCAGCAGGCTACCAACAGGCTAGCAGCAGGCTACCAACAGGCTACCAACAGGCTAGCAGCAGGCTACCAACAGGCTACCAACAAGCTACCAACAAGCTAACAGCAGGCTAACAGCAGGATAACGACAGGCCAAGTTTGTTTGTATGTGCAGAGAAGGACAAGATGATGGTCCTCATGGAATGCTGAGTGGCAGACCTGGAGCAGAGGGCGGGGCCATATGAAAATAAAATCACACCTGTGTGAAGTGAGGGAGTGAGGGGCGGTCTTATCATCGTACATGATCTCATTCCGGCCAATCAGAATTTGCGTCCTCACCTTCGTCTTCAATGTTTGTGTTACGCAAGGTTTGTGTTTACACAAACACTGATCGACCGATATGGATTTTGTCCGATATGTCCGATTACTGATTAGTGGAGAATCAAAAAGCCTGATAGCCGATACTATGAGCCGATATGAAGTTAAGTAGGCCTACTACAGGCCGAGTACATTTATTGCTTATAAAAAGGAAGTGCAAGATCGTTTCAGTAACACCCCCCCCCCCCCCCCCCCCCCCCATGCAGCTTTAATTTAATTTAAGTGCAAACATGTACTGTATCAGAATATGGAACATAGTGCTGTATGAAGTACAGCACAGGCTTCAAACATTAAATTAAAAAAGAGAATCCGTTTATTTTTTCAATATTTATCCAAACTCCCCAAAGCCATGTGACCTTGTTGTTTTTACTCCTCCACTGGTCGCTGACCACTGCAGGCCACTTTTGAATGCATGTAGAATTTGTTTTTACCATTAATTTTATAGCAATACAAGACAATAGCCTATAGCCTATGTCTCAAAACACTGGCCTATAGTTAAATTACTAAAAAAAACTAATAAACTAAATCAATATGAATTAGAAATTAAGACAAATACTGACAATGCTACTGATTGGTTCATTCTTCATTGGCTTGCAGTTAGTTATTGCACATAATAATAATAGGCTGGTCAGGATGGGGAAAACAAGTCCTTTTTTAGAAAATATTCAGTTGGCACGCGCACACACACACACACACACACACGCACACAGCATGTATGCACGCACGACGGCCCCCATGACGATTATAAAAACATTTCGTCTCTGAAAGGCAGAGCGTGCTGTGTCACAGGGAGACACGCAGCTAAGCTATACATCTCCTTACAACCGTACTCTACCGGATTTTTAATGAGAGTGGTCGTTGCACTTGTTTGTAAAGAAGGAGAACGATATGCACATCCCAGGTTCAGAATACGGTGCTGGACCCAAACAATGACTGAATGAAGAACAAGTGGAATGTCCGCACACTATATAGTTCTGCTCCCTGTCTTTTTTATTTCAACCTAAATACAACAACGTTTCGCCACTCCGGGCTTTCTCCGTTGTTGTATTTAGGTTAAAAAGACGGCGGGGAGCAGAACTATATCGTGTGCGGACATTCCACTTTGTGTTGCACTTGTTTGCGCATTTATGACAAAATATAATAATCGGCCGTTTTTTTTCCCGATTAATTATTTTTGCCACCAATACCGATATTAATTAAAATTACGAGTATCTAAGCTAACACACACATTCTGCCCAGGCAGCTTCAACAGCGACCAACAGTGATCCCACCCAGCCTGGAGTCCAACAACAGCTGCTTACATTCTACTTTTCAGTCAACCACAACAACAACCACATCGAGGCATGTCATCCTCTCCCCCAGAAATAAGGCAGACAAACCAGCTATAATATAATATAATATAATATAATATAATATAATATAATATAATATAATATAATATAATATAATATAATATAATAGCCTATAATAGCCTATAATATAATATATTAATCTGCTTCACTAATAGGAAGCATAAGAATGCACTGCTCAGACATATCAATCTGATCCAAGACAACTCCCTTGGGGAAACTTTGTGACAGCTGCTGAAAGTTGTAGCATTAATTTAACAACCATTATGCACAAAGGCAAAATGTACACAATTTCACCCTGCTTTAAGTAGCATGTTAAACTAGGGGTTTACATGATTCTGAATCACAAATGTGATGAGGTCATCAAATTTGGAAAAGTGGTTATGGCCGTTTTTAGCCCAAGGAGTGTTTTTCGTGCCAAACAGGTGCTTGCAATGGATTTTGATTTGAATCATGGAAACCCCCCTAGTTTGACCCGCATATTGTCACATGTTACTTAAAACAGGATGACATTTCGATATATTCACCTAATTATTAAAAAAGATAAATCCCTAATTCCCGTACCTGGCCTCCGTGCTGCTGAGCTTCTCTCTCTGCTGGACCACGGTGGCTCCCAGACGGAGGACCTCGCCTCGGAGATCCTTGGAGTCTTCCTCGCTGAGAGTCTTCCAGGCTGACAGCCTGGCCTCAGTGGTCTTCAGCTGGACTCTCTGCTCTACCACGGTGGCTCCCAGGCTGTGCACCATGTCCCTGAGATGTCTTAGCTCGGCCCAAAGAAGGTCATGGTCAGGTTGCTGTACCAGGGTACCAGCTGGTCCAGTCTGAGCCTCATGGTCAGGTTGCTGTACCAGGGTACCAGCTGGTCCAGTCTGAGCCTCATGGTCAGGTTGCTGTACCAGGGTACCAGCTGGTCCAGTCTGAGCCTCATGGTGAGCCTCAGACAGACAGAAGAGCAGCAGCAGAACAGTCACAGAGCAGAGCTTCATTCTGGAACAGAGTGACCACGTCGGCGTCTCCCCTTCTTTTATCCCCCAAAAAGACACGAACCCAACGAACCAGCGCCGGCCTCGCGGTCGCGCCCAGTGGAAAGTTAATGTACAACCGCACGGCATCGTGTCGTAACAGTACCGGCGCTGGAAAAGAACGTCTGAGAAAATGTCTAGTGTAATCAGCTGTTGTTCAGATCCATGCAGTACAGGTTGTTCTGCTGGGCTGAGCACGCCGTCACCCCCAAAGCAACACCAAAAGGTCGTGTCGGGACAAGACAGGTTTTTTAAGGTCAACCACACCAATGAAACTCATTGAGTCGTATTGGTGTGGTTGACCTTTGACCTTAAAAGGGTTTTGTCCCGAGCAGTCTCTACCGGTGTGGTTTGGGCTTTAGGGGCTCCATCTTGGGCTTTAGGGGCTCCATCTTGTGCTTTAGGGGCTCCATCTTGGGCTTTAGGGGCTCCATCTTGGGCTTTAGGGGCTCCATCTTGTGCCACCCCTTAACCCTTCTCCCTAAACTTATTTGCTATTTTTTACTATTTAAAAAAAAACCTTTTAAAATAGTTCAAATAGCCGATCTACAAGCTCACAACATGTATAGATGTAGATCGGCTAGTTGAACTATTTTAAAATGATTTTCAAAATAGTAAAAAATGGCAAATAAGTTTAGAGATAAGGGTGGCGCAAAGATGGAGCCCTAGATGTTCAGTTAAATATAAAACAAATCACACCTGTGTGAAGTGAGGGGCGCTCTCATCGTCATATAGCATCATACTTCACATTCAGTGCTCAGCCAATCAGATGAGCACATTCTGTGCCAATCTGTATACAGACACACACAGCTGTAATAGATATTCATTTATTCATTATTACTTGAACAAGCGGAGCGCGCAAGTACTGCGGTCGGCTGGATATGTATGTGTGTCGGTGGGCAACACAAAGATATGCATAGGGCAACCTTAAAGCTGCTATAAGCAATATTATGTCAAACTTTTAATGTATTCAGACAGCCAGTAATGGGTAGAACGCTCCCAAAATAAATGTAGTCTCTGTGACACATCTCGGGGCCACAATCTGCATTCAAAGATGTTCCTAGAACATCATTGGTCGGGAAAAAAAACCCGTCGCAATGACTAACCAATCAGGAAGCAGACAGGCAAATCGACCAATGACAAAGCTAAGAACATCTTTGAATGCAGATTGCGGCCCCTAGATGTGTCACAGAGACTACTTTTTTTGGGGGAGCGTTCTACCGATTGCTGGCTGTCTGAATACCAAAAAAAAAAAAGAAAGAAAAAAAGGTCATTAAAATGTTGACATTATAGCTCATAGCAGCTTTAATGGTCAGCAACGTCCCTGATTCCCACCAGGAGGATTAGGAGAAAACATAAAGGCATACACTGACACCACGGCGCGTAAACAGCGCCTCAAACTGTGACTCCGCCCACAAACGGGGGAAGTTGTGATTTGCGCTCGTTCACTGCAATGCAATTTGCAGCATTTTCAAAACAATATTGAGCAGAGTAGCGATTATCAAACGTATTTGCAATGCCATACGTTGAAAGATCTGTTGCCCGTGGACAAGGCACGCTACCTCCGCAAGTTAGATAGCATCGGCATAGATGTTTGTCCGTATGTGATTAAGGATTGGACCAAGTTGCATTGGCAGCCATAGCAAATTCTTACCCCAGGCTAAAACCGGATGTGACGTTTTTGGGCGTTCCTGTCTAGCGTGGTGTCAGTGTATAGATGTGAAATATACGGTTTACAAATAGAAACCAAGACACGTTTAAAACCATCTCAAAATGGAAACAAGACCGCAAGGACATTTTTTTTTTGCTGCTATCCCTTTTAGACCGAGTGTCTGACTGTACTAAGAGCGCCCCTCACTTCACACGAGTGTGATTTATTTTTTAACCAATAGGACTAGAGTAAAGGAGAGTCCTATTGGTTGCTGTCTGTGAGCCTATGACCATGCAGCTTCCCGGGTTTGTGTGAACACAAACATTGACTTGCTATTGGCTGTTCACCCCATGGCGATGATTTGATTGGCCGAGCAAAGTACATATTGAAGATCAGGGGTTCCCAAACTTTTTCATGTCAAGGACCCCCAAATTGACACTAATTAGCCCCGCCCCCGTGGACCCCCATTTGAAAACATATGCCAGGGACCCCCATGAGAGAAGATTGTTACGGCTCTAGCAGTGATTCTCAACCTGGTTATTATTATTTTTTTAAGATATTTTTTTGCGTCTTACGCCTTTTATTGTTTTTTTTTGAAGGGACAGACAGTAATAATAAATAATAATAATAAAACTTTATTTGTATAGCACCTTTCATGACATGAAATGCAGCTCAAAGTGCTTTACACAAAAAAGAAAAGAAAAGCAGGGCATAAACAATACAGTGAGGACATGAATAACATTTTTTTAAAAAGACAGATAAATCAATTAAAAGCAAGGGTGTAAAAGTGGGTCTTGAGCTGAGCTTTAAAAATGTCTACAGAGGCTGCCTGTCGAAGGTACAGTGGGAGTTTGTTCCACGTCGTCGGCCCGTAGAAGCAAAAAGCTGCTTCCCCGTATTTTTTAGTTGCCATTTTTTTAGGCAAAGCGAGCAGGCCAGCAGTGGAAGACCTTAGGGGGCGGTTTGGGACATATTTCGGCAGGCAGTCATGTAGGTAGGAAGGTGCGAGACCATTGAGAGCTTTATAAACAAGTAAAATAATTTTAAAATCAATCCTAAAAACATCAATCCAGTAGGCTGACAGGAAACGGGAGAGAGATGGGGGAAGACATGCAGTAAAGGCCGTGTCGGGCTCGGGAGTCGAACCCGCGGCACACTGCGACTGGATTACCAGTCGGGTGCCCAGACGGTTACGCCACCGCCTGGGCCAACCTGGTTAATTTTAAGGACCCCCAGTTTGACATGCATTATTCTACGGACCCCCATTTAATGGCATTTCTATCTCTGGGACCCCCAATTTATATTGTAAAATCAAAGTTTATTTAACTCACAGAGTAAGTTCCATAAGGGGTCCATTTGGTTCCATTTGTACACTCCATTTGTACACTCTCTGAGTTACAGTCCTATAAGGGTCCATTTGGTTCCTAATCTTTCATTGAGCTGGATACCCCCTGGAACTCTCTCAAGGACCCCTGGGGGTCCCCGGACCCCCCTTTGGGGGAACCACTGTTGAAGATAATACTGAGGGAAGAAATGTGAGGGACGCAAATTGTGATTGGCCAGAATTAGATGTTGTATGATGACCAAGAGCGCCCCTCACTTCACATGGGTGTGATTTTTACATTTTGTCTATAAACTATTCAATCAATCAAAGGGGACCAAAGTGGTTCATCTCAATGTAGTCTGCAGGTCATTAGGGCCCAGTTCAGAGTTGACCTTTGGCCTTTGGCACCTTGAATTTGGGGACATTGTATGTGATCGGGTGTGTTGGAGTTCAAATCAAATCAAACTTTATTTGTATAGCTCAGTGGCAGGGCTGGATTAACACCGCAGAGGGCCCCTGGGCACCGAAGCTCGAAGGGCCCCCCCTGCACATATGCACATGCAAACCTGTGTTTGTTTTACCTTTTTTCTTTTTTTTTAAGGGGCCCCCTGGTGACCCGAATTCGGCTACGGTACCCTGTTTAATGGTATTTCTAGGTCTGGGACCCCTAATGTATAATGTAAAATCAAAGTTAATTTAACTCGGCCTGGGCCGTGGCTCAGCGGTCCAGGCACCAAGGCTGGTAATCCAGTCTGGCAGTGTGCCACGGGTTCGACTCCCGATCCCGACGGCCTTTACTGCATGTCACTCCCCCAATCTCTCTCCCCATTTCCTGTCAGCCCTCCATAAAAAATATATATAAAATAAGTAGTAAGTAAGTACATTTTATATATAGAGCACCTTTTGAAACAATGTTACAAAGTGCTGTACAGTGGTCAACAAGGTAAAACAATCATGTTAAAACAAGGGCAGGAAACAAACAAAAAAAAACAATAGAATGCAAAACATTGAAATGCAAATATGTCAAGTAAAATACATCATAAAGTAAAGTGCTGAAATAAATTAGTTTTTAACAAGTTCTTAAAACCCTCGACAGACATTTTTTAGCTCAAAGGGCAGGGCGTTCCACAAAGTGGGAGCAACCACTGCAAATGCACGGTCCTCCTTAGTTTTGAGTCTAGTTGTCGGAATAGAGGGTATGCGCGTGACATCATCGTACCTGGAAGTTATGCGGGAACGCCCACTGAGTGGCAAAAAACTACTTTCTGGCCTTGACAGCCCATTCATCCAAACAGAAAAGTCCTGTCTGATTGCTTTAAACAATGTTAAACTCACCAACAAATTTGCAGCTGTACGAAAACCTTGAATTATCCTCTTTCTGTCTGCAAAGTTTTTGTTTCATAAAAATCCACCATAGAAACGTTATGAGCTACTTTCTGTCAAGAAATGCCCTGCATTTGATTATTTTTCTAAGTGTCAGAGTTTGGAAGTGCTTGTTTTCAATAACACGTGTTATGTCACATGTGACATTTAGAAACAGGTGGTACGCAGGACGGTTGAGTGATTTCCAACGAGCGCTTCCAAACTCCAACACTCCATGAATCAATGGTTTGCCACTCAGTCTAGATGAGGGGGGCGTGTCCTGATGGGAAAATCATGCATGTGCATACTGTCTATAAACGGAAAGAAGGCCTTTATCAGAGGACCTGAGAGATCTTATGTTTGGCTTTGCATGCAGTACTTAGTCCGTTGATGTAAAGTGGAGCCAGCCCGTGTAATGCCTTATATGATATTAAGATCATTTTGAAATTGATCCTACATTTGACGGGCAACCAATGGAGTGCAGAGAGCACGGGAGTAATGTGAGATCTGCAGTTTGTGTTTGTGAGAATCCTGGCAGCTGTATTCTGTACTAGTTGAAGTTTATGGATTGAGGAGGAGCTGAGGGTGAAATAAAGGCGAAAGCCACAAAAAAAAAGGTTAATTTAACTCAGAGAGTGTACAAATGGAACCAAATGGTCCATTTGGTTCCATTTGTACACTCTCAGAGTTACAGACCCATAAGGGTCCATTTGGTTCCTAACTATCATTTAGCTGGGGACCCCCTGGAACTCCCTTGAGGACCCCTGGGGGTCCCCGTACCCTACCTTGGGAACCACTGACTCAGAACTTACATTATTTTTCTTCCATAATTATTCCACTTGTTGCAGTGCAACAATACCCACTGTGACCAGCAGAGGGCGGTGACGCTCCACTCAACGAGACAAACTGACCCACAGCAAGTCTATAGATTCTGCAGCCTTCACAATAAAAGCTCAAGGTAGGATTTTGTTTCATTCTTTTATATTTTTTTAAATGTCCTATTTTGCAAAAACAATACAAAAAAAGGTTTTACTGTCGGGGTGTATTTAGTGACTAAAGAGACACACACACACACACACACACACACACACACACACACACACACACACACACACACACACACACACACACACACATTCAATATTAGCCTATAATATTAGGCTAATATTGTAGGCCAGTGGTTATTTTGTGCAGTGGTAAAGACAACAGAAATCACAGTACACACAAACACAGTTACTATATAAAAGATCATAACAACGACTTTTTAAGAGAGACTACTTATATTAATGCATAATATATTAAAAATCTGTTCTATAAGTACTAATAATTAAAAATCTAAATATTTACTGTATGCAACCTATGCGTTCACTATTATAGTCCATCAGGTGGAAAAGGGGGGGGTTGTTTGTTAGAGATTCCAACGAGGGGTGGGGGGGAGGGTTCAGCCTAGGCGTTCAAGAGTCTGATGGAGGTGGGCACAAAGCTAGCTGAGCCCCTTTTTGTGAGTTTTGATGCTCTGTATCGCCGGCCTGAGGGCATTAGTTCGTAGTGGTTATGGAGGGTGTGTGTGTTGTCCTCAACTATTTGAGAGGCCTTCTTTATTGTCCGTTTTTTATGGATGCTGCTGAGTGACTCCTGGTCCCTCCCAATGATCTTGCCGCTGATCCTAACCACCCTGTCGTGTCGAGAGGGTTCCGGTTGATGGCACGCATCACACCGAACCATGATGTGATGTTGAAGGTCATTATGGATTCTACAAAGGACTTGTAGAAGGCCTGCAGGATCGATGGTCGGACCTGAAGCTTCCTCATCTTCCTGAGGAAGAACGAATACTGGACAACTCACCCCGGTGCTTGCCCGTTTTTCCTCCCGGAATTTTCCCCAGTGAGGGGGATAACTTTGTAATATGCTATTGGCTGTTTGTATTCTTTTTGGACAAATATAAAAAGATACTCCTGTGGAAAGGCTATATTATTTTACTTATATTGACCCTATAAACAATTTAGTATTATTTAGTATATGTAAGATTTTTCCCACTCAAATGGTACCTCGTCAGATAATCCCCACATAGCCTACAACAACTTCTGTGAACAGACTTCACTGTAGTAGCTTTTCATAAATTATATTTGTACTTAGGCTGTCTGCTGTCGTGAAAGTTTATGGTTAGATAAATTCAAAGTCCAGCCGTCTGCTGTCCAGCCTCTCCCACCCCTCACTGGGGAAAATTCCGGGAGGAAAACAGAAAAGGGGTGAGTTGTCTTGTTACCGGAAGAACAGCCTTTGTTGACACTTGGAGTGAATGTTCTCCGCGTTGGTCTTGAATGTGAGCTTATGGTCGATGGTGGTGCCGGGGTCGATGGTTCCCAAAGTGGGGTCCGGGGACCCCCAGGGGTCCTTGAGGGAGTTCCAGGGGGTCCCCAGCTAAATTGTAGTTGGGAACCAAATGGACCCTTATGGGTCTGTAACTCAGAGTTTGTACAAATGGAACCAAATGGACCCTTATGGGTCTGTAACTCAGAGTTTGTACAAATGGAACCAAATGGACCCTTATGGGTCTGTAACTCAGAGTTTGTACAAATGGAACCAAATGGACCCTAACGGGTCTGTAACTCAGAATGTGTACAAATGGAACATTCAAGTACACTCTCAGAGTTAAATTAACATTGATTTTAAAATATAAATTGGGGTCCCAGAGATAGAAATGCTATTAAATGGGGGTCCGTAGACTAATGCATGTCAAACTGGGGGTCCTCCTCAGTCCATTACAATGGTCGAGAATCACTGCTAGAGCCGTAAAGACAGACAGGCAGGCAGACAGACAGACAGACAGACAGACAGACAGACAGACAGACAGACAGACCTGTCATAGCCTTCAAACGGTTGTGAATGATACATGTGGTCTTTGATTGATTGATTATATGATTGATTGATTATATATTTATTAACAGTTTGCAGAATTACAGTACATTTCAAGCACAACTCAATTACAAAGACTGTTAACTAAATTAAATTATCAATCAATCATGACGATATTAATAAATAATGTGGTCTAAAAATCATGACGATATTAAGAGATTTTATGTTGAAGCCAGTGGTCGGATCGAGGTGCTCTGCTGCGAGTCTAGTGTGACTTGACGGGTGCTCTCCCGTGCGTGCGCGTGCGTGTGTATGTGTGTGTCAGGAGGGCTTAGGGAGAGAGAGTTTGCGTCTCCAGTGTGTTCCGTGTCAGATGGTTTGCACACACACACGCACACACACACACACACACACACACACACACACACACACACACACACACACACACACGGTCAGGAGGGGGCTGCCATTCACCCAGAGAGAGAGAGAGAGAGAGAGAGAGACCATGCCCACCATAGGAGGAACACAACAGAGCGGACAGACGTAGAGCTACTCTCTCTCTCTCTCTCTCTCTCTCTCCGTGCTCGTGTCTCGTTTTCTGAGCTCCGACTGCAACAACAACTCTAATATCTGATCTCACAACTCTCTGCCCGTCCTATTGACGGAGGATATAGGATAAATATCAGATCTGACAACAACTGGACTGCAGCAGCATTTCAAGGCGGCTGCAGGCTTTCCTCTCCAGGATTATATTTGGGGCTTTTTATTTTTCCTTCTTCTTCTTGCAAAGATCGGAATATATCGGATAATATTATATACCCACTGTGTGTGTGTTTGTGTGCGCGCGTGCGTGCGTGTGGCTGTGTGTGCGCGCTCCACGCTCCCGTGTCCACCGGCGGGTTTCTGTTCTGTTTAGACTGCAGTAAAAAAAAAAAAAAAAAAAAAGTCAGTCTCTGTGATATAACGGGATTTGGGGGAAAGGAGGTCTGAGAGGCGCAGTGTGACCGAAAACACACACACACACACACACACACACACACGCAAACACAACGGAGCTCTGTGGATGCAGCGGCGCGTTACAATATATATATATATATAGATCTAATTCTAAAGGGAAATATCTGGACGAATCGGTGGATTTTTAAGGATTGCTTTATTTTTCTATCTCTCTCCCTCACTGCGTGTGTGTGTGCATGCGTGCGTGCGTGCACACGTACATTTGTGCGTCGATCTTCCAAGATCTTGGCTGCAACAAAAAAAAAATCCCTATTTTTCAGCGGCTTCAGTCCCCCTACTCCCCCCCCCCCCCCCCCTCTCTCTCTCTGTGTTGACGCCATTTTCCTCGGGTTTTTTTTTCCTTCTTCTTTCTGTCAAAAACACATCTTGGGGCCCTAGCTGTGACAGCCCCCCCGCCCCCCACCCTCCGGTGTTGCCGGGCCTGCCGGTCCAGTCGGATCTCTAACCCGATCCCAAATGGATCCGGATCAAGCGTTCACACAGCAGCAGCAGCAGAGAGGAGTGGTGTGACCACAACATTCATCTCCATGGGTGAGTATAGAGAGGCTACTATAGCCTAGGAGGAGAGGATGCTATCAGGCTACCTGGATAACAACACAATATAGGCTACTGTGTCGATATATGGAGGGTTATTATGGCTTGTTGTTGTGTGTGTGTGTGTGACTGTGTGTGTGTGTGTGTGTGTGTGTGTGTGTGTGTGTGTGTACAGTGGTAATTGATTGATAATTGTGTTGGTTAGTAGATTCATTGCAACATGTTTTTTTCAAGTGCAATTTATGTGAGACCTGCTGCTGCATTGATGAGGGGAAACACATGTAGGCTATGCCAAAACACACACACACACACACACACACACACACACACACACACACACACACACACACACACAGTAAGTAGTGTTCAAAAAGCTCTTTGCATTGTCTTGGTGTTGTTGAAATGAGGTATACAGTGAATAATGTAAGTAATGAATCCAAACCAACGAGGTGTCTGTCTGTCTGTCTGCCTGCCTGCCTGCCTGCCTGTCTCTGTCTGTGATGGACATGTGTCATGTGATGATGCTCTCCAAACATGCATGGAAACCACTTTCAATGAATGGAGAATTTACAGTGTCTATTTCACGTCATGACGCAAATTGTGACTGGCTGGAATGAGAGAGCGCCACTCACTTCACACAGGTGTGATTCTCGTTTATGCCATATTTAGCTATTGTGCTGAGGACCCCCCCCCCCCCCCCCCCCCCCCCCCGGGTGCACACTTCCTGCACATTTGGAAGTGATGCTGACACACGACGGCAGTGAGCAGTACGACACAACCGATTGGCTGGAATTGGCAACGCACCTGAACGTGCATTTTAAGCCTAATTAACCCATTCTTGGCAGGGAACCCCTTTTTGGTGTTTTAAGCATTATGTTATTACTTTAGCTGTTGAAAAATAGCAGATCTACAAGCTCGTAGCGCGGCACCGAGTGCCACGCTACGAGCTTGTTGATCTGCCATTTTTGAAAACCCGTGAAAATGTGGCGCACATCTTTCAATATATATTCTTTCAGAGCGAACGTTTTTAACTCAAATCTTTTCTTCTGGTGGGGTTCCTGGAACTACATATTTTCAGATGGGGGTCGGCGGCCAATTACATACTGTATATTTGGGGTTCCTTGACATGAAAATGTTTGAGAACGACACACACAAACATGGGGTTTTTCAGAAAACTGTTTTAAAAGACATGCACCTCAGGTAGTTGGGAAGACGGGGAGACCTCGGTTACTGAGCAGGAGTTCCCACTATTATGACTTCAGAGATACTTTAAAGTTTAAAGTACTTAGTCTTTTTTATATATTTAAATTACCCATTTAGACCTGACGCTGATTCTACAAATGTCTTCTAAATGTTGACAGTTTTCTGAAAAAATCCTATGTTTCTGTGTCAGTGGTGCACAAAGTTTTTCATGTCAAGGACCGCCAGAATTATATGTAATGGGCCCGCGGACCCCCATCTGAAATTATGTTGTTCCAGGGACCCCCTCAGAAGCAAAGATTTGAGTTAAAAACGTTCGCTCTGAAAGATTTGAGTTAAAAACGTTCGCTCTGAAAGAATATATGCATATTCAAAGATTTGCGCCACATTTTTAACATTTTATTCCAAAAATAGCAGATATACAAGCTCGTATCGCGGCACTCGGTGCCACGCTACGAGCTTGTAGATCTGCTGTTTAAAACATAATGGTTAAGGTGGTTAAAAGAGCTAATGTGACACAGAGTCGTCCTCAGGTCTAAAGTAAGAATTATTCAAACCAGTGCGTCGTACATGCAGGATTATAGGCTGCATATTTACTGTACTGTCCGACCGACTGAGAATACAAATATTGAAATATCTGCCCGGATACAGCTAGCGTTCTGTGGAGGAATTCATGGTTGTCTTTTTTTCTCTTAGGGCTGTAGGTCTATATACACCAGTGTCGTTTTCGGCAGCAAATTTAGATTTTTTTTTTTTTAGTCGTAGTCTTTAGAATACAACTTCATTTAGTCACATTTTAGTCATCCGAAATGATAGTCTAGTTTTAGTCGACTAAATGTCATGAGATTTTAGTCTGAAATGTGTTTTGGCGGGCCTTGATGGCTGATTTTACACTTGCTGAAAATAGCCGATCTACAAGCTCACAACGCGTCGCAGCGCGACACGTGACCTTGTAGAGTAACAGTGTTAAATAGTTCTATATTGTGACAGTAATCATTGCTATAGAGTGTGTGTTCAGTAACAGTGTTAAATAGCTCTATATTGGGACAGTAATCATTGCTATATAGTGTGTGTTCAGTAACAGTGTTAAATAGCTCTATATTGGGACAGTAATCATTGCTATAGAGTGTGTGTTCAGTAACAGTGTTAAATAGCTCTATATTGGGACAGTAATCATTGCTATAGTGTGTGTTCAGTAACAGTGTTAAATAGCTCTATATTGGGACAGTAATCATTGCTATAGAGTGTGTGTTCAGTAACAGTGTTAAATAGCTCTATATTGGGACAGTAATCATTGCTATAGTGTGTGTTCAGTAACAGTGTTAAATAGCTCTATATTGGGACAGTAATCATTGCTATAGAGTGTGTGTTCAGTAACAGTGTTAAATAGCTCTATATTGGGACAGTAATCATTGCTATAGATAGACTCTATAGCAATGATTACTGTCCCAATATAGAGCTATTTAACACTGTTACTGAACACACACTCTATAGTATAGAGTGTGTGTTCAGTAACAGTGTTAAATAGCTCTATAGTGTGATAGAGCTATTAGTGAGTTAGTGTCCTTGAGCAAGACTATGAACCCCTAATTGCTCCCGATGTGCAGGTTGGTGCCTTGCATGGTTTCCTCCACCATTGGTGTGTGTGTGTGTGTGTGTGTGTGTGTGTGTGTGTGTGTGTGTGTGTTGTGTGTGTTGTGTGTGTTGTGTGTGTGTGTGTGTGTGTGTGTGTGTGTGTGTGTGTGTGTGTGTGTGTGTGTGTGTGTGTGTGTGTGTGTGTGTGTGTGTGTGTGTGTGTGTGTGTGTGTGTGTGTGAGACTAAAATGTATTTTGGCGGGCCTTGATGCCGTCGTAATGGCAGATTTTATACTTGCCGAAAATAGCCGATCTACAAGCTTGTGAGCTTGTAGATCGGCTATTTTCATCATGCAACCAAGTGTAAAATGACTTATACTGGATCTCTTGTCCACTTCCTAACATTTTAGTCTAGTTTATATCTGTTGATGATATTGTCAATACATTTAGTCTTAGTTTTAGTCAGCATAGCTTAATTTTCATTTAGTTTCCATTTAGTTTTCGTCTGAAAAAAGGTAGTCGACAAACATTTTTCGTCTTAGTTTTAGTCGACAAAAACAACACCGGGGGGTGCAGTACGTAGTTCAGACAGTCATTGGTCCAACAAACGATAACCTAACCGTGACCGCCAGCACGGGAGCAGATAAACGATAACCTACCTCAAACCCTAACCTAACCATGACCGCCAGCACGGGAGCAGTGCATGTCTAATGCTCCGTCGGAATGTCGTGCGGTCCCCCTATAGTGGCCCTCTTCAGAGGAACCGGTTTGGCTGACCTCAGTGAATCCGTGTGGGTTGGAGGCCTCCAAATGTTAGCACAAGTATAAAGTAGACTGTGGCACAGTCGGTAGTGCTGTCGCCTCACAGCTAGAAGGTCCTGGGTTCGATTCCCGCTGGGGACGCTGTGGGCGTCATCAGGGCCATACCCGAGGCGGGGTTGGCGAAAGGGCCTTTCTGTGTGGAGTTTGCATGTTCTCCCCGTGTCCCCTATAGGGTAGGTACCCTCACATATTCTCCCCGTGTCCCCTATAGGGTAGGTACCCTCACATGTTCTCCCCGTGTCCCCTAGGGTAGGTACCCTCACATGTTCTCCCCGTGTCCCCTAGGGTAGGTACCCTCACATGTTCTCCCCGTGTCCCCTAGGGTAGGTACCCTCACATGTTCTCCCCATGTCCCCTAGGGTAGGTACCCTCACATGTTCTCCCCATGTCCCCTAGGGTAGGTACCCACTACCCTCACATGTTCTCCCCATGTCCCCTAGGGTAGGTACCCTCACATGTTCTCCCCGTGTCCCCTAGGGTAGGTACCCTCACATGTTCTCCCTGTGTCCCCTAGGGAAGGTACCCTCACATGTTCTCCCCGTGTCCCCTAGGGTAGGTACCCTCACATGTTCTCCCCGTGTCCCCTAGGGTAGGTACCCTCACATGTTCCCCCCGTGTCCCCTAGGGTAGGTACCCTCACATGTTCTCCCCTTGTCCCCTAGGGTAGGTACCCTCACATGTTCTCCCCGTGTCCCCTAGGGTAGGTACCCTCACATGTTCTCCCCGTGTCCCCTAGGGTAGGTACCCTCACATGTTCTCCCAGTGTCCCCTAGGGTAGGTACCCTCACATGTTCTCCCCATGTCCCCCTAGGGTAGGTACCCTCACATGTTCTCCCCGTGTCCCCCCCCTAGGGTAGGTACCCTCACATGTTCTCCCAGTGTCCCCTAGGGTAAGTACCCTCACATGGTCTCCCCTTTGTCCCCTAGGGTAGGTACCCTCACATGTTCTCCCCGTGTCCCCTAGGGTAGGTACCCTCACATGTTCTCCCCGTGTCTCCTAGGGTAGGTACCCTCACATGTTCTCCCCGTGTCCCCTAGGGTAGGTACCCTCACATGTTCTCCCCGTGTCTCCTAGGGTAGGTACCCTCACATGTTCTCCCCGTGTCCACCTAGGGTAGGTACCCTCACAAAAAATATGCAGTAATCCTGGTCTCTAAACTGCCTCCCCCTGGTAAATGGTAAATGGTAAATGGTGCATTTATATAGCGCCTTTATCCAAGGCGCTTTACATAGATTGTGCATTACATTCACCCATTCATACACCGATTGCGGCGGAAGCCATGCAAGGTACCAACCAGCACATCGGGAGCAATTTGGGGTCCAGTGTCTTGCCCAAGGACACTTCGACATGTAGACAGGAGGAGCCGGGATTCGAACCGCCGACCCATGGATCATTGGACGACCTGCTCTACCTCCTGAGCCACAGTCGCCCCTGGCCAGCCGGGGCGCCTGATGGAGGGGAAAGGAACTGGTTGGAATAACGTGTTCCTTCCATTGATTGATTGATTGAAAATTTTATTAACAGTTTGCAGAATTACAGTACATTTCAAGCACAAACTCAAATACAAAGGCTGTTAACTGTGAGTGGACGACCCAATTAAGCATTACACTTGTTTACAACAGGGTCCACCATGTTCAATTCATCAAAACATTTAGAGACGTACAAATAGACACTTCTATATAGACAAAGAACAGTACAGGAATTCATCATAATGGAGGTAAAAAGGGAAAAGAAACATATACAGTGAGGGGGAAAAAAGGGGGGGGCGGTGGGGGGGATTCAGATTTTACGGGGGCCAGTTTCGAATTGCAGCCGTCCGTAGGTGCCCTTTGAGAGCGGTTTTGAAAGAGTCAAGGGATTCGCATGTCTTAATGACTGTTGGTAGGGCGTTCCACATTTTGGTGGCATAGGAGCGAAAATAATTTAGTCCCTTGTTTGTGCCGAATCTGGGTTGAACATGATTCGTTGCACTCCCTCTGGTGTTGTGGGTGTGGACTTCGTTAACATTAAGGAAGTATCTACACAGGTACATGGGTATCTTGGTGGAGTATCGAATCTTGTGGACCAGACCCATTGCAAGATGCTGTACTCTGTCGCCGACCCTAAGCCATGCCAGTCTGTCAAAGTGGGCAGGGGTGAGGTGGGTTCGGGGGGTGAGGCCAAGTAGGAGCCTGACCATGCGCTACGTCCAACCAGGGAAACTCCCCCCTGTCAGGTGTAAAGGAGCAATTTGGAGGGTGTGGGGTGAAAAATGGGTTACAAAATTGTGGGATATATTAAAAAAAAAAGAAAGAGGCTCATAATCTTTTCTGAAATTGACAGGGAGCCACACAGTGCAGACAGAGCAGCTAAAACCGGGGTTAAGGTGGTTGCACACCGGGGTTAAACCAGGGTTAAACCGGGGTTAAACCGGGGTTAAGGTGGTTGCACACCGGGGTTAAACCAGGGTTAAACCGGGGTTAAACCGGGGTTAAGGTGGTTGCACACCGGGGTTAAACCAGGGTTAAACCGGGGTTAAGGTGGTTGCACACCGGGGTTAAACCAGGGTTAAACCGGGGTTAAACCGGGGTTAAACCGGGGTTAAGGTGGTTCCACACCGGGGTTAAACCAGGGTTAAACCAGGGTTAAACCAGGGTTAAACCGGGGTTAAGGTGGTTCCACACCGGGGTTAAACCAGGGTTAAACCGGGGTTAAACCGGGGTTAAGGTGGTTCCACACCGGGGATAAACCAGGGTTAAACCGGGGTTAAACCGGGGTTAAACCGGGGTTAAGGTGGTTCCACACCGGGGTTAAACCAGGGTTAAACCAGGGTTAAACCGGGGTTAAACCGGGGTTAAGGTGGTTCCACACCGGGGTTAAACCAGGGTTAAACCGGGGTTAAACCGGGGTTAAGGTGGTTCCACACCGGGGATAAACCAGGGTTAAACCAGGGTTAAACCGGGGTTAAGGTGGTTCCACACCGGGGTTAAACCAGGGTTAAACCGGGGTTAAGGTGGTTCCACACCGGGGTTAAACCAGGGTTAAACCGGGGTTAAGGTGGTTCCACACCGGGGTTAAACCAGGGTTAAACCGGGGTTAAACCGGGGTTAAGGTGGTTCCACACCGGGGATAAACCAGGGTTAAACCGGGGTTAAGGTGGTTGCACACCGGGGATAAACCAGGGTTAAACCGGGGTTAAGGTGGTTGCACACCGGGGTTTAACCAGGGTTAAACCGGGGTTAAACCAGGGTTAAGGTGGTTGCACACCGGGGTTAAACCAGGGTTAAACCGGGGTTAAACCAGGGTTAAGGTGGTTGCACACCGGGGTTAAACCAGGGTTAAACCAGGGTTAAGGTGGTTGCACACCGGGGTTAAACCAGGGTTAAACCAGGGTTAAACCAGGGTTAAGGTGGTTCCACACCGGGGTTTAACCAGGGTTAAACCGGGGTTAAACCGGGGTTAAGGTGGTTGCACACCGGGGTTTAACCAGGGTTAAACCAGGGTTAAACCGGGGTTAAGGTGGTTGCACACCGGGGTTAAACCAGGGTTAAACCAGGGTTAAACCGGGGTTAAGGTGGTTGCACACCGGGGTTAAACCAGGGTTAAACCGGGGTTAAGGTGGTTGCACACCGGGGTTAAACCAGGGTTAAACCAGGGTTAAACCGGGGTTAAGGTGGTTGCACACCGGGGTTAAACCAGGGTTAAACCGGGGTTAAGGTGGTTGCACACCGGGGTTAAACCAGGGTTAAACCGGGGTTAAACCGGGGTTAAGGTGGTTGCACACCGGGGTTAAACCAGGGTTAAACCAGGGTTAAACCGGGGTTAAGGTGGTTGCACACCGGGGTTTAACCAGGGTTAAACCAGGGTTAAACCGGGGTTAAGGTGGTTGCACACCGGGGTTAAACCAGGGTTAAACCAGGGTTAAACCGGGGTTAAACCGGGGTTAAGGTGGTTCCACACCGGGGTTAAACCAGGGTTAAACCAGGGTTAAACCAGGGTTAAACCAGGGTTAAGGTGGTTCCACACCGGGGTTAAACCAGGGTTAAACCGGGGTTAAACCGGGGTTAAGGTGGTTGCACACCGGGGTTAAACCAGGGTTAAACCGGGGTTAAACCGGGGTTAAGGTGGTTCCACACCGGGGTTAAACCAGGGTTAAACCGGGGTTAAACCGGGGTTAAGGTGGTTCCACACCGGGGTTAAACCAGGGTTAAACCGGGGTTAAACCGGGGTTAAGGTGGTTGCACACCGGGGTTAAACCAGGGTTAAACCGGGGTTAAACCGGGGTTAAGGTGGTTGCACACCGGGGTTAAACCAGGGTTAAACCGGGGTTAAACCGGGGTTAAGGTGGTTGCACACCGGGGTTAAACCAGGGTTAAACCGGGGTTAAACCGGGGTTAAGGTGGTTCCACACCGGCCGCGTTTTTCGGAAAACCGATGGAGAAACGCCAAAATTCGAATTCGCATCCGATTGGCGCCCGGTGTGTGGAAGCAAAAAGCAAAGTTACTATATTTACCCAGGGTAACTGGACTAAGCATCAGATACTTGTTTACAGCCAGGCCCTGCTCATAGAACATTTCATGGTAGTGGTTCAATGCCTTGCTCAAGGGCACTTCAGCGGTGGTAATTTTAACGTGCCGGTCCGGGGATACGAACTGGCGACCTTCCGGTATCAAGACCGCTCCGCAAACCGTTCGGCCACCGCTGCCAGGAGACCTTTACTGTTTGTGTGCTCTCGCTTTTTTTGTGCCACAAAGCGATTGCGACCTCGCTTGTCATATTGGTATAATGGGTTCAGGAATATAAAAGAAGACATGATGTCACAGGTTGTTTTCTAATTACTTGCTTTTCGATGTGCACAGTACATCATTAGTGACCAGATTTGACTGAGAGCCTGCTATCGCACAACCTCCAGCTTTTCAGGATAAACATCTTTTTTTTTTCTACAGCCAGACTCTTCACATACTAGAGCATGTCTGAAATTGACATGTAAATATGAAATAAATGTTAAACTGCTGGCTGACAGCTCTTGGTGTCTTTGACTAGTGTCCTGCTAGTAGGGTTGGGTGACTATACAAATCTATCGTCAATCGTGAATGTACGAGTCCAATCGCCGAATATTTTTATTAGGCGATTTTTCGGGACGATTTTTTCTTTTGCAAAATATTAGCCCAATTAACCTGTAAAGTGTGAGCAACATGTGAATCAACTTGGGCCAGCAAAGTAGTAACAGCGGCCGGGTGGAAATCCCCTCCTCTCGTTATAATGGTATGGTCCCAGAGTCCCCGCACTCCGCAGCATCACTCTGGCAGCCAGAGTAAAGGCTGGGACCCGGGACCAGGACCGAGCCGAGGGAGGCTACTGTACTGTAGCCTACAGGTTGTTTACGCTCCGGAGTCCAGACCCATGCAGTTTAATAATATACAGTCACAACAGAATGCACACTGCTGTCTCGTGTCTCAATCACAATCCCAATGCGCCACCTGTGAAGTCGGGGGGGGGGGAAAAAATAAAAAACATGCTGCTAGTGTTAGTGTAGGCTCGGGGATCGTTAGCTTAGCGCTTAGTTTAGCGTGTAGCTACTGATTCAACCCACTGATTGAACTTCATCTCCGCCTGTAATCTAAGTTATTTTTTATTGACAACGTAAACGAACCCCGACACCAGCGCTGCAAAAATAGACAGATCTACAAGCTCTCAACGCGTAGCGAACGGGGCTGCAAAAACAGGCAGGACGCGATGCCTTGAGAGCCTGTGGATCAGCAGCAGGATGGGGGCCGGCGCTCCGAGCCTCCGACGGTGCGGGGCCGGGGAGGCAAGACTTCTCCGGGGAGAAGTTACTAGGGCAGGCTCTTATACTCTATGGGCAGGATGTTGCTGCGGCTAATAACACTGTCACCAGCCAGTGGTTGTGATGTTAGCTTGGCTTGCAGCTGCTTGTCCGTTCCAACTTCACTTCATCTCCACCTGTAACTTATTTCTTATTTTGTTACCCTGGCTGCGCAGCTGCGCTGCAAAAACAGACGGATCTACAAGCTCTCAACGCGTAGCGAACGGCGCTGCAAAAACAGGCAGGACGCGGTGCCTTGAGAGCTTGTAGATCTGGCTTTTTTGCGACCTGCAGTGAGCTGTTCTCACTTTACTTTTATGACACGAATATATCGTCCATCGGCGATTTTTGGACAGACGATGGGCGATTGAAAAACATTGGCATA
>NC_136793.1:1778266-1795521 GCF_951216825.1 Electrona antarctica
AACAAAACACCAGCAGCAGATATTTCGAGCATCTTCTAAAAACCTTTTTTGTCAGTTTTTATAAATTATTAAAAAAAAAAACATTTCTTTAAAAGTTTCAAACTCACTCTCTTCCTGGGGGGTCCTCGCTCCTCTTCCTTGGGACCCCCTCCTCCTCCTCCTCCTCGGCCCCCCGCTGCTACACCGGTCCGGGCCGCGTGGGGGGGCCCCCCACGGGCCCCCCGGGCCTCACCGGAGGGCCTGATGGTCATGCGGATCTCCGGGGGGCAGATGTAGTTGTCCAGGCTCTTGGGGGGCTTCTTGGTCCTCTTGGTGGTCTGGATCTTCAGCTTCAGGCTGCCCTCCTGGAAGTAAAACAATAAAATTAGAAACACATTCGCTCAAATGTATCGATTTGTAATATTTTGACCCTAAAAATAATAATATATAGCGCTGTTCTAATACCCAAAGACGCTTTACATGTGTGGGGGGCGGGGGGACATGAGAAAAAAACTACTTTATTAGAAACACAAGTAAAATAAGAATAAAACCAATAAAAACAGTACATGTAACAAGTTAAAAAACACATCAGCTATAGGGAATGCTATTCTGAACAGGTGGGTTTTCAGTGCGGTTTTGAAGGTGGAGAGTGAGGGGGCATCTCGGATGTGTTTGGGGAGGGCATTCCAGACGGTAGGGGCGGGGCCACAGAGAAGGCCCTGTCTGTGGCCCCGCCCCTACCCTCTGTGGGGCGACAGGGCCTTCTCTGTGGCCCCGCCCCTACCCTCTGTCTCCGGTGGTAAGGTGACCACCGCTCCGGTGGTGAGGTGACCACCGCTCCGGTGGTGAGGTGACCACCGCTCCGGTGGTGAGGTGACCACCGCTCCGGTGGTGAGGTGACCGCCGCTCCGGTGGTGAGGTGACCGCCGCTCCGGTGGTGAGGTGACCACCGAAGCTGAAATAACGTTGAGTGTTAAACAGAGTAAAAACAGAGAGAAGGGCTGGGGTGGTGGTGGTGGTTTGCTCTTCAGCGCGGCTCCTTGACGTCATGTTGTAGTTCGGTGGTCACCCCATCTTGGAAACTAAAACACAATATATACAATGGGAGAGAGGTGGGGCTACAGTCCTACCTGGAAGCTGGCCTCCTTGATGGAGAACTCCTGCTCGCACGCCTCCTCCTCGCGGTCGCTTCCGTTGATGACATCATCACCCCGCGCCGCCGACCTGTTGGCGACGACGTCGTCACCCCGCGCCGTCGTCGTCCCGGACCCCGCCTCCTCGCTGCTAGGCTCCGCCTCCCTGGCGGGCTGTGACCCCGCCTCTTTGGGTCGGGCCGAGCCAATCGCAGCTGGATCCCTCGGCTCCATCCGGGGCTCGGGCGGACGGAGGGGGATGGGGGAGGGGCTGAGGGCGCTTCCTGGGTTGGGGGTGGGGGGGTGGCCAATGAGAGAGCGGGTGGCGTGTGCGCTGGCTGCCGATTGGTCGGCTACTTGGGGTGGTTGTGGGTGTGGCCTCCCACAGGAACACGACTGAACCAAGGACAGTCTGTAGGACAGAGGAGGCGGGGTTAGAACAGAGGAGGCGGGGTTAGAACCGAGGAGGCGGGGTTAGAGCACAGAGGAGGCGGGGTTGGAACAGAGGAGAAATGTCTTCTATATCCTGACAGTTTTCTGAAAAAGCTATGTTTCTATGTCAGTCGTTCTTCGATTTTTCAAAAATAGCAGACCTACAAGCTCATAGCGCGCCACTCGGTGGCGCGCTATGAGCTTGTAGATCTGCTATTTTTCAATAGCTAAAGCATAACATAATGCTAACACCAAAAGGGGTTCCCGCCCATAATGGGTTAAACATGTGTAATGTTAGAGACCACAGAAGTGAACCTTTCAAGCCTGTTTTCTCAACTCTAGAAGCCATATCTCCAAAACTGGTGGGTCAAACTGAACAACCAATATGTCAAAAAATATGTCGAAAATTCAAAAAATTCCAATGGCAGTCCCTCATTCAAATTTGGTCACAAATGTTGTAGCAAATGAAGCAAATGTAGCTAAATAAAACACTAAGGGTTGCCCACCTGCCCCTGGCAGCTAAATAAAACACTAAGGGTTGCCCACCTGCCCCTGGCAGCTAAATAAAACACTAAGGGTTGCCCACCTGCCCCTGGCAGCTAAATAAAACACTAAGGGTTGCCCACCTTCCCCTGGCAGCTAAATAAAACACTAAGGGTTGCCCACCTGCCCCTGGCAGCTAAATAAAACACTAAGGGTTGCCCACATACCCCTGGCAGCTAAATAAAACACTAAGGGTTGCCCACCTGCCCCTGGCAGCTAAATAAAACACTAAGGGTTGCCCACCTGCCCCTGGCAGCTAAATAAAACACTACGGGTTGCCCATCTGGCACTGGCGGCTAAATCAAACACTACGGGTTACCCACCTGCCCCTGGCGGCTAAATAAAACACTAAGGGTTGCCCACCTGGCCCTGGTGGCTAAATATAACACTACGGGTTGCCCACCTGCCCCTGGCAGCTAAATAAAACACTAAGGGTTGCCCACCTGCCCCTGGCAGCAAAATAAAACACTAAGGGTTGCCCACCTTCCCCTGGCAGCTAAATAAAACACTAAGGGTTGCCCACCTGCCCCTGGCAGCTAAATAAAACACTAAGGGTTGCCCACATGCCCCTGGCAGCTAAATAAAACACTAAGGGTTTCCCACCTGTCCCTGGCAGCTAAATAAAACACTAAGGTTTGCCCACCTGCCCCTGGCAGCTAAATAAAACACTAAGGGTTGCCCACCTGCCCCTGGCAGCTAAATAAAACACTAAGGGTTGCCCACCTGCCCCTGGCAGCTAAATAAAACACTAAGGGTTGCCCACCTTCCCCTGGCAGCTAAATAAAACACTAAGGGTTGCCCACCTGCCCCTGGCAGCTAAATAAAACACTAAGGGTTGCCCAAATGCCCCTGGCAGCTAAATAAAACACTAAGGGTTGCCCACCTGCCCCTGGCAGCTAAATAAAACACTAAGGGTTGCCCACCTGCCCCTGGCAGCTAAATGAAACACTAAGGGTTGCCCACCTGCCCCTGGCAGCTAAATAAAACACTAAGGGTTGCCCACCTGGTCATGGCAGCTAAATAAAACACTACGGGTTGCCCACCTGGCCATGGCAGCTAAATAAAACACTACGGGTTGCCCACCTGCTCCTGGCAGCTAAATAAAACACTAAGGGTTGCCCACCTGCCCCTGGCAGCTAAATAAAACACTAAGGGTTGCCCACCGTAAACACAACACCAGATATTGGTCTAAACACCTGAACGTGTCCAGAGAGCTCTGTCTTCTATAAAAACAACACCAGATATCTGTCTAAACACCTGAACGTGTCCAGAGCTCTGTCTTCAATAAACACAACACCAGATATCTGTCTAAACACCTGAACGTGTCCAGAGAGCTCTGTCTTCTATAAACACAACACCAGATATCTGTCTAAACACCTGAACGTGTCCAGAGCTCTGTCTTCTATAAACACAACACCAGATATGTGTCTAAACACCTGAACGTGTCCAGAGCTCTGTCTTCTATAAACACAACACCAGATATCTGTCTAAACACCTGAACGTGTCCAGAGAGCTCTGTCTTCTATAAACACAACACCAGATATCTGTCTAAACACCTGAACGTGTCCAGAGCTCTGTCTTCTATAAACACAACACCAGATATCTGTCTAAACACCTGAACGTGTCCAGAGCTCTGTCTTCTATAAACACAACACCAGATATCTGTCTAAACACCTGAACGTGTCCAGAGCTCTGTCTTCTATAAACACAACACCAGATATCTGTCTAAACACCTGAACGTGTCCAGAGCTCTGTCTTCTATAAACACACCAGATATCTGTCTAAACACCTGAACGTGTCCAGAGCTCTGTCTTCTATAAACACAACACCAGATATGTGTCTAAACACCTGAACGTGTCCAGAGCTCTGTTTTCTATAAACACAACACCAGATATGTGTCTAAACACCTGAACGTGTCCAGAGCTCTGTCTTCTATAAACACTACACCAGATATCTGTCTAAACACCTGAACGTGTCCAGAGCTCTGTCTTCTATAAACACAACACCAGATATCTGTCTAAACACCTGAACGTGTCCAGAGAGCTCTGTCTTCTATAAACACAACACCAGATATCTGTCTAAACACCTGAACGTGTCCAGAGCTCTGTCTTCTATAAACACAACACCAGATATATGTCTAAACACCTGAACGTGTCCAGACCGTGTGTCTTCTATAAACACAACACCAGATATGTGTCTAAACACCTGAACGTGTCCAGAGTTCTGTCTTCTATAAACACAACACCAGATATCTGTCTAAACACCTGAACGTGTCCAGAGAGCTCTGTCTTCTATAAACACAACACCAGATATCTGTCTAAACACCTGAACGTGTCCAGAGCTCTGTCTTCTATAAACACAACACCAGATATATGTCTAAACACCTGAACGTGTCCAGACCGTGTGTCTTCTATAAACACAACACCAGATATGTGTCTAAACACCTGAACGTGTCCAGAGTTCTGTCTTCTATAAACACAACATCAGATATCTGTCTAAACACCTGAACGTGTCCAGAGAGCTCTGTCTTCTATAAACACAACACCAGATATCTGTCTAAACACCTGAACGTGTCCAGAGCTCTGTCTTCTATAAACACAACACCAGATATCTGTCTAAACACCTGAACGTGTCCAGAGCGCTCTGTCTTCTATAAACACAACACCAGATATCTGTCTAAACACCTGAACGTGTCCAGAGCTCTGTCTTCTATAAACACAACACCAGATATCTGTCTAAACACCTGAACGTGTCCAGAGCGCTCTGTCTTCTATAAACACAACACCAGATATCTGTCTAAACACCTGAACGTGTCCAGAGCGCTCTGTCTTCTATAAACACAACACCAGATATTTGTCTAAACACCTGAACGTGTCCAGAGCTCTGTCTTCTATAAACACAACACCAGATATCTGTCTAAACACCTGAACGTGTCCAGAGAGCTCTGTCTTCTATAAACGCAACACCAGATATCTGTCTAAACACCTGAACGTGTCCAGAGCTCTGTCTTCTATAAACACAACACCAGATATCTGTCTAAACACCTGAACGTGTCCAGAGCTCTGTCTTCTATAAACACAACACCAGATATCTGTCTAAACACCTGAACGTGTCCAGAGCTCTGTCTTCTATAAACACAACACCAGATATCTGTCTAAACACCTGAACGTGTCCAGAGCTCTGTCTTCTATAAACACAACACCAGATATCTGTCTAAACACCTGAACGTGTCCAGAGCTCTGTCTTCTATAAACACACCAGATATCTGTCTAAACACCTGAACATGTCCAGAGCTCTGTCTTCTATAAACACAACACCAGATATCTGTCTAAACACCTGAACGTGTCCAGAGCGCTCTGTCTTCTATAAACACAACACCAGATATCTGTCTAAACACCTGAACGTGTCCAGAGCTCTGTCTTCTATAAACACAACACCAGATATCTGTCTAAACACCTGAACGTGTCCAGAGCTCTGTCTTCTATAAACACAACACCAGATATCTGTCTAAACACCTGAACGTGTCCAGAGCTCTGTCTTCTATAAACACAACACCAGATATCTGTCTAAACACCTGAACGTGTCCAGAGAGCTCTGTCTTCTATAAACACAACACCAGATATCTGTCTAAACACCTGAACGTGTCCAGAGCGCTCTGTCTTCTATAAACACAACACCAGATATCTGTCTAAACACCTGAACGTGTCCAGAGCTCTGTCTTCTATAAACACAACACCAGATATCTGTCTAAACACCTGAACGTGTCCAGAGCTCTGTCTTCTATAAACACAACACCAGATATCTGTCTAAACACCTGAACGTGTCCAGAGCTCTGTCTTCTATAAACACAACACCAGATATCTGTCTAAACACCTGAACGTGTCCAGAGAGCTCTGTCTTCTATAAACACAACACCAGATATCTGTCTAAACACCTGAATGTGTCCAGAGCTCTGTCTTCTATAAACACAACACCAGATATCTGTCTAAACACCTGAACGTGTCCAGAGCGCTCTGTCTTCTATAAACACAACACCAGATATCTGTCTAAACACCTGAACGTGTCCAGAGCTCTGTCTTCTATAAACACAACACCAGATATGTGTCTAAACACCTGAACGTGTCCAGAGAGCTCTGTCTTCTATAAACACAACACCAGATATCTGTCTAAACACCTGAACGTGTCCAGAGCTCTGTCTTCTATAAACACAACACCAGATATCTGTCTAAACACCTGAACGTGTCCAGAGCGCTCTGTCTTCTATAAACACAACACCAGATATCTGTCTAAACACCTGAACGTGTCCAGAGCTCTGTCTTCTATAAACACAACACCAGATATGTGTCTAAACACCTGAACGTGTCCAGAGAGCTCTGTCTTCTATAAACACAACACCAGATATCTGTCTAAACACCTGAACGTGTCCAGAGCTCTGTCTTCTATAAACACAACACCAGATATCTGTCTAAACACCTGAACGTGTCCAGAGCGCTCTGTCTTCTATAAACACAACACCAGATATCTGTCTAAACACCTGAACGTGTCCAGAGAGCTCTGTCTTCTATAAACACAACACCAGATATGTGTCTAAACACCTGAACGTGTCCAGAGCTCTGTCTTCTATAAACACAACACCAGATATCTGTCTAAACACCTGAACGTGTCCAGAGCTCTGTCTTCTATAAACACAACACCAGATATCTGTCTAAACACCTGAACGTGTCCAGAGCTCTGTCTTCTATAAACACAACACCAGATATCTGTCTAAACACCTGAACGTGTCCAGAGCTCTGTCTTCTATAAACACTACACCAGATATCTGTCTAAACACCTGAACGTGTCCAGAGCTCTGTCTTCTATAAACACAACACCAGATATCTGTCTAAACACCTGAACGTGTCCAGAGAGCTCTGTCTTCTATAAACACAACACCAGATATCTGTCTAAACACCTGAACGTGTCCAGAGCTCTGTCTTCTATAAACACAACACCAGATATATGTCTAAACACCTGAACGTGTCCAGACCGTGTGTCTTCTATAAACACAACACCAGATATGTGTCTAAACACCTGAACGTGTCCAGAGTTCTGTCTTCTATAAACACAACACCAGATATCTGTCTAAACACCTGAACGTGTCCAGAGAGCTCTGTCTTCTATAAACACAACACCAGATATCTGTCTAAACACCTGAACGTGTCCAGAGCTCTGTCTTCTATAAACACAACACCAGATATATGTCTAAACACCTGAACGTGTCCAGACCGTGTGTCTTCTATAAACACAACACCAGATATGTGTCTAAACACCTGAACGTGTCCAGAGTTCTGTCTTCTATAAACACAACATCAGATATCTGTCTAAACACCTGAACGTGTCCAGAGAGCTCTGTCTTCTATAAACACAACACCAGATATCTGTCTAAACACCTGAACGTGTCCAGAGCTCTGTCTTCTATAAACACAACACCAGATATCTGTCTAAACACCTGAACGTGTCCAGAGCGCTCTGTCTTCTATAAACACAACACCAGATATCTGTCTAAACACCTGAACGTGTCCAGAGCTCTGTCTTCTATAAACACAACACCAGATATCTGTCTAAACACCTGAACGTGTCCAGAGCGCTCTGTCTTCTATAAACACAACACCAGATATCTGTCTAAACACCTGAACGTGTCCAGAGCGCTCTGTCTTCTATAAACACAACACCAGATATTTGTCTAAACACCTGAACGTGTCCAGAGCTCTGTCTTCTATAAACACAACACCAGATATCTGTCTAAACACCTGAACGTGTCCAGAGAGCTCTGTCTTCTATAAACGCAACACCAGATATCTGTCTAAACACCTGAACGTGTCCAGAGCTCTGTCTTCTATAAACACAACACCAGATATCTGTCTAAACACCTGAACGTGTCCAGAGCTCTGTCTTCTATAAACACAACACCAGATATCTGTCTAAACACCTGAACGTGTCCAGAGCTCTGTCTTCTATAAACACAACACCAGATATCTGTCTAAACACCTGAACGTGTCCAGAGCTCTGTCTTCTATAAACACAACACCAGATATCTGTCTAAACACCTGAACGTGTCCAGAGCTCTGTCTTCTATAAACACACCAGATATCTGTCTAAACACCTGAACATGTCCAGAGCTCTGTCTTCTATAAACACAACACCAGATATCTGTCTAAACACCTGAACGTGTCCAGAGCGCTCTGTCTTCTATAAACACAACACCAGATATCTGTCTAAACACCTGAACGTGTCCAGAGCTCTGTCTTCTATAAACACAACACCAGATATCTGTCTAAACACCTGAACGTGTCCAGAGCTCTGTCTTCTATAAACACAACACCAGATATCTGTCTAAACACCTGAACGTGTCCAGAGCTCTGTCTTCTATAAACACAACACCAGATATCTGTCTAAACACCTGAACGTGTCCAGAGAGCTCTGTCTTCTATAAACACAACACCAGATATCTGTCTAAACACCTGAACGTGTCCAGAGCGCTCTGTCTTCTATAAACACAACACCAGATATCTGTCTAAACACCTGAACGTGTCCAGAGCTCTGTCTTCTATAAACACAACACCAGATATCTGTCTAAACACCTGAACGTGTCCAGAGCTCTGTCTTCTATAAACACAACACCAGATATCTGTCTAAACACCTGAACGTGTCCAGAGCTCTGTCTTCTATAAACACAACACCAGATATCTGTCTAAACACCTGAACGTGTCCAGAGAGCTCTGTCTTCTATAAACACAACACCAGATATCTGTCTAAACACCTGAATGTGTCCAGAGCTCTGTCTTCTATAAACACAACACCAGATATCTGTCTAAACACCTGAACGTGTCCAGAGCGCTCTGTCTTCTATAAACACAACACCAGATATCTGTCTAAACACCTGAACGTGTCCAGAGCTCTGTCTTCTATAAACACAACACCAGATATGTGTCTAAACACCTGAACGTGTCCAGAGAGCTCTGTCTTCTATAAACACAACACCAGATATCTGTCTAAACACCTGAACGTGTCCAGAGCTCTGTCTTCTATAAACACAACACCAGATATCTGTCTAAACACCTGAACGTGTCCAGAGCGCTCTGTCTTCTATAAACACAACACCAGATATCTGTCTAAACACCTGAACGTGTCCAGAGCTCTGTCTTCTATAAACACAACACCAGATATGTGTCTAAACACCTGAACGTGTCCAGAGAGCTCTGTCTTCTATAAACACAACACCAGATATCTGTCTAAACACCTGAACGTGTCCAGAGCTCTGTCTTCTATAAACACAACACCAGATATCTGTCTAAACACCTGAACGTGTCCAGAGCGCTCTGTCTTCTATAAACACAACACCAGATATCTGTCTAAACACCTGAACGTGTCCAGAGAGCTCTGTCTTCTATAAACACAACACCAGATATGTGTCTAAACACCTGAACGTGTCCAGAGCTCTGTCTTCTATAAACACAACACCAGATATCTGTCTAAACACCTGAACGTGTCCAGAGCTCTGTCTTCTATAAACACAACACCAGATATCTGTCTAAACACCTGAACGTGTCCAGAGCTCTGTCTTCTATAAACACAACACCAGATATCTGTCTAAACACCTGAACGTGTCCAGAGCTCTGTCTGTCTTCTGGTCTGTGGAATGTAAAATAAGAGCAGCGTTTACCTAGAATGTGCTGTTTTCACTGTTGCTACACATAACCAAACAAAACAATAACAATATCTTGGTATTTGGCACAACAATTGAGACAGAAACAGAAAGTAAAAAAGAAAGTGTTAAATTGAACATTACAAGTTTACTATCATCTTATAATGGATCATTTACAAACACTTGGGCAATAATACTGTAGTAGCAATGATAGTAACGTTAGCCTAGCATGTAGCAACACACATGAACGCAACACGTGCGTGCGTGAATGTGTGTGTTTATTCACATAAACACTAGCACTCATCCTGCGCCCCCCAAACACAAACACACACACACACACACACACACACACACACACACACACACACACACACACACACACACACACACACACACACACACACACACACACACAGTTATAATCAATCCTTCTCTCTCTCCTGACTGATGGCTGCAAAATAAAAGCATTCCTCTTCTCCCAAACCAGTCTGAAGTTAGCCTGAGGACAGAAGTCTCTCTCTCTCTCTTTCTCTCTCTCTCTAAAGCAGGGAAGGCAGCAGCGAGAGAGAGAGAGAGAGAGAGAGAGGAATCTAAATTCTTTCTCCAGATGTGGTTTACGAGTTGGGTCTGGAAAAACCAGTGTCTGACACACGCATGCGCGCACGCACGCACACACACACACACACACACACATGCGCGCAACAAAACCCTCGCACTCGTGAGCACACACGTGCACGCGTGTACATACGTGTACATGGGTTACACATATACACAGTCAACTGTCAACGAATGGACCCCCTGCTGACAGACAGACAGACAGACAGACAGACAGACAGATTCTGAGGTCTGATTTTGGAGAGTCCTAGAGAGCTATTGTCTCTCAAACCTCTTTCCATGCATGTTCCTGGCTGTATTTGGCCTGCAGAGCCTCACATCTGTACAAGATTGTACATTACTTATTTTGTTTGTTAGTTGAAAACTCCACTGAGACCAATATTTTATATCCAGTTAGCAAACGTCTCAGGTGGAGACCCACAAGAGAGATTATCCCATTTTGACCTGAGCTCGATTCTACAAATGTCTTCTAAATCCTGACAGTTTCCTGTCAGGATGTGTGCTCTGTGCGTGCATGTGTGTGTGTCAAGTCAACTCACTGCTAAGTTTTTTGAGCTATGTGTGTGTGTGCTGTCTGTCTGTCTGTGTACTACAGAAACAGCGTTTGTTGACCATCAAGTGTCACTGATGGTCAACACACACACACACACACACACACACACACACACACACACACACACACACACACACACACACACACACACACACACACACACACTAAGGCTGTACCCAAGCCCTGTTTTTAGGACTCGAACTTCGGCAGGAATTTTCGAGCGAACATCCGAACCATTTGTTTCCAATTAATTAATTTCTCCGAGTGCTTTTAACCAGGCTGCAATTCAATACGATATATCCGACTTGAACATGATTAGCGCAGCGCTGAAGAGAGCGCAGCGCCCTCTCTTTATGAATCTCTCTCGTCTCTCCCAACACACACACATGCTGCACACATGCACGCACACACACACACACACACAGAGAGAGAGCGTCAAGTGGCTCTGACATGTGCTCCGCGAAAACAGCTGATCTCCGAGCTCATCATTCCATAAAAAATGAGCCATGATTTCTCAAGCAGCCCCCAAAACATGGTAATTGTGAGTACCTGTACGACTGTCCATATTTTTTGTCAGACCAAAAATCCTTTCCAATGTCTCTGTTAAGCTTGCTGGCAGGCAGCTAAAACGAGAGCTTGCTCGGTAGCTACTCAGAAGCGCATTGTGTGTATGTGTGTGTGTGAGACACGACACGTCAGACATTCCATTCAATGGAACTCTTTTGTTCTCACAGAACAAGGTGAAAAAGGTCAATCACCTCAGCTGCAGGCCAATCACCAAATTGGGGGACAGCAGAACAAGGAGATATTTCTTTAAAATATCATAACTTCTGACAGGAATGCACTAGAAACTTACTTTTTTTTACATGCTCATATCGCATTCTCGCCGAGATATATTTTCGAGTTAATAAAAAAGGGAAAAAAAAACCGAATGGTTCAAGCCCATTAATTAAGATTCGAGTGCCAACCCTAACCAGCGAACATTCGAACCTTGAATGTTTGGGGACAGCCTTAACACACACACACACACACACACACACACACCAGGGAGGAGGGCTTGTACAGTACAGTATTTCAGAGGCTACAAATGAAGTGAATGGAGCTACGCAGAGATCACCATTGATCAATGTGTCCCTACAGGGGTCAGGGGTCACCAATGTGTCCCTACAGGGGTCAGGGGTCACCAATGTGTCCCTACAGGGGGTCAGAGGTCACCAATGTGTCCCTACAGGGGGTCAGGGGTCACCAATGTGTCCCTACAGGGGTCAGGGGTCACCAATGTGTCTCTCAACGCTGCGACACACTGAGAGCTTGTAGATCAGCTATTTTCGGGGCACAACCCAGCACTCTTTAGCTAGTGGAGATGCTGGTGTAACGACATGGATTTTGTTAAATTGACTCACACACACAAACACGTACACACACACACACACACACACACACACACACACTCCTCTCTCTCTCTGTCGCTCTGATTAATTAGTCTCATGTCATGTAATGGGTCTAGATTCTCCCGGCGGATCCTGCTGGGAGCTGCCTACAGTATGCCATAGAAAGCATAGGTGGACCCAAGGCTAAGCGAACAGTGACAAAGTCCTGGCCCGGAAGTAGGCAGAAATGCACGGGACTCAGGCAACAGCCCAGCTTTAATAATCTTAAATCACATTATTTTAGAACGTTTGTTTTAGTAATAGTACAACATAAACATTACAGAGACTTTAGTTGTTACTGTACAATACTTTAAAACAGTTGTCATGTTGCACACATGCCTAAAATAGCTCTTATTTGCGCCGCCCTCGTTGAAAACAATGTATTTCAAACTCCAGCTTGTCTCAGTTCAGGCTGCATGAACAGCGCTCGAGCACTCCGTTTTCTGCCCCCTCAATGTGGTAACTCTGTATCTCTATGGCTCTGGTCTCAATGTGGTAACTCTGTATCTCTATGGCTCTGGTCTGCGCCCTCAATGTGGTAACTCTGTATCTCTATGGCTCTGGTCTCAATGTGGTAACTCTGTATCTCTATGGCTCTGGTCTGACCCCTCAATGTGGTAACTCTGTATCTCTATGGCTCTGGTCTGCGCCCTCAATGTGGTAACTCTGTATCTCTATGGCTCTAGTCTGACCCCTCAATGTGGTAACTCTGTATCTCTATGGCTCTGGTCTGACCCCTCAATGTGGTAACTCTGTATCTCTATGGCTCTGGTCTGAATCATCAATGTGGTAACTCTGTATCTCTATGGCTCTGGTCTCAATGTGGTAACTCTGTATCTCTATGGCTCTGGTCTGACCCCTCAATGTGGTAACTCTGTATCTCTATGGCTCTGGTCTGACCCCTCAATGTGGTAACTCTGTATCTCTATGGCTCTGGTCTGCATCCTCAATGTGGTAACTCTGTATCTCTATGGCTCTGGTCTGACCCCTCAATGTGGTAACTCTGTATCTCTATGGCTCTGGTCTCAATGTCGTAACTCTGTATCTCTATGGCTCTGGTCTGACCCCTCAATGTTGTAACTCTGTATCTATATGGCTCTGGTCTCAATGTGGTAACTCTGTATCTCTATGGCTCTGGTCTGACCCCTCAATGTGGTAACTCTGTATCTCTATGGCTCTGGTCTGCATCCTCAATGTGGTAACTCTGTATCTCTATGGCTCTGGTCTGACCCCTCAATGTGGTAACTCTGTATCTCTATGGCTCTGGTCTGCATACTCAATGTGGTAACTCTGTATCTCTATGGCTCTGGTCTGACCCCTCAATGTGGTAACTCTGTATCTCTATGGCTCTGGTCTGACCCCTCAATGTGGTAACTCTGTATCTCTATGGCTCTGGTCTGACCCCTCAATGTGGTAACTCTGTATCTCCATGGCTCTGGTCTGACCCCTCAATGTGGTAACTCTGTATCTCTATGGCTCTGGTCTCAATGTGGTAACTATGTATCTCTATGGCTCTGGTCTGACCCCTCAATGTGGTAACTCTGTATCTCTATGGCTCTGGTCTGACCCCTCAATGTGGTAACTCTGTATCTCTATGGCTCTGGTCTGACCCCTCAATGTGGTAACTCTGTATCTCTATGGCTCTGGTCTGACCCCTCAATGTGGTAACTCTGTATCTCTATGGCTCTGGTCTGCATCCTCAATGTGGTAACTCTGTATCTCTATGGCTCTGGTCTGACCCCTCAATGTGGTAACTCTGTATCTCTATGGCTCTGGTCTGACCCCTCAATGTGGTAACTCTGTATCTCTATGGCTCTGGAGCGGCCAATGGGTGGTCCCCCTACGCTACGACCAGAGGCTGAGCCTCCTAGGGCGCACGCACATGCACGCACACACACGCACGAACACACACACACACACGAACACACGCACACACCTTTACTAGGGCCTAATGTCAGCACAATGACTCCACCTGATGGCATGTGTTAAGCCCGCGCGTGTATGTGCGTGTGTGTGCGCATGCGTGCGTGCGTGTGTGTATGTGCGTGCGTGCGTGTGCGTGTGTTCTGGGTGACGACGGGGGACAGTCGGAGAGAGGGTGACAGCTGCCAACTGGAGAGTGACACACGTGCACACATGCACACACGTGCACACACTTGACTAAAGAGAGTGTGCACACATGCACACACGTGCACACATTGACCGATCTTCACTACTGACTCAGTAGTGAAGATCTTACTGAGCGCTCCGCTAGGTGTTCATTGTTAGTTAGTTAGTTAGTTTAATTTATTGTCCACGTGTGGAAACGTGTCTTCGGTCTCAACAGTAAAAAACAAACTACTACAACACTTGTCTTACACAATTATCTTCATGGCAAAGATCAGGACAGAACAGTAAAACAACATATCTAGCGAGACATGGTATCATTTAGTGCCTTAATGGCATTAGGATTGAAGGAATTTTTAAAGACGTTACGGTTAGCTTTTGGTACTTTGTACCGTCGACCAGAGGGAAGTAGTTCTAACTCCCTGCAGAGTGGATGAGAGGAGGTCATTTGCCATCTTGACAGCTTTTTCTTCGAAGTACTTTCGAAGTACTAGGTTCACTATTCGCTGCAGCTTGCTTCTTCCTTTTACATTCAGATTGCCAAACCACATTGCAGTTCTTACAGACCGTTTCCATGATATGCTTGCTCACTCCAAAGGAGTGGAGCTTGCGTAGTAGGTGGAGGCGTTGGTTACAAGTTTTAAAAATCTGGTCCGTTTTTTCCCTGAAATTGAGTTTGCTGTCAATATATGTGCCTATAAGTATTTAAAAGTGTCTACTATCTCCACTATTTGTCCACCAATTGTAATGGACTGCACAGGTTCCTTTTCGTGAATGACAAGTTATTTTGTTTTTGTCACATTGATCCCTAAGGAGCTTTTATCGCACCAGTTCTGAAGAGATGACACATGTACTCTGTATGCTTCCTCCCCCCCTGCACCCCCCCCCCCCCAACCCCCCCTCCCCCGCTGTGTCCCCCTTCTTCAGTAAGGCAACCATCATCCGCATAATAGTTGCTGTTAGCATTCCGCTGCTAGCTCTGCGTTAGCTAGTCCGCTAACTCTCAAGGTTTATGTAAGACTGACACCCCACTAGCCTGAGCCCCCCCCCCCCCCTCCCCCCTCTCTCTCCCTCCATCCCCCCACACACACACACACACACACACACACACACACACACACACACACACACACACACACACACACACACACACACACACACACACACACACACACACACACACACACACACACACACACACACACACACACACACAAGTTGCCAGCACTGCTCAGAATGGACCTGGGAGAGAGACACCGAGACACATGGACCGAGAGGGGGCGAGAGAGAGAGAGAGAGAGAGGTGGTGGAAACACAACCTTTTAAGGGTACAAACCCAGCAACTCTGAGAGCCTGGGGTGAACTTACACATTCACACTGTGTGTGTGTGTGTGTGTGTGTGTGTGTGTGTGTGTGTGTGTCTAGACAGACTGTCTGTCTGTCTGCCTGCCTGCCTGCCTGCCTGCCTGTCTGTCTCTCGCTCAGACGATTTCTCTAGGTTTGTGTAAAGTTTAAGTCCCAAATGGAAAGACATGAATTAAGTCTAGCCATCTTTATAAGTCACATGACAATTTAGTGTGTGTGTGCATGCGTGCGTGCGTGTGTGCGTGTGTCCTCAGCTACAATGGAGTAAAACACTGACAGGCAGCACACACACACACACACACACACACACACACACACACACACACACACACACACACACACACACACACACACACACACACACACACACACACACACACACACACACACACACACACACACACACACACACACACACACACACACACACACACACACACACACACACACACACACACACACACACACACACACACACACACACACACACACACACACACACCTCCAGATGAGCATTAAGTCATCCTGAGCACCAGAAGTAACAAAACAGCCGTGATGCTCCCCTACCCCCCCCCCCCCTCCCCTCCCTCCCCTATCTCTCTCTCTCTCTCTCTCTCTCTCTCAATTCAATTCAAAGGAGCTTTATTGGCATGAGAAAACGTACGTTTACATTGCCAAAGCAGAAATGGAACACGACAATCAAAATAGAGCAATGTATTTACAAATAAATATTGGATATAAATAGGTGTAATAAAGCTCTCTCTCTCTCTCTCTGCAAACATTTTACTTGCAAGGATAACTCTGAGTGTACAAATCATAACAAATGAACATTAAGTGCCCCTCCCCCTGCCTATCGTTACCATGGTGATGCCCCTCCCCCTGCCTATCGTTACCATGGTGATGCCCCTCCCCCTGCCTATCGTTACCATGGTGATGCCCCTCCCCCTGCCTATCGTTACCATGGTGATGCCCCTCCCCCTGCCTATAGTTACCATGGTGATGCATGCCTATATCGTTCTTGCCAGGTGAAAAACTTGCCTATGATCGCTCATTTTTAGGGACCTTTTGACAATTTAAACATTTATCTCTTAATCCAGAGCGATTTACAATAAGCAAAAACAAAAAGCATGGCAATACATCACATACATAAAAAGTAGTTATCATGAAACATGAGTAAGCTAAGAACGTAACAGTGGAATATCTATATAATGAAACTATACATATCAACTATACTATACATATATACTATAAAGTGCTATGACTGATATTTTTTTTTCCCACCCTAAAACATGATCATCAGGTATTATTATATGTTATATATTATTTAAAAAGTGTACAGTATTTAACAACCCATTGAGAGCGTAGGACGTGTGGAGCCGTCCTAGCTAATCCAACCGATGGATTGCTATTATTGA
>NC_136793.1:1795721-1805721 GCF_951216825.1 Electrona antarctica
GTCGGTGTATCATGGATATGTTTTATTTGCTGTAGTACCGATGATGTAGTATTGATTGAAGTGTCATTTTATTTCTGCCCCTTGGCCAGTTCCCACTTGGAAAAGAGACTCTGTCTGAGTGGCTCGGGGCCACTCAGCAAAATTCCACAAGTCCAATTAAGGGCCGCAAGCTCAACATGCTTCTATAAGAGCTAATGAGGCCAAACCTCAACGAACAGAAAGATACTCATGGAATAATGATTAATCAAAGAAAGTCTGTAGTGACAAAATGAGATCTTAATGAACAGAGAGATGTCCCAATAAATCAGAGGAGATCTAGGGAGTGGTTTAACACTAATAATTAAAATGACTAATTATATGTTTATTGGTGTGACCGCAGATACATTAAGCAGGGGCCTCATGCGGGGCCGCGGGCCGCGCGTTGAGCAGCACTGCTGTACTACATCTAGCGAGCATGTTGGAACGCCTCTGAGACGATCTAACAGATCTATAGACCTAATGGACCCAGCATAGTGAGCAGTGATTCGTCATGGATGGACTTATAGATCTGTTGGTGAATACCTGTGCTGTGGAACGGAGCATTTAGCGACGTGTGTGTGTGTGTGTGTGTGTGTGTGTGTGTGTGTGTGTGTGTGTGTGTGTGTGTGTGTGTGTGTGTGTGTGTGTGTGTGTGTGTGTGTGTGTGTGTGTGTGTGTGTGTGTGTGAGTGTGAGAGAGATTAGGCTGTAGGCACAGCGCGCGCACACACTCTGTCTCTCCCAGCATGCAACATCCTTACCACAGGAATTGAATTGCTCTGTAAACAAGGGTTTCTCTCTCTCTCTCTCTAGCTCTCTCTCTCTCTAGCTCTCTCTCGCTCTCGCTCTCTCTCTAGCTCTCTCTCTCTCTCTGTCTGTCAGAGACAGAGATAATTCATATATATTTATTTATTTTAAACGTGTGCTCTCCTCTCAGAGAGAGAGAGAGAGAGAGAGAGAGAGTAATATCAACTCTTTGTTGGCATGAGAGACCATTCACTTCCCCTCACTTCACACAAGTGTGATTTTTTGATTGCGCAGAGAGAGAGCGAGAGAGAGAGAGGGAGAGGGGGAGAGAGAGGGAGAGAGCCTTGCCAACCATTACTGTTGGCTCCCAAATCACGGGACTGATACATATTTGAACATATTTTTTAAGTCATTGTACACGTGTGTGTTTTCTGAAAAAGCTATGTTTCTATGTCAGTCGATTTTTCAAAAATAGCAGACCTACAAGCTCGTAGCGCGCCACTCGGTGGTGCACTATGAGCTTGTAGATCTGCAATTTTTCAATAGCTAAAGCATAACATAATGCTAACACCAAAAGGGGGTTCCCGCCCAGAATGGGTTAAGAGCGTCTGCTATAAATGCCTAAATTGTAAATCCTTCTTCTTCTCCTCAGACGTACGAGCGCCAGTTCAGGCTGCCGGGCGAGCATCGTGAGGGAGGTCTCCTTCAGCTCCTGGGGGAGCACCACCCCCCGCCGCCCCCCCACCCTCCTCCTCCTCACCACCCCCCCCACACCTCCACCCCGTCGCCCAGGCACCACCACCAGGCGGCGCCACCTCCCCCTGCCTCGACGGCCAAGCAGCAGCAGCAGTCGACGCCACCTCCTCCTCCTCCGCCCCAGGCCTCCTCGTCCAAACACCACCCGCCTCCCCCGCCCAAAAAACACCCCCCGCCGCCCATACACCACCCGCCGCCTCCTCCTCCTCCTCCGCCCAAACACCAGCCGCCCCAACGCAGCGGCGGCGGCCTGCCGCCTCCGGCGCAGCAGCACGCGCTCGCTCAGCACCACCAGCACCACCAGCACCACCCGCACCACCACCACCACCATGTGCAGCACATACTGATGCAACCCCTGCACCACCACCACCACCACCCGCACCACCACCACCTCCACCACCTCCACCACCAGCAGCAGCAGCAGCTTCCTCCTCCCGACTGGAGCTCGGAATCTAGCGGTAAGCCCCGTTTAGCCGTTTGCATATCACTACGGGAGGCATACTTAGTTTAGACTAGTCATTGGTTAGACATAAGGTTGGTGAGGGGTGCGTTAAAACAACCGGATTAAGGTTGGTGAGGGGTGCGTTAAAACGACCAGATTAAGGTTGGTGAGGGGTGCGTTAAAACGACCGGATTATGGTTGGTGAGGGGTGCGTTAAAACGACCGGATTAATGTTGGTGAGGGGTGCGTTAAAACGACTGGATTAAGGTTGGTGAGGGGTGCGTTAAAACGACCGGATTAAGGTTGGTTAAAACGACCGGATTAAGGTCGGTGAGGGGTGCGTTAAAACGACCGGATTAAGGTTGGTGAGGGGTGCGTTAATACGACCGGATTAAGGTTGGTGAGGGGTGCGTTAATACGACCGGATTAAGGTTGGTGAGGGGTGCGTTAAAACGACCGGATTAAGGTTGGTTAAAACGACCGGATTAAGGTTGGTGAGGGGTGCGTTAAAACGACCGGATTAAGGTTGGTGAGGGGTGCGTTAATACGACCGGATTAAGGTTGGTGAGGGGTGCGTTAATACGACCGGATTAAGGTTGGTGAGGGGTGCGTTAAGGGTTGTGAGAGGGTTAAGGTTAAGTTTAGGTGCAGAGCGTGTCAGCCCCACGGACCGAAGCCGGGAGAAGGTTCCACAGCTGAGGTGCCTGGGACCTAAACGCCCTGCCTCCTATTGTAACTTTTGATATTTTTGGGACAGTAAGCATTTTTGCATACTGTAAACGCACTGGTGTTCTATTTGGTTTGTAGGGATCGATGAGTTCTTTGAGATATTGTGGTGCCTGACCATTGAGAGCTTTGTTGGTGAGGAGAAGAATTTTGAACTCTATTCTGTATTTAACCGGGAGCCAGTGTAGAGAGGCCAGTGAAGGAGTGATATGGTCTCTTCTTCTGGAACCTGTCAGCACACGCGCCGCAGCATTTTGAACTAGCTGTAGGCTTTTCAGAGACTTACTTGGGCAGCCTGACAATAGCGAGTTGTAGTCCAGCCTTGAGGTAACAAATACGTGGACAAGTTTTTCTGATTTATTTTGTTTGTTAAAACGATGTGACGATCGTTGACAGCCCTGTCGGCCGCCGGCCCGCTGGACCGCCCAGACCCCACCTCCAGGGATCCGACGGCGGCGGCGGCAGCCAATAGGAGCTCTCCACCGACGAGCCCCTCCCCTCAGAGGTCGCTGACCCCGGACCTGCAGTTGCCCGTGGTTACGGACGCCAGCATCCTGAACCTCACGTCTCTGAGCAGGTCTGTTCACCTCCTTGACCTTTGACCTTTGGTCGGCATCAGTGTTAATTTCGTCGACTAAAACTATAAGACTAAATATATTGACAATTTAGTCAACAAATAAAAACTAGACTAATATGTTAGGAAGGGACTAGTGGACAAGAGATCCAGTTATAAGTCATTTAACACTTGGTTGCATGCTGAAAATAGCCGATCTACAAGCTCACAATGTGCCGCGCTGCGACACGTTGTGAGCTTGTAGATCAGCTATTTTCAGCAAGGGTAAAAATATTCTTTACGACGGCATCAAGGCCCGCCAAAACACATTTTAAATGTTATTTCTTTGTGGCTTTCGCCTTTATTTTATATATTTTATCATGTTGATTAGGTGATGTAATGGTGATGTAAAACAAACGGTGCAAACACAAACATTAAACGACATTAACAATAAAGAGACAATATGACGTAATGAGGGACAATATGATGTCAATTTTCCCTTCATTGTCAATGACGTTTACAAAACAAACATTGAACTAAAAACAAACATTAAACTTGTATATAGGAGGGGCTAGCGCCCCTCAAAAATAAAATAAAATAAACACCTAATTGGGTCAATGTTGTCGCCATGTTTCTTTGTGTCTAGGGGGAGGGGCATACAGGAGGCCAGCGAGCAGAGGGGGAGGGGCATACAGGAGGCCAGCGACCAGCTCTTTGGCAACATCAAGAGGAAGTACGGCAGGAAGGACTCCCAGAGGATGCTGGGTAATCCTCCGCCGCACGGCGCCACGTGGGCGCGGCAGGCGGAGAAAGGGGCGGAGAGTCCCCCCGGTGCCCCGCCCCCCGACGACACACACAAGTACAGAGAGGAGGACACGCCTCCTGAACGGTAGGCGGGGGGAGAGGGGGGGGGGGGGGGGGGGGCATTATTTATTTTGTATTATTTGTACCGGTCATTGTCTGTGTTGAGTTATTTGGTATTATCTAAGCTCTTTTGTCACATCTGTCCAGTGCAGGTATTAATTTGTTCCCCTGTTCAGTGCCCCAAAAACAATCAAATTGTCAATCGTTAACACCCCGAACGCCTGGGGTTCTTTAATCCATTAAATCAGAGCCCAGCGATGTTATCCCGGATGTAGCTGAAGTAGCTAAATGTAGCCAAAACGGGAGGTATTTCTAACGTGACTAGCGACGGGACCGCGGTGGGCCGTCTAACACAGGATCTTTGCTTAGAATTGGACGGAATGATTTAGAATCTAAATCATTCCGTCCAATTCTAAGCAAAGATAACCAAAAATCTTAAAACGTGAATGACTCTTGATCTAAATCTAGATTTTCGGTCTCGTCGGCTAAAATGGGGGGGGAACATTTTCGATGACGTCCCACCGGAAAATTGTTGCGCAACAGACGCTCCCAGCCTGTGGAGCGATGCGATCGGTTTTGATATCAATAAATCTCCGTCCTTTTTTTTATCAATCTCTGTCCTGAGCGCTGGCCGTTACTAATTGACTGAACAGAGAACTCCGTCCTTGCCGCTCGGGGTGTTAATTGATGAATGAAATGTTGTGATGGTGACAGACTTGCTGAGCGAGAGGACAGGAGGACGGAGGACAGGGAGAGGACAGAGGACAGGAGGACGGAGGACAGGGAGAGGACAGAGGACAGGAGGACGGAGGACAGGGAGAGGACGGCCAACGGCAGGAGGGGCGAGGAGGAGGATGAGGAGCAGAGAGGAGGAGTCGCCACGGCAGCGGAGGAAGCCAAGCCCGGGAGGAAGAAGAGAAGGAGGCGCTCTTTCGACGAGTCGTTCCCATCCGCCGCCGAGGTCTGCCGCCACCAATCGGAACAGGAGCAGGCCTCTGACGTCACGGAGAAGGGCCCTCCGGTCGGAGCGGGGCCCCCGGAGGCCAAAGTGGCCCACAAGATGTGGAACTCTCCTAAGAGCCGGTCCGGAGCCGGGCCGGAGGACTCCGCGGACAGAGGAGAGAGGAGAGAGAAGGGAGAGGTGTCGCCGTCCGTGGCCGAGCCCGACTCCGCCTCCAACGCAAACAGAGTGAAGAAGAACGCCGCGGTGGGACGTCCTAAGAACGGCGGGGCCGACCTCAGCGGCGGCCTCAGGGAGTCTAGTTTCAGCCACGCCCACAGCCCCGGGCCCCGGTCCCCCGCCACCGCCCACCCCAGAATGCCCAGCCCCCCCGCTCCCATGGCCAGCGGCAGTCCCAACCCCAGCCCTAGACCCAGGCCTAACCTTAGCCCCGGGCCAAGATCCAGAGCCAATCTCAGCCCTAGACCCAGAACTAATCTTAGCCCCAGTCCTAGCCCTAGACCCAGAACTAATCTTAGCCCCAGTCCTAGCCCTAGACACAGGCCTCACCTTAGCCCAAGTCCTCGACCTAGAAGTAATGCTAGTGCCAGTCCCAGAACTAATCTTAACTCCAGTCCCAGAACTAATCTTAGCTCTAGTCCCAGAACTAATCTTAGCTCCAGTCCCAGAACTAATCTTAGCCCCAGTCCTAGCCCTAGACCCAGGCCTAACCTTAGCCCCAGCCCTAGACCCAGGCCTAACCTTAGCCCAAGCCCTAGACCCAGGGCTAACCTTAGCCCCAGCCCTAGACCCAGGCCTAACCTTAGCCCCAGCCCTAGACCCAGGCCTAACCTTAGCCCAAGCCCTAGACCCAGGGCTAACCTTAGCCCCAGCCCAAGACCCCAGGCCAACCTTAGCCCCAGCCCTAGACCCAGGTCTAACCTTAGCCCCAGCTCTAGACCCCAGGCCAACCTTAGCCCGAGCCCTAGACCCCAGGCCAACCTTAGCCCCAGTCCCAGCCCTGGACCCCGGGCAGCCCTGGTTCCAAGCCCCGGCCCCTGCAGCCCCTCAGCGAGCCCCTGCAGCTCCAGACCCATGAAGACCAAGGACAGATGGTCCTACCTGAAGAGCAGGAGTCCCAGCAGCCTGGCGCCGCCGCCGCCCCAGATGGACAACAGGAGCGTGGCCGACCCGCCCTCCGCCTTCCCCATCACCCCCGCCAGCCCTCTCTACGCCAACACCGACAGCCTGACGGTGCACACCGCGCCCGTCAAGAGGAAACGCGGGCGGCCCAAAAAGCAGCCCCTCCTGACCGTGGAGACGGTCCACGAGGGGAGGTCCACGTCGCCCCCGAGCCCCCAGGCGCGGCGGGGGGACCCCTCCCACCCGGGGGTGGGGCTGAGTCGGCGGAGGAAGCAGCTGACCGCCACCACGCTGGCCCAGATGGCGTCCTCTATACCCGGTAAGGCTGCACAATACGTCCTTAACGGTGCCATATCAGTGTCCCAAAATGGCAACGCTGTCGCGATATATCAATATATCGTCCATATATCAATATATGGACGATATATCGATATGTCCATATATCAATGTATCGTCAATATATCGTCCATATATCGTCCACTTCTAAAGCCAGGAACATCCCATCCATGCTAGTTTTCATTGTTGCTACACTTTAAGTGTGGGAACCCAATAGCACTTGAAATAAAGTAAAATAGAGTGATATTGACTATTTTTGAATAATGTTTTGTTTTCAATGTTGCAACACTTACAATACAGAATGTGACATTTTAACGGTAATAGCGTGTATCATATCGATTTCGGCAATATTTGGCATAAATACTGAGATATGGAATTGTGTCCATATCGTGCAGCCCTAGTCCCCGGCGGCGCCGCAGCCTCCGGTGGGCTGAAACTGAAGCGCGGCAGGCCCGGGGGACACGCCCGGCCCGGCAGGCCAGGACACGCCCCCAGGCCCGTTGCCAAGCTGAGGCTGGGGAAGGTCCAGAGTATCCTGAACGAGATCCTGTCAGGTTGGTCATCTCTTATCCTGTTGGTTTGTTTTTTGGTTTATTTGTGTCTTTTGTTTTGTTTTTGTTATGTTTTTTGTTTCTTTGAATTTGTTCTTCTCTCACTGCGCAAAAATAAAGGAATACGGATGTGTATTTCACAGGAAACTCCCGTTAAACTGTCCAACAAACTCCAGTAAACTCCCGTAATGTACCATCACACCTGTATATTACTGTATATTACTGTATATTCCTGCTAAACTTGAGGTTTAAGGGCAAATCTAGTGCCCATAATTGCCCGTTAACTTCTCTTTTCATGCAGTGTCTTTCTCCACAAAATGTTAAGAATGTTCCTTTAGACAGGATGTTATATCGACGGACGCTAGCTTCATTGATTACCTGGTATCATGGGCTATAGATGCTTCTAGTCTCCCCAAAAGTTCCCTGAAAAGTCTCAGATTTCCCCCAACACGCTTTACCCATTGATCGACTTCCTGCTGATTTGCCCACGAATCACTCCAAGCGGCTCAATTCTCCAACGTGTGGCAGGTTCGGCTCAGAACGGCAGCCTGGCGCTCAAGTCGCCCGGCGCTCCGGTGTCGTCGGCCATGAGCGCGGTGGCGTCCAGCATCGAGGCTCGCCTGGGGAAGCAGATCAACGTGAGCAAGCGAGGGACCATCTACATCGGGAAGAAGAGAGGGAGGAAGCCGCGCTCCGAGACCAGCGTCCAGGTCTCCAACCCCTCCAGATGGGGCGGGGCCAGAGACAGCCAGGTCTCCAACCCCTCCAGGTGGGGCGGGGCCAGAGACAGCCAGGTCTCCAACCCCTCCAGGTGGCCCGGGGGCGGAGACAGACCCTCCGACCCCTCCAGGTGGGGCGGGGGCGGAGACAGACCCTCCGACCCCTCCATGAAGTGGGCCGGCAGGGACAGGCCCTCCGGCGTCTCCAGCCTCTACGAGAGCCTCCTAGTGCCTTCCACTCAAGGTTAGTAGCCTATACGGTTTTAGAAATTCTATTTCAATTCATAGTTATCTGTTAAAAACAAACTCCATTGCAGTGTCCTCATGTTTGTCAGAAACATAATTTATAATCAAACACCAGATTACTTCCTCAAACAGTTATTAAAATCAAGTGACAGACATAATCATAACACCAGAATTGCCAGTCATTTAACACTCCCTGCTCCAAAAACGAACATGTTACCACCTCACATTAATATAACACAAAGTCAATTATCTTTCAAATATGCTTTAAAGGAACACTTGTTACAGCTGACCACATGACCTTAATGTTATTCTTATTATGTTGCATTTAATTTTATAGAATAAATTGTAATTATGTATTTTCATGTATTTAATCTTGTTGAATGTATTTGTAATTATGTATTTATGTACTTTTTGTATGTATTTTATATGGACCCCAGGAAGATTAGCTGTCGCCCCGGCGTCAGCTAATGGGGATCCATTCAATAAACAACAATAGTGGTACTGACTACAACTACATTACTACAGTAACCTCTTACCTTCCACACAGTGTCTCCCCCTGCTGGCTCCATAGTGTTACTAACTGAGCACCGAAGTCTGACATCAATATCGGTAGAGGGCGCTAAGTCCACTGGTTCATGCACTTTTAATTTGTATTATAATCCCCATAGGGGGATTTTAGATCGCCTCATATAAGAACTGTGTTTGAAAAATATCCCGGCCGTTTCACTCATATGGGTATGAAGAATCAACTGACTGAGAGAAAGCGCTAATGTTACTGCTGCTGGAATAGTAAAATTTTCGCTAGAAACATATCAAATATGACTGTTGTAACGATACAGAGACACCTCCCCGACAATATCGCAGAGACAGTATTTTTAGACCACAGTTCTTATATGAGACCATTTTAAGCCCTGACTCTTAAGTCCTGATGTTATTCACCATAGAGAAAGACTTCCATGAACCAGGGGATGAGCGAGTGACGGGTGCGAGGGAGGCTTTTGGTTAGACATAGCATTGGTCTGACTGGATTAAGGTTGGTGAGGGGTGCGTTAAGGGTTGGGAGAGGGTTAAGGTTAGGTTTAGGTGTGCTGCCCCGTGGGAGGTTAGGGTTAGGGTGAGGGTTTGAGATATCGGATCAATGGTATGTCTAACCAAAAGCATGCACCCCACGGGGCAGCACACCTAAACCTAACCTTAAACCTCTCCCAACCCTTACCGGACCCCTCACCAACCTTAATCCGGTTGTCCTAACGCACCCCTCACCAACCTTAATCCAGTCGGACCTATGCTATGTCGAACCAAAGTATGCCTCCCGCGAGTGATGTCAGGACTCGGGCGCTCTCTAACCACAGTGACCTCTGACCTCTTCCACACAGTGTCTCCTCCCGGCTCCGTCCTGAGAGGTCATGGCGGCCATCACCACCCAGAGGCCGCCATGCCCAGCCTGCAGCCCATCTCGGCCCTGCCGGCCAAGCCGCCGCCGTCCGCCTCCAGGGGGGCGGCGGCAGGGGGAGGGGGATTCCTGTCGGGGGCGGGCTGGAAGCTGTCCCCGCCCCGGCTGCTGGCCAACTCGCCCTCGCACCTGTCGGAGAACGGGGCGTCGTCGGTCAAGGAGGTGACCCTGTCGCCCATCAGCGAGTCCCACAGCGAGGAGACCATCCCCAGCGACAGCGGCATCGGAACGGACAACAACAGCACGTCGGACCAGACGGAGAAGGCGTCGGCCTCCTCGCGCCGCAGGTACACCGACACGCACGCACGCACACACGTGCAAAACTATTATATATATACAAATTCAATGGATTCCAGATCGATAAGACAACCCACTGTGGAGAAAAACAATACCATGTCTGTTTGACAAAAGTTGAAATCAAAGTCCTTTATAACTTCAAACCATTGACCAAGCATGTGCGTGTGTGTGAGCACGTGCGTGTGTGTGTGTGTGTACATACACACACAC
>NC_136793.1:1810721-1819608 GCF_951216825.1 Electrona antarctica
GTCATGTTGTAGTCATTGTTTTGTAGTCATCAGGATGATATCGTTACGTCATGTTGTAGTATTGTTTTGTAGTCATCAGGATGATATCGTTATACGTCATGTTTTAGTCATTGTTTTGTAGTCATCAGGATGATATCGTTATACGTCATGTTCTAGTCATTGTTTTGTAGTCATCAGGATGATATCGTTACGTCATGTTGTAGTATTGTTTTGTAGTCATCAGGATGATATCGTTACGTCATGTTGTAGTCATTGTTTTGTAGTCATCAGGATGATATCGTTACGTCATGTTGTAGTCATTGTTTTGTAGTCATCAGGATGATATCGTTATACGTCATGTTCTAGTCATTGTTTTGTAGTCATCAGGATGATATCGTTACGTCATGTTGTAGTATTGTTTTGTAGTCATCAGGATGATATCGTTATACGTCATGTTGTAGTCATTGTTTTGTAGTCATCAGGATGATATCGTTATACGTCATGTTGTAGTCATTGTTTTGTAGTCATCAGGATGATATCGTTACGTCATGTTGTAGTCATTGTTTTGTAGTCATCAGGATGATATCGTTATACGTCATGTTGTAGTCATTGTTTTGTAGTCATCAGGATGATATCGTTACGTCATGTTGTAGTCATTGTTTTGTAGTCATCAGGATGCTATCGTTATACGTCATGTTGTAGTCATTGTTTTGTAGTCATCAGGATCATATCGTCAAATGTATACACATCTTTTGAATCTCTTCAATCGCTCAACTTTCGTAGACATGTCACTCTATAGTGTATACGTATAGTTTCAGTATAAACTAGTATGTATTTGATGTATATTACCGTGTTTTGTTCTTGCTTACCGTAAATCGCTCTGGATTAAGAGCGTCTGCTAAATAACCAGCTCAAACCGGCTCTTTCTGATTTGTTCCGCCCTGGTTCCGCCTTGTTTATGTTGAATTTGCTATATCATAATTTTTGGAAAAAACTAAAAACAAACGTGATATGCCCTGAGTCACTGTGCTGCACCTGTGATGTCACCGTGCTGCACCTGTGATGTCACCGTGCTGCACCTGTGATGTCACCGTGCTGCACCTGTGATGTCACCGTGCTGCACCTGTGATGTCACCGTGCTGCACCTGTGATGTCACCGTGCTGCACCTGTGATGTCACCGTGCTGCACCTGTGATGACACCGTGCTGCACCTGTGATGTCACCGTGCTGCACCTGTGATGTCACCGTGCTGCACCTGTGATGTTAGTTAGTTTAATGTATTGTCCACGTGTGGAAATGTGTCTTCGGTCTCAACAACATTTATTTTCTCATGGCAAAAAAGTGCAGGACAACAAACAGTGGCAAATACATCGGAAAAACAACAAATCTAGCGAGACATGGTATCATTTAATGGCATTTGGTATGAAGGAATTAAAAAAAAATAATTACAGTTAGCTTTTGGTACTTTGTACCGTCTACCAGAGGGAAGTAGTTCTAACTCCCTGCAGAGTGGATGATAGAGGTCGTTTGCTATCGTGACAGCTTTTTTACGAAGTACCTCCTTGTAGATACAGCCTAATTGTGCTGATGTTCCTTTTTACTGACACCTACTTTAAAACAAGAATGTAATGCACAGAATATCAATACAAAGCAACTGAAAAACATGTTATTTCAATGGTAGTGGATGGAGAGAGAAAGGATTTTTGTCCAACCACGAAACAGCAACCAATGGGTGCGAAGAGGAGCAGAACCATGGGCGGGACTTGACAAAGGGTGAATTGTAATTGATTTGAATAGATTAGTTCCATTATCTACAATAACATGCTCCACCACGCCTGCTTTCAGGGAGGCTCCCCTGTGCCGTCCTCGCTGGGTGGGACCCCCGGCTCGGTGGGGGGTCTCGGGGGCGCCCGCCTTCACAAGAGGAAGCACAAGCACAAACACAAGCACAAGGACGAGGCCCTGTTGTCGGCCCGGGACCGCCATGGGGAGGCCCCGCTGAGGGCCCGGGACCGCCATGGGGAGGCCCTGTTGAGTGCCCGGGACCGCCAGGAGGCTCGGGACCGCCACGGAGAGGCCCTGCTGTCGGCCCGGGACCGCCAGGAGCTCGGCGGTCTGTTCAGCGGCGCCAAGACCAGCGCACGCCTTGCCATGCACAGCGACCGCACCCATCTGGCCAATCAGGTAAAGAAAGGGTTATCCATCCATCTTCAACCGCTTATCCATAGTCGGGTCGCGGGGGCAACAGCTCCACCAGAGAGCTCCAGACATCCCTCTCCTCCAGAGCAACATTAGTGACTTCCTCCTGGGGGATCCCGAGACGTTCCAAGGCCAGTGAGTCGATGTGTTTCCTCCAACTGGTCCTTGGTCTGCCCCGGGGTCTCCTCCCAGTGGAGATATAATCCATCTGGTCCTTGGTCTGCCCGGGGTCTCCTCCCAGTGGAGATATAATCCATCTGGTCCTTGGTCTGCCCCGGGGTCTCCTCCCAGTGGAGATATAATCCATCTGGTCCTTGGTCTGCCCCGGGGGTCTCCTCCCAGTGGAGATATAATCCATCTGGTCCTTGGTCTGCCCCGGGGTCTCCTCCCAGTGGAGATATAATCCATCTGGTCCTTGGTCTGCCCCGGGGTCTCCTCCCAGTGGAGATATAATCCATCTGGTCCTTGGTCTGCCCGGGGTCTCCTCCCAGTGGAGATATAATCCATCTGGTCCTTGGTCTGCCCCGGGGTCTCCTCCCAGTGGAGATATAATCCATCTGGTCCTTGGTCTGCCCCGGGGTCTCCTCCCAGTGGAGATATAATCCATCTGGTCCTTGGTCTGCCCCGGGGTCTCCTCCCAGTGGAGATATAATCCAACTGGTCCTTGGTCTGCCCCGGGTCTCCTCCCAGTGGAGATATAATCCATCTGGTCCTTGGTCTGCCCCGGCGTCTCCTCCCAGTGGAGATATAATCCAACTGGTCCTTGGTCTGCCCCGGGGTCTCCTCCCAGTGGAGATATAATCCATCTGGTCCTTGGTCTGCCCCGGGGTCTCCTCCCAGTGGAGATATAATCCATCTGGTTCTTGGTCTGCCCCGGGGGTCTCCTCCCAGTGGAGATATAATCCATCTGGTCCTTGGTCTGCCCCGGGGTCTCCTCCCAGTGGAGATATAATCCATCTGGTCCTTGGTCTGCCCCGGGGGTCTCCTCCCAGTGGAGATATAATCCATCTGGTCCTTGGTCTGCCCCGGGGTCTCCTCCCAGTGGAGATATAATCCATCTGGTCCTTGGTCTGACCCGGGGTCTCCTCCCAGTGGAGATATAATCCATCTGGTCCTTGGTCTGCCCCGGGGTCTCCTCCCAGTGGAGATATAATCCATCTGGTCCTTGGTCTGCCCCGGGGTCTCCTCCCAGTGGAGATATAATCCATCTGGTCCTTGATCTGCCCCGGGGTCTCCTCCCAGTGGAGATATAATCCATCTGGTCCTTGATCTGCCCTGGGGTCTCCTCCCAGTGGGACCTCCCAAACTAATCAAATGTTTTTACTTGGCGATTAATTCTATCGATTGCTTTTTTAAATTGTTTAATCGGATAATCAAGAAGTGTGTTTTTTTGATGAGCTTGTACATGTTCTATTTTTGCTATTTAAAAATAAAATGCTACATGCTTCCCAAAATGTATTATTTTCATTAAAGGACAATAATTCACCTCTTCCACTCGACATCAGAATAAGCTAAGAAAATGGTTTATCCAGAATTCTCCTACCTACTACTTTTTATATATATTTTTTTAATAATCTATTAACACTCCCAACGTCCAGGACGAAGTTCTTTGTCCTTTCTATTAGTAACGCCCGACGCCCAGGATGAAGTATTGTCCAAAAGACAAGGTTTATTGATATAAGAACGGATCGCATGGCTCCATAGCCCAGGAGCGCCTGTTGGGCAATCCTCGTTGTTGCGTAAGAGTGAGACGTCATCGAAAAACTCCCTCCCCTGTTTAGCTGATGAAAACGAAAATCTTAAAACGTTCATAACTCGCGATCTAAATCATCCCGTCTAATTATGAAAAAAGATCCTGTGTTAGACGGCGCTCCGCAGTCCAGTCGCTAGTCGCGTTAGATTTATTCTTACCTCCCGTTGTTGTCGATCGACTCTAGAGTGGCGTGGCTATTGTTAGCTGCTACACACACATTCACGACAACATCCGGTCCGCGGGTAAAAGTGGTCCGTGTTTATAAATCAAATGGGCGCATTAATGTAATGAATTAAATAACCCCGGGCAATTAAAGTGTTAACTGTTGTCAACCAATCAGGGCTCTTCCTCCAAGCGGCCGCTGGAGTCGTCCCACGGCCTGGCCCAGGCGCACTTCCACGCCCACCAGATGGGACAGCCAATCGGCAGCTTCGCGGGCGGCTACGGCGGCCAATCGCAGCGGCCGGAGCTGGTCTCTGAGCTGTTCACGGGGAGGGAGGAAGAGGAGGAGCGGAGCGGGCGGAGCCGGAAGAGAGGCGGGGCCGTGTTCGGAGAGCAAGGCGTGATGTCCTTCCAGAACAGCAGACTGGAGCCGGGACAGATCCAGATCCAGGGCCGCTGTTCCAGTCCGTGTCTTACTGGTAAGAACACACACACACACACACACGCACACACACGCACACACACATGAACTAGCCTGGGTATAGCATTCCTTTTCAGGTTCATGATCCGGTCGGGAGCGGATGGTAACTTATGTCATGTTGTAGTCACTGGTTTGTAGTCATCAGGATGGTAACTTATGTCATGTTGTAGTCACTGGTTTGTAGTCCTCAGGATGGTAACTTATGTCATGTTGTGGTCACTGGTTTGTAGTCCTCAGGATGGTAACTTATGTCATGTTGTGGTCACTGGTTTGTAGTCATCAGGATGGTAACTTATGTCATGTTGTAGTCACTGGTTTGTAGTCCTCAGGATGGTAACTTATGTCATGGTGAGGTCACTGGTTTGTAGTCCTCAGGATGGTAACTTATGTCATGTTGATGTCACTGGTTTGTAGTCATCAGGATGGTAACTTATGTCATGTTGTAGTCACTGGTTTGTAGTCATCAGGATGGTAACTTATGTCATGGTGAGGTCACTGGTTTGTAGTCATCAGGATGGTAACTTATGTCATGTTGTAGTCACTGGTTTGTAGTCATCAGGATGGTAACTTATGTCATGTTGTAGTCACTGGTTTGTAGTCATCAGGATGGTAACTTACGTCATGTTGAGGTCACTGGTTTGTAGTCCTCAGGATGGTAACTTATGTCATGTTGAGGTCACTGGTTTGTAGTCATCAGGATGGTAACTTACGTCATGTTGTGGTCACTGGTTTGTAGTCATCAGGATGGTAACTTATGTCATGTTGTGGTCACTGGTTTGTAGTCCTCAGGATGGTAACTTATGTCATGTTGTAGTCACTGGTTTGTAGTCATCAGGATGGTAACGTATGTCATGTTGAGGTCACTGGTTTGTAGTCATCAGGATGGTAACTTATGTCATGTTGTGGTCACTGGTTTGTAGTCATCAGGATGGTAACTTATGTCATGTTGTAGTCACTGGTTTGTAGTCCTCAGGATGGTAACTTATGTCATGGTGAGGTCACTGGTTTGTAGTCCTCAGGATGGTAACTTATGTCATGTTGAGGTCACTGGTTTGTAGTCATCAGGATGGTAACTTATGTCATGTTGTAGTCACTGGTTTGTAGTCATCAGGATGGTAACTTATGTCATGGTGAGGTCACTGGTTTGTAGTCATCAGGATGGTAACTTACGTCATGTTGAGGTCACTGGTTTGTAGTCCTCAGGATGGTAACTTACGTCATGTTGAGGTCACTGGTTTGTAGTCATCAGGATGGTAACTTACGTCATGTTGTGGTCACTGGTTTGTAGTCATCAGGATGGTAACTTATGTCATGTTGTGGTCACTGGTTTGTAGTCCTCAGGATGGTAACTTATGTCATGTTGAGGTCACTGGTTTGTAGTCATCAGGATGGTAACTTACGTCATGTTGTGGTCACTGGTTTGTAGTCATCAGGATGGTAACTTATGTCATGTTGTAGTCACTGGTTTGTAGTCATCAGGATGGTAACGTATGTCATGTTGAGGTCACTGGTTTGTAGTCATCAGGATGGTAACTTATGTCATGTTGTAGTCACTGGTTTGTAGTCCTCAGGATGGTAACTTATGTCATGGTGAGGTCACTGGTTTGTAGTCCTCAGGATGGTAACTTATGTCATGTTGAGGTCACTGGTTTGTAGTCATCAGGATGGTAACTTATGTCATGTTGTAGTCACTGGTTTGTAGTCATCAGGATGGTAACTTACGTCATGTTGAGGTCACTGGTTTGTAGTCATCAGGATGGTAACTTATGTCATGTTGTGGTCACTGGTTTGTAGTCATCAGGATGGTAACTTATGTCATGGTGAGGTCACTGGTTTGTAGTCATCAGGATGGTAACTTACGTCATGTTGAGGTCACTGGTTTGTAGTCCTCAGGATGGTAACTTACGTCATGTTGAGGTCACTGGTTTGTAGTCATCAGGATGGTAACTTACGTCATGTTGTGGTCACTGGTTTGTAGTCATCAGGATGGTAACTTATGTCATGTTGTGGTCACTGGTTTGTAGTCCTCAGGATGGTAACTTATGTCATGTTGAGGTCACTGGTTTGTAGTCATCAGGATGGTAACTTACGTCATGTTGTGGTCACTGGTTTGTAGTCATCAGGATGGTAACTTACGTCATGTTGTGGTCACTGGTTTGTAGTCATCAGGATGGTAACTTACGTCATGTTGTAGTCACTGGTTTGTAGTCATCAGGATGGTAACTTACGTCATGTTGAGGTCACTGGTTTGTAGTCATCAGGATGGTAACTTACGTCATGTTGTAGTCACTGGTTTGTAGTCATCAGGATGGTAACTTACGTCATGTTGAGGTCACTGGTTTGTAGTCATCAGGATGGTAACTTACGTCATGTTGAGGTCACTGGTTTGTAGTCCTCAGGATGGTAACTTACGTCATGTTGTAGTCACTGGTTTGTAGTCATCAGGATGGTAACTTATGTCTGGTAATATACAACATGACATAAGTTACCATCCTGATGACTACAAACCAGTGACTATAGTCACTGGTTTGTAGTCATCAGGATGGTAAAATACGTCATGTTGTAGTCACTGGTTTGGGGGCGCCCACCCTATCATCATAGGGTGGGCAAAATCCGTGAAAACTTGCAAATTATTGCGGGGATGTGGGCGGGGAAACAAAGCAGAGATGTGGGCGGGGAAACAAAGCAGAGATGTGGGCGGGGATGTGGCGGGGAAACAAAGCGGGGATGTGGGCGGGGAAACAAAGCAGAGATGTGGGCGGGGATGTGGGCGGGGAAACAAAGCAGAGATGTGGGCGGGGAAACAAAGCAGAGATGTGGGCGGGGATGTGGGCGGGGAAACAAAGCAGAGATGTGGGCGAGGATGTGGGCGGGGAAACAAAGCGGGGATGTGGGCGGGGAAACAAAGCAGAGATGTGGGCGGGGATGTGGGCGGGGAAACAAAGCAGAGATGTGGGCGGGGATGTGGGCGGGGAAACAAAGCAGAGATGTGGGCGGGGAAACAAAGCAGAGATGTGGGCGGGGATGTGGGCGGGGAAACAAAGCGGGGATGTGGGCGGGGAAACAAAGCGGGGATGTGGGCGGGGATGTGGGCGGGGAAACAAAGCAGAGATGTGGGCGGGGAAAGAAAGCAGAGATGTGGGCGGGGAAACAAAGCAGAGATGTGGGCGGGGATGTGGGCGGGGAAACAAAGCAGAGATGTGGGCGGGGATGTGGGCGGGGACACAAAGCAGAGATGTGGGCGGGGATGTGGGCGGGGAAACAAAGCAGAGATGTGGGCGGGGAAACAAAGCTACCTTCTATGATGTCACTGAGCATCACAAAGGTACAATTTACAGTTTAGGCATTTATTATTCAATTCACGCCAGCATTAATTAATCCCTCGAGATAGCGCCGGTTTTATCGCGCGTAACACTTACTTTGAAGAGCCAAATATCCGAAACCGGATGTTACAATGACAAACTGCTGTGTGGTGTGTCATGCCCGGATGTTGTTGTCTCGGTCGGAGGCGGAAGAACTCGACCGCGAGTGTCAGCCCGCCTTCTACAGGCCGTTGAAAACCCTTGTATTCACCAGAAACTGCCCCCTCAATGTCCCTTCTGAGATACAGGCCTTTGAAGACAGGGCTTACAATGCAAGTGGATGCGCGCGCACATCTTCAAAATGGCCGCGGCCAGTGTCCCACTCTATGTTTACGCGATAGCAACATTAGCATCCGATAAGATCGCATTAAAACTTTGATTAAAGAATGTAAACTTTACTGTAAAGTAGGTTTGGCGTGCTAGGGTACTAATTTAGACCCTCGTGTTCCTCGTTTGTGGGGGGCCTCGTGTTAATGACCCACCCACCTCAGACATCAGCAACATTATGAAAATTACAAAAAATATAATTGTCCGACCTCGACACAGAGCCAGCCAGCCGGAGAGAACCTGGTACCTTCTGCCTCTCCCAGGTGGGGCCTCTCTCTCTAGAACACACGCACGCACGCACGCACGCACGCACACACACACACACACACACACACACACACACACACACACACACACACACACACACATACAAAATGGGAGAAAAAAGACTCTACCTATAGCTAATGTTTTTTTGGGGTTTTTTTGTACATTGTGTATTTCTGGCTTTTCTCTGAGAGCACATCTGGATGGAGAGAGAGAGAGAGAGAGAGAGAGAGACGGAGAGACGGAGAGAGGGAGAGAGGTAGAGAGAGGGAGGAGAGAGAGAGAGGGAGAGAGAGAGGGGGAGAGACAGAGAGTTCGGGGGATGGGGAGGGGGGCGTAACGCATGGACGGAGACGGCTA
>NC_136793.1:1819808-1827308 GCF_951216825.1 Electrona antarctica
TGTGTGTGCAGCTGTGTGTGTTCTTATTGCCTTTCCCGAGGGAGACGAGCTAAAGTCATGTGACCCTACCTCCCCGCCCCCCCCCTTCCCCCCCCCCCCTCTTCCCCCACTCCCCCTGTCCCTCTCCCCCTCGATGTCCGTTTTTCTCTTTTTTCTGTTTTAAACTCCCCTCCCCTCCTCCCCTCCCCTCATCCCCCCCTCCCCTCCCATCCCCTCCTCCCCATCCCCCCCTCCAATCCCCTCCTCCCCATCCCCCCCTCCCCCCCTCCCCTCCTCCCCACCCCATCCCCTCCTCCCATCCCCCCCTCCCTCCCCTCCCCTCCTCCCCACCCCATCCCCTCCTCCCATCCCCCACCCTCCCCTCCTCCCCTCCCATCCCCTCCTCCCCACCCCATCCCCCCCTCCCTCCCCTCCCCTCCCCTCCTCCCCCCCCCCCTCCCCTCCCCTCCTCTCTCCTCTCAAGGCAACATGGCTGATGAGACGGTCCCATCCCCTCCCCCCCCCCCCCCCCCCTCCCATCCCCTCCTCCCTCCCCTCCTCTCTCCCCCCTCCCCTCCTCTCTCCTCTCTCCTCAACATGGCTGATGAGACGGTCCCATCCCCTCCTCCCCCCCCCCCCCCCTCCCATCCCCTCCTCCCTCCCCTCCTCTCTCCCCCTCCCCTCCTCTCTCCTCTCTCCTCAACATGGCTGATGAGACGGTCCCATCCCCCCCCCCCCCCCCCCCCCCTCCCATCCCCTCCTCCCTCCCCTCCTCTCTCCCCCCTCCCCTCCTCTCTCCTCTCTCCTCAACATGGCTGATGAGACGGTCCCATCCCCTCCTCCCCCCCCCCCCCTCCCATCCCCTCCTCCCTCCCCTCCCCTCCTCTCTCCTCCCCCCCCGTCCCCTCCTCTCTCCTCTCTCCTCAACATGGCTGATGAGACGGTCCCATCCCCTCCCCCCCCCCCCCCCTCCCATCCCCTCCTCCCTCCCCTCCTCTCTCCTCCCCTCCTCTCTCCTCTCTCCTCAACATGGCTGATGAGACGGTCCCATCCCCTCCTCCCCCCCCCCCCCTCCCATCCCCTCCTCCCTCCCCTCCCCTCCTCTCTCCTCCCCCCCCTCCCCTCCTCTCTCCTCTCTCCTCAACATGGCTGATGAGACGGTCCCATCCCCTCCCCCCCCCCCCCCTCCCATCCCCTCCTCTCTCCTCCCCCCCCCCCCCCCTCCCCTCCTCTCTCCTCTCTCCTCAACATGGCTGATGAGACGGTCCCTGATTGTACATAGACATGTAGTCCACTGTTACCCGCCGTGTACGCTCATGTACGTTACTGGCTTATATCAAAATACAGTTGTTGTACCATAGGAAGAAAAATGTTGTGTATTCTTTGTTTTGTTTTGTTTTTATAACCAAAAAAAGAAAAAAAAAAAGAACGACTCAAGACAGGTTTGTTTTAAAGACTAGAGGGAAGGGGAGCCACGTGTATCTGGTTGGTTCAGAGTCTGTGTTTTATAACCAAGGGGGCATTATTTACATCCTAATGATGTGTTCTGTTGTTCCATAAAACTTCAATGTGGTTCAATGCACTATGGAAAAGAACAACAAAAAAAAACCACACACGTTGACATCAATCAAATGCAGCGCTTAACAAACATACTCCTTCCAGCCTCGTGTTTTTGGGGCCAGTCCCGGTCCAGGACCCAGTCCCGGTCCAGGACTGGTCCCGGTCCAGGACCCAGTCCAGGTCCAGGACTGGTCCCGGTCCAGGACCCAGTCCCGGTCCAGGACTGCTCGCGTGTCGGTCCAGGACTGCTCGCGTGTCGGTCCAGGACTGCTCGCGTGTCGGTCCAGGACTGCTCGCGTGTCGGTCCAGGACTGCTCGCGTGTCGGTCCAGGACTGCTCGCGTGTCGGTCCAGGACTGCTCGCGAGTCGGTCCAGGACTGCTCGCGTGTCGGTCCAGGACTGCTCGCGTGTCGGTCCAGGACTGCTCGCGAGTCGGTCCAGGACTGCTCGCGTGTCGGTCCAGGACTGCTCGCGAGTCGGTCCAGGACTGCTCGCGTGTCGGTCCAGGACTGCTCGCGTGTCGGTCCAGGACTGCTCGCGTGTCGGTCCAGGACTGCTCGCGTGTCGGTCCAGGACTGCTCGCGTGTCGGTCCAGGACTGCTCGCGTGTCGGTCCAGGACTGCTCGCGTGTCGGTCCAGGACTGCTCGCGTGTCGGTCCAGGACTGCTCGCGAGTCGGTCCAGGACTGCTCGCGTGTCGGTCCAGGACTGCTCGCGAGTCGGTCCAGGACTGCTCGCGTGTCGGTCCAGGACTGCTCGCGTGTCGGTCCAGGACTGCTCGCGAGTCGGTCCAGGACTGCTCGCGAGTCGGTCCAGGACTGCTCGCGTGTCGGTCCAGGACTGCTCGCGTGTCGGTCCAGGACTGCTCGCGTGTCGGTCCAGGACTGCTCGCGAGTCGGTCCAGGACTGCTCGCGTGTCGGTCCAGGACTGCTCGCGTGTCGGTCCAGGACTGCTCGCGTGTCGTTTGCGAGTCGGTCCAGGACTGCTCGCGTGTCGTTTGCGAGTCGGTCCAGGACTGCTCGCGTGTCGTTTGCGAGTCGGTCCAGGACTGCTCGCGTGTCGTTTGCGAGTCGGTCCAGGACTGCTCGCGTGTCGTTTGCGAGTCGGTCCAGGACTGCTCGCGTGTCGTTTGCGAGTCGGTCCAGGACTGCTCGCGTGTCGTTTGCGAGTCGGTCCAGGACTGCTCGCGTGTCGTTTGCGAGTCGGTCCAGGACTGCTCGCGTGTCGTTTGCGAGTCGGTCCAGGACTGCTCGCGTGTCGTTTGCGAGTCGGTCCAGGACTGCTCGCGTGTCGTTTGCGAGTCGGTCCAGGACTGCTCGCGTGTCGTTTGCGAGTCGGTCCAGGACTGCTCGCGTGTCGTTTGCGAGTCGGTCCAGGACTGCTCGCGTGTCGTTTGCGAGTCGGTCCAGGACTGCTCGCGTGTCGTTTGCGAGTCGGTCCAGGACTGCTCGCGTGTCGTTTGCGAGTCGGTCCAGGACTGCTCGCGTATCGTTGCGATAGACCAGCTTGGCGTATCGTGGGCTGTCGGCTCCAGAAGACCTGAAACCCTGCGACCCCTGACCTGTGGAGAAGCGAGGAGAGGAACGCGTGTTGTTCTTCTACAAGATCTTGTTAATCCATCCCATTGGTTAGATATGTAAACGACCATCCCATTGGTTAGATATGTAAACGACCATCCCATTTGTTAGACATGTAAACGACCATCCCATTGGTTAGACATGTAAACGACCATCCCATTGGTTAGACATGTAAACGACCATCCCATTGGTTAGATATGTAAACGACCATCCCATTGGTTAGACATGTAAACGACCATCCCATTGGTTAGACATGTAAACGACCATCCCATTGGTTAGACATGTAAACGACCATCCCATTGGTTAGACATGTAAACGACCATCCCATTGGTTAGACATGTAAACGACCATCCCATTGGTTAGACATGTAAACGACCATCCCATTGGTTAGACATGTAAACGACCATCCCATTGGTTAGACATGTAAACGACCATCCCATTGGTTAGACATGTAAACGACCATCCCATTGGTTAGACATGTAAACGACCCCACGGACTGATTTCACCACTGTCACATTCAACAGTCTTTTCCATGAACTCAGCTTCAGACAGCTGGTCATTACTTTACGCTTTTGAAACACAGTTTGACTTAAAAACGATAAACAGCAACAGGTCAGTATTTCTATAGTTTCAGGAGATTTATTTTTATTTGGGGGGTGGGGGTTGGGGGGGGGGGGTTGTTGGCAGCAGTTGCATTCGTGCCTTATGTTTGTTTCCGTCACCATATCTCATAATCTCACTGGAGGAACAACGAGCTGGTCTCCTTAATGTACGGACCCTTGAGGAGGTTCCAGGTGGTCCCCGAGCTAAATGACGGAGAGTTGGTAACCAAGTGGACCCTTTAGATTATACTGTAGATGTTTTAACTCTTGAGAGCGTGAAATGAAACCAAATGGACCCGTACGGGTCCATTTGCTACCGGTCCTTCGTTTGACCGGTAGCGTAGGCGGTAAGCGGTTTTTCACACACGTTACCGCAGTCAATATTTTTCTCTGCATTTGACCCATCTCTAGGAGCGGTGAGCTGCAGCCGTGCCGCACTTGGGAATCATTTGATTAGTAGATTCGACCCCCCCCCCACTCCAACCCATTGATGCTGAGTGTCAAGCAGGGAGGCATTGGGTCCTATTTTTACAGTCTTTGGTTTGACCCGCGGCCGGGGATCGAACCCCCGACCTCCCAGTTTCAGGGCGGACACTCTAACCACAAGGCCACTGACTAGTGTCCGGACGCCGGAGATAGAATTGACCGATGTAACACTGACACACTCCTGTCCCTCTGGTCCAAGAGGTCCTGTCCCTCTGGTCCAAGAGGTCCTGTCCCTCTGGTCCAAGAGGTCCTGTCCCTCTGGTCCAAGAGGTCCTGTCCAGCATTAACGTCCAGTAGAGCCGTATAAGGGTCCATTTGGTTCCTAATCATTTAGCTCGGGGGGGAGGAGGGGGGGGTTCCAGAGGTCGTTGTCATGGAAACCATGCTGTCTAACATTGTTGTTTGCTATGCATTGGGCTGTGCCTGTCGGTGACCTTAAAAAAAACAAAAAAACAAAAAGAGTTTCTGTCGTGCGTGTGGGGGTCGTGACCTTTGAACAAAGAGAAAATAAGTGTTCTTATTTTACCCGAATCGAAAAACAATGAATTTGTGTAACCGAGAGTTGTGAATAATAACCAGTAATAATAATAATAAAGATTTGTAATAAGTTTGTGCAGATAGTGACTATCATCATTCTATAGCTGCTGCAGGCTTCATGCTGTGTGTGTGTGTGTGTGTGTGTGTGTGTGTGTGTGTGTGTGTGTGTGTGTGTGTGTGTGTGTGTGTGTGTGTGTGTGTGTGTGTGTGTGTGTGTGTGTGTGTGTGTGTGTGTGTGTGTGTGTGTGTGTGTGTGTGTGTGTGTAAATGTTAATGTACGTCCATCCATGCATGGGTTCATGTTTGTTTTTTGTCTCCACCAGGCCGAAGGCATGGGGAGAGAGTATGTTTTGCACTCCGTCCGTGTGTGTGTGTCCGTCCGTCCGTGTGTGTGTGTGTCCGTCCGTCCGTCCTTCCTTCCGTCCGTCTGTGTACAGCTAATCTCCGGCACCGTTAACCCGGTCGATGCCAAACTTTGCACACACACTCCCTGGATGCCAACGATGAACCTCTGCCCCACATTTTCCAGAACGGCCTGTTATAGCGCCACCATGAGGCAGCTTTTCACATGTTTTACCTAAAACTGCACCGATCTGCGTGAAACGTTGCATGCACACTCCCTAGAGGCCAAGGACAAACCTTTGACCTGCATTTTCCGCATCTGCCTTTTATAGCGCCACCAGGAGGCCGACTTTTGTAAAACACATTTTTTGCTATTACTCCTCCAGATTCTGTCCAAAAATCTCACAAATCGTTACACAGTATCTCTATGGTCATGTGCTCAAGTCGGATCTGTCCGATATTTCATATTCCATCCTAATTGGCTATAATTGGCTTTCACAGTTTGCAAGATTGCCCCGTTTTGAACAAAAGCCTCAAATCATGAACGCAGCATGCAATTTACGTGAAATCTTTCACACATTTTCTTACTGGGCTGAGGAATATATCCCACCCTTTTCACATTGGCCTGTTATAGCGCCACCAACAGGTTGATTTTTGAATCACATTTTTGGAACAAAATGCCTCAAATCATCCAATTGCCATCAAAGGCAAACATGTTTATATTACTCCTAAACATTTTGCCAAACATATCACACAGTCCTATCCTCCTGGTGGAGACCTGTGCCCAGAAGGGCACTTTTTCTAGTTTTATAATTGATTTTGTCCTCGGCTCCACAAATTACACAATGCTTAAGAGAATTAAGAGAGAACAGTCTCTCACACACACACACACACACACACGCACGCTTGGCCAGATTGATTCAGCTGGTCTCGCTGTCTCTGGAGGTGTCATGGGGTCTAGGTAGCCTCGGAAACCCAGACGTTTTTATTTTCAAAAAATATAAAAAGTCCACTTCAATTCGGCATAGAGTAGCGCAAAAGTCGCTCACTCTCCGCTGATTTCTGATCGTCTGCACCTTTGTTAAATTGACGCACACATGCACACACGTACACGTACACTAGGGCTGACCTCGATAAGTCGAATAGTCGACTAATCGATCGGAACGGGTCTCAGTCGACTGACAACCTCTCAGTCGATGTTCACCAAAAAAAAACAAGAAAAAAAAAAAACAGTCGGGACGATTTTTTTTCTTTTGGGCCGGGTGGAAAACCCCTCCTCCGTTATAATGTATGCTCCCAGTCCCCGCACCGCAGCATCGGGGAACACTCTGGCAGCCAGAGTAAAGGCTGGGAGGGACCGAGCCGAGGGAGGCTACTGTACTGTAGCCTACATGTTGTTTATGCTCCGGAGTCCAGACCCATGCAGTTTAATAATATACAGTCACAACAGAATGCACACTGCTGTCTCGTGTCTCATCACAATCCCAATGCGCCACCCGTGAAGTCGGGGGGAAAATACAAAACAGGCTGCTAGTGTTAGTGTAGGGTCGGGGATCGTTAGCTTAGCGCGTAGCTACTGATTAACCCACTGATTGAACTTCATCTCCGCCTGTAATCTAGGTTATTTTTTTATTGACAACGTGAACGAACCCCGACACCAGCGCTGCAAAAATAGACAGATCTACAAGCTCTCAACGCGTAGCGAACGGCGCTGCAAAAACAGGCAGGACGCGATGCCTTGAGAGCTTGTGGATCAGCCTCCCCGACGGTGCGGGGAGGCAAGAGTTCTCCGGGGAGGAGGAGAAGTTACCAGGGCAGGCTACATGTTGCTGCGGCTAACAACACTGTCACCAGCCAGTGGTTGTGATGTTAGCGTGGCTTGCAGCTGCTTGTCCGTTCCAACTTCACTTCATCTCCACCTGTAACTTATTTTTTATTTTGTTACCCTGGCTGCGCAGCTGCGCTGCAAAAATAGACGTATCTACAAGCTCTCAACGCGTAGCGAACGGCGCTGCAAAAACAGACGATGGGCGATTGAAAACAATTGGCATATCGCCCAACCTTAATGCAAATGTGTTGTTTTTTTTGGGGGGGGGGTGCAGGGGGGTGTTCAGTCGACTATCAGTCGACTAACAGCTAATTTATTCATATTAATTTCGACTATACAAATCCTTAGTCGGGGACAGCCCTAACGTACACACAAACACACACACTCCTCTCTCTCTGTCGCTCTAATTAATTAGTCTCATGTCGTGCAGCTGCGTCTAGATTCTCCCGGCGGATCCTGCCCATACCATGGAAAGCAACGGTGAGCCCCAGGCTAGGGTCTAGGTGGTGCGCGGCGTCGTCCATGCTGTGGTCAGCCAGCCGGGAGTCAGAGGTCCTTTCTGTCAGGGTCTAGGTGGTGCGCGGTGTCG
>NC_136793.1:1832308-1842308 GCF_951216825.1 Electrona antarctica
GATGGAGTATTACTGAGGGAGTATTACTATCACTGATGGAGTATTACTATCACTGATGGAGTATTACTATCACTGATGGAGTATTACTATCACTGATGGAGTATTACTATCACTGATGGAGTATTACTATCACTGAGGGAGTATTACTATCACTGATGGAGTATTACTATCACAGAGTATTACTATCACTGATGGAGTATTACTATCACTGAGGGAGTATTACTATCACTGAGGGAGTATTACTATCACTGATGGAGTATTACTATCACTGAGGGAGTATTACTATCACTGATGGAGTATTACTATCACTGAGGGAGTATTACTATCACTGAGGGAGTATTACTATCACTGAGGGAGTATTACTATCACTGAGGGAGTATTACTATCACAGAGTATTACTATCACTGATGGAGTATTACTATCACTGAGGGAGTATTACTATCACTGAGGGAGTATTACTATCACTGAGGGAGTATTACTATCACAGAGTATTACTATCACTGATGGAGTATTACTATCACTGAGGGAGTATTACTATCACTGGTGGAGTATTACTATCACTGGTGGAGTATTACTATCACTGATGGAGTATTACTGAGGGAGTATTACTATCACTGATGGAGTATTACTATCACTGGTGGAGTATTACTATCACAATTTACAATTTACAATTTAGGCATTTAGCAGACGCTCTTAATCCAGAGCGACTTACAATAGGCAAGAACAAAAAGCATGGGAATACATCACATATGTAACAAAATGCATTTATCGCGAAACATGCGTAAGCTAAGACCGTGACTAGAACATATCTATATAATGACACTATACATATAAACTATAACTAGAACATATCTATATAATGACACTATACATATAAACTACACATATGTGCTATACTATGCTGTACATATATACTATGAAGTGCTATGACTACATACAATGCACTTATTGTGCTGTCTACATGACATGCTATAAGTCTGTTTCAAATGCTATATAAGTCTAAGAAGTGCTGTCTAACGGGGTAGGGTAAGTGCTATGGGCCATGATGGAGTCTGAAAAGGTGGGTTTTCAGACTACGGCGGAAGATCGGGAGTGATGCTGCAGTTCTGATTGCAACGGGAAGTGCATTCCACAGTTTTGGGGCCAGAAGGGAGAAGAGTTTGGGACGTGTGGAGCGTTGTCCCGGCGTTTTTAGTGAGGGTACTTCCAGCTTCCCTGCGTTGGCTGATCTGAGTGCGCGGGAGGGTTTGTAGGGTTCAATCATGCTGGAAAGATATGGGGGAGCCATACCTTTGGTTGCTTTAAATGCCAACATCAGAGTTTTGTATTCTGTGCGGGCAGCGACCGGGAGCCAGTGCAGGGAGCGGAGCAGGGGGGAGACATGTGAGAATTTTGGCTGGTTGAAGACCAAGCGAGCTGCGGCATTTTGGATCAGTTGGAGAGGCTTCAGTGCACATGCCGGTAGGCATGTGCACTGATGGAGTATTACTGATGGAGTATTACTATCACTGATGGAGTATTACTATCACTGAGGGAGTATTACTATCACTGGTGGAGTATTACTATCACTGGTGGAGTATTACTATCACTGATGGAGTATTACTATCACTGATGGAGTATTACTGATGGAGTATTACTATCACTGATGGAGTATTACTGATGGAGTATTACTATCACTGATGGAGTATTACTATCACTGAGGGAGTATTACTATCACTGATGGAGTATTACTGATGGAGTATTACTATCACTGATGGAGTATTACTGATGGAGTATTACTATCACTGATGGAGTATTACTATCACTGAGGGAGTATTACTATCACTGGTGGAGTATTACTATCACTGGTGGAGTATTACTATCACTGATGGAGTATTACTATCACTGATGGAGTATTTATACTATCACTGATGGAGTATTACTATCACTGATGGAGTATTACTATCACTGATGGAGTATTACTATCACTGATGGAGTATTACTATCACTGATGGAGTATTACTATCACTGATGGAGTATTAATATCACTGGTGGAGTATTACTATCACTGATGGAGTATTACTATCACTGAGAGTATTACTATCACTGAGAGTATTACTATCACTGATGGAGTATTACTATCACTGATGGAGTATTACTATCACTGATGGAGTATTACTATCACTGATGGAGTATTACTATCACTGATGGAGTATTACTATCACTGATGGAGTATTACTATCACTGATGGAGTATTACTATCACTGAGAGTATTACTATCACTGAGAGTATTACTATCACTGATGGAGTATTACTATCACTGATGGAGTATTACTATCACTGATGGAGTATTACTATCACTGATGGAGTATTACTATCACTGATGGAGTATTACTATCACTGAGAGTATTACTATCACTGAGAGTATTACTATCACTGATGGAGTATTACTATCACTGAGAGTATTACTATCACTGAGAGTATTACTATCACTGATGGAGTATTACTATCACTGAGAGTATTACTATCACTGAGAGTATTACTATCACTGATGGAGTATTACTATCACTGAGAGTATTACTATCACTGAGAGTATTACTATCACTGATGGAGTATTACTATCACTGAGAGTATTACTATCACTGAGAGTATTACTATCACTGATGGAGTATTACTATCACTGAGAGTATTACTATCACTGAGAGTATTACTATCACTGATGGAGTATTACTATCACTGATGGAGTATTACTATCACTGATGGAGTATTACTATCACTGAGAGTATTACTATCACTGATGGAGTATTACTATCACTGATGGAGTATTACTATCACTGATGGAGTATTACTATCACTGATGGAGTATTACTATCACTGAGGGAGTATTACTATCACTGAGGGAGTATTACTATCACTGAGGGAGTATTACTATCACTGATGGAGTATTACTATCACTGATGGAGTATTACTATCACTGATGGAGTATTACTATCACTGAGGGAGTATTACTATCACTGAGGGAGTATTACTATCACTGAGGGAGTATTACTATCACTGAGGGAGTATTACTATCACTGAGGGAGTATTACTATCACTGATGGAGTATTACTATCACTGAGGGAGTATTACTATCACTGATGGAGTATTACTATCACTGAGGGAGTATTACTATCACTGATGGAGTATTACTATCACTGAGAGTATTACTATCACTGATGGAGTATTACTATCACTGATGGAGTATTACTATCACTGAGGGAGTATTACTATCACTGATGGAGTATTACTAACACTGATGGAGTATTACTATCACTGAGAGTATTACTATCACTGATGGAGTATTACTATCACTGATGGAGTATTACTATCACTGAGAGTATTACTATCACTGATGGAGTATTACTATCACTGATGGAGTATTACTATCACTGAGGGAGTATTACTATCACTGATGGAGTATTACTATCACTGAGGGAGTATTACTATCACTGAGGGAGTATTACTATCACTGATGGAGTATTACTATCACTGATGGAGTATTACTATCACTGATGGAGTATTACTAACACTGATGGAGTATTACTATCACTGATGGAGTATTACTATCACTGAGGGAGTATTACTATCACTGATGGAGTATTACTATCACTGATGGAGTATTACTATCACTGAGGGAGTATTACTATCACTGATGGAGTATTACTATCACTGAGGGAGTATTACTATCACTGATGGAGTATTACTATCACTGAGAGTATTACTATCACTGATGGAGTATTACTATCACTGATGGAGTATTACTATCACTGATGGAGTATTACTATCACTGAGGGAGTATTACTATCACTGATGGAGTATTACTATCACTGAGGGAGTATTACTATCACTGATGGAGTATTACTATCACTGAGAGTATTACTATCACTGATGGAGTATTACTAACACTGATGGAGTATTACTATCACTGATGGAGTATTACTATCACTGATGGAGTATTACTATCACTGATGGAGTATTACTATCACTGAGAGTATTACTATCACTGATGGAGTATTACTAACACTGGTGGAGTATTACTATCACTGAGAGTATTACTATCACTGATGGAGTATTACTATCACTGAGAGTATTACTATCACTGATGGAGTATTACTATCACTGAGAGTATTACTAACACTGGTGGAGTATTACTATCACTGAGAGTATTACTATCACTGAGGGAGTATTACTATCACTGATGGAGTATTACTATCACTGATGGAGTATTACTATCACTGAGAGTATTACTAACACTGGTGGAGTATTACTATCACTGAGAGTATTACTATCACTGATGGAGTATTACTATCACTGATGGAGTATTACTATCACTGATGGAGTATTACTATCACTGATGGAGTATTACTATCACTGATGGAGTATTACTATCACTGAGAGTATTACTATCACTGATGGAGTATTACTATCACTGAGAGTATTACTATCACTGAGAGTATTACTATCACTGATGGAGTATTACTATCACTGATGGAGTATTACTATCACTGATGGAGTATTACTATCACTGATGGAGTATTACTATCACTGAGAGTATTACTATCACTGATGGAGTATTACTATCACTGATGGAGTATTACTATCACTGATGGAGTATTACTATCACTGATAGAGTATTACTATCACTGAGAGTATTACTATCACTGATGGAGTATTACTATCACTGATGGAGTATTACTATCACTGATGGAGTATTACTATCACTGATGGAGTATTACTATCACTGATAGAGTATTACTATCACTGATGGAGTATTACTATCACTGATGGAGTATTACTATCACTGATGGAGTATTACTATCACTGAGAGTATTACTATCACTGATGGAGTATTACTATCACTGAGAGTATTACTATCACTGATGGAGTATTACTATCACTGATGGAGTATTACTATCACTGAGAGTATTACTATCACTGATGGAGTATTACTATCACTGATAGAGTATTGCTATCACTGATGGAGTATTACTATCACTGATGGAGTATTACTATCACTGAGAGTATTACTATCACTGATGGAGTATTACTATCACTGATGGAGTATTACTATCACTGATGGAGTATTACTATCACTGATGGAGTATTACTATCACTGATAGAGTATTACTATCACTGATGGAGTATTACTATCACTGATGGAGTATTACTATCACTGATGGAGTATTACTATCACTGATGGAGTATTACTATCACTGAGAGTATTACTATCACTGATGGAGTATTACTATCACTGAGAGTATTACTATCACTGATGGAGTATTACTATCACTGATGGAGTATTACTATCACTGAGAGTATTACTATCACTGATGGAGTATTACTATCACTGATAGAGTATTACTATCACTGATGGAGTATTACTATCACTGATGGAGTATTACTATCACTGAGAGTATTACTATCACTGATGGAGTATTACTATCACTGATGGAGTATTACTATCACTGATGGAGTATTACTATCACTGATGGAGTATTACTATCACTGATGGAGTATTACTATCACTGATGGAGTATTACTATCACTGAGAGTATTACTATCACTGATGGAGTATTACTATCACTGATGGAGTATTACTATCACTGATGGAGTATTACTATCACTGATGGAGTATTACTATCACTGATGGAGTATTACTATCACTGAGAGTATTAATATCACTGATGGAGTATTACTATCACTGATGGAGTATTACTATCACTGAGAGTATTACTATCACTGATGGAGTATTACTATCACTGAGAGTATTACTATCACTGAGAGTATTACTATCACTGATGGAGTATTACTATCACTGATGGAGTATTACTATCACTGAGAGTATTACTATCACTGAGAGTATTACTATCACTGATGGAGTATTACTATCACTGATGGAGTATTACTATCACTGATGGAGTATTACTATCACTGATGGAGTATTACTATCACTGATGGAGTATTACTATCACTGATGGAGTATTACTATCACTGATGGAGTATTTCAGTACTATTGATGTACTCCAGTACAATTCTGAGGTATTTGTAGGCTACCTTTTAAAGGTGTAGTGAATTGAAAAATACGTTTTTCACACTTTTAGACCATCTCCGTGGTCATCATAAGGGCATAGCCTACCTAACAATGGATGCCAAAAAAATGGGAACATTTTTATATCAAAAGTCCATACAAATATATTTGTTATTACTTCCTGAAAACGAAAACGTGCTGCGTGATGACGTGTCGAGGCCCACATCGATAAAAGCCAATCAAAATGAAGCTCACCCGTTTCCCCATATCTCCGCATCCGTCCAAACAGGCAAACAAATGAAATGAAATGAAATGAAATTAAATGAAATCTATATTTACCCAGGGTATCTGGGCTAAGCTCAAGAACTTGTTTCCAGCCAGGCCCTGCTCATAGAACACATTTCATCGTAGTGGTTCAATGCCTTGTTCAAGGGCACTTCAGCGGTGGTAATTTTAACGTGTCGGACGGCTGATTCGAACTAGGAACCTTCCGGTATCAAGACCGCGCCGCTATCCGTTCGGCCACCGTTCGGCCACCGCTGCCACACAGCTGCTACTGATTACAGAAATCCTCCGTTTTTATTCCCATTCAAGATAACATCCAGAGAGTGTATTACTCGGTTTCAACTTAATCATCACACTAAAATATGTATCTGAAAACATTATAGGGTAGAAATAAGCCACATAACAGTAAACTGGTACAGCTGGCCGTCTATCTGAATTGTAAACAAACACACAGCATGCGCTGGTATAGCATAGCTACCGACCCTAGCTACCGTCCCATCGCCTGAAGGGATGCGACGCTCTGATTGGTTCAGAAACTTCAGACCGGTGTTTCAACTTGAAACCGTTTGAAACTTCAAAATAAAATGTCCACCATTTCCGTTGCATTACACCTTTAACCGTACTACATTTTACGTGAATACTTTCGTTATTTTGTAGATTTGTATTATTACTACAAAACACACATTAAAGCTGGTATAAGCAATAGTATAGTATGTCAAAACAGCCAGCGATGGGTAGAACGCCTTAGCTTTTTTTTACTATTTTGAAAAACATTTTTTAATAGTTCAACTAGCCAATCTACATTGACACGTTGTGAGCTTGTAGAACTGGCCATTTTAACTATTCAAAAATGTTTTGCAAAATAGTAAAAAAAGGCAAAGAAGTTTAGGGATAAGGGGTTTAGCAGTGAGGAAAATGGAGCCCATAGGGCTCCATTTTCGTCACCGCAGTTTGGGAGCGCTCGTTGGAAATCACTCAACAGCCCATGTGTACCACCTGTTTTGAATTTGCACATAATGCAGGAGGATTTACTAAAAAAATTGTGCTTCCAAACTCCAATACTTACTTATTGCTTATAGCTATACTTTAAATACAGTTTAGAGGTTTTTGTACTGCCTATGTCAAATGTTCTGTACTTTTACTTCTACCTCAGTACATTTACAATTTGTTGCATTTATCAGACGCTCTTAATCCAGAGCGACTTACATTAAGCAATAACAAAAAGCATTTGATTGATTGAAATATTTATTAACAGTTTGCAGAATTACAGTACATTTCGAGCACAAACTCAATACAAAGGCTGTTAACTGTGAGTGGACGACCCAATTAAGCATTACACTTGTTTACAACAGGGTCCACCATGTTCAATTCATCAAAACATTTAGAGACGTACAAATAGACACTTCTATATAAACAGAACAGGAATTCATCATAATGGAGGTAAAAAGGGAAAAGAAACATACAGTGAGGGAAAAAAGGGGGGGGGGGGGGCGGTGGGGGCATGGCAATACATCACATACATGACATGTATACAAGTAGTTATCATGAATCATACGCTATCATAAGCTAAGAACGTAACAGTGGAATATCTATATAATGGAACTATGCATATACTATATAGTGCTATGTTTACATAAAATGCTATAAGTCTACATAAAATGCTATAAGTCTACATAAAATGCTATCTAAGTTACATAAGTTGAGCCTTTGCATACGCCTCTAGGCTAGGGCAAGTACTACGGCAAGTGCTATGGCCTAAGATGGATTTCAGAGGCAAATATTGTACTCTTACTCCACTACAGTTATTTTAACTTTAGTTCTCTCTCGCTCTCTCTCTCTCTCTCTCTCTCTCTCTCTCATATACAGTGCTGTGTAGTGTAGTGCAGCCTGAGGCGAGACGCCATCTGGTGGTCAGATGTGTAAGTGCGGTTGGATAGTTGTGCATTTAGACCCCAATTTGAACACTACAAATCCTCAGAGATGACTGTCTATCCTCTACACTGTAGTGAGTCCTCTCACACTTACACTGTAGTGAGTCCTAGTGCAGGGTTCCCCAATAGGCGGCCCGCGGACCATTTGCGGCCCGCGGAGCGCCCCCTGGCGGCCCGCGGAAGAATAAAAAAAAAAAAAAAGGGGGGTGGTCCCAGATATAAATGGCATTAAATGGGGGTCAGTAGCCTATGCATGTCAAACTGGGCATCCTTTTCAAATGGGGTCCTGCCCTGAAAATGAATTTTCAGGGCAAGACCTCGACCTCACGCGTGCGGACTCGGCCCCCAGCCTGGTACCCTAGTCAAAATATGGCCCTCGAGGAAAATTAATTGGGGAACCCTGAGTCCTCTCACACTTACACTGTAGTGCGTCCTCTCACACTTACACTGTAGTGAGTCCTCTCACACTTACACTGTAGTGAATCCTCTCACACTTACACTGTAGTGAGTCCTCTCACACTTACACTGTAGTGAATCCTCTCACACTTACACTGTAGTGAGTCCTCTCACACTTACACTGTAGTGAGTCCTCTCACACTTACACTGTAGTGAATCCTCTCACACTTACACTGTAGTGAGTCCTCTCACACTTACACTGTAGTGAGTCCTCTCACACTTACACTGTAGTGCGTCCTCTCACACTTACACTGTAGTGAGTCCTCTCACACTTACACTGTAGTGAGTCCTCTCACACTTACACTGTAGTGAGTCCTCTCACACTTACACTGTAGTGCGTCCTCTCACACTTACACTGTAGTGAGTCCTCTCACACTTACACTGTAGTGAATCCTCTCACACTTACACTGTAGTGAGTCCTCTCACACTTACACTGTAGTGAATCCTCTCACACTTACACTGTAGTGAGTCCTCTCACACTTACACTGTAGTGAGTCCTCTCACACTTACACTGTAGTGAGTCCTCTCACACTTACACTGTAGTGAACCCTCTCACACTTACACTGTATAGTGAACCCTCTCACACTTACACTGTAGTGAATCCTCTCACACTTACAGAAAAGGGCCCCTCCTGTAGAACGTCGCAGCCCCGCCCCCTCGAGAGACCCGGAAAAGAATTCCCCGTTCATTCTCCTCACAGACTTTTCAAAAAGTATTTATTTACTTCGACACTAACTCTGGGGGAGCCCTGGTTCAAACAGGCAACCTTGCGGTTACCATCCAGCCACTCTACCCCTGAGCCACCGCGTGCGTGCGTGCGTGCGTGCGTGCGTGCGTGCGTGTGTGCGTTAAGCGACTGTCTCTCCTGTGCATGACAGCGTTGCGTAGAAGACTGTCTCATTAATGATGCCAACACTTCTTAGACAATGTGTCTCTTTGATGAGACTGGCCTCTACACTGAGGCACACACACACACACACACACACGCACACGCACACACACGCCCTCCCCTCTATATCGTGCTAATAAGCTGTCTCAGTGTCGGGCGTAATTTGGCAGATGAGTCTATTATGTGATGTTCATATTTTATTAATGGACCCCCCCCCCCCCACGTGGGGAGCGCAGACCCCCCTCGGAGCAGCAGATTATGGCGCTCGGGGAGGCCTGTCTGTCTGTTTAACAAATGCTTCAGCTCCTGTGATGTCATTTTGCAAACGCTGAGAGAGAGAGAGAGAAAAAAAAACAGAGCTTTAGCTGCTTCTCCAAACAGTTTAGTAGGTCG
>NC_136793.1:1847308-1849808 GCF_951216825.1 Electrona antarctica
AAGCAATGGAACAAAGCGACAAACGAAGAAAGCGACAAACGAAAAAAGCGACAAACGAAAAAAGCGACAAATGAAAAAAGCGACAATTGGAAAAAAGCGACAAATGGAAAAAAGCGATGGAAAAAAGCGATGGAACAAAGCGACAGATGAAAAAAGCGACAAATGAAAAAAGCGACAAATGAAAAAAGCGACAAATGGAAAAAAGTGATGGAACAAAGCGATGGAACAAAGTGATGGAACAAAGCGACAAACGAAAAAAGCGACAAACGAAAAAAGCGACAAACGAAAAATGCGACATACGAAAAAAGCGACAAACGAAAAAAGCGACAAATGGAAAAAAGCGACAAATGGAAAAAAGCCATGGAACAAAGCGACAAATGAAAAAAGCGACATGCTCTCATGGTCAGCTCTGTTCCAACATACTGCTCTCATGGTCAGCTCTGTTCCAACATACTGCTCTCATGGTCAGCTCTGTTCCAACATACTGCTCTCATGGTCAGCTCTGTTCCAACATACTGCTCTGTTCCAACATACTGCTCTCATGGTCAGCTCTGTTCCAACATACTGCTCTCATGGTCAGCTCTGTTCCAACATACTGCTCTCATGGTCAGCTCTGTTCCAACATACTGCTCTCATGGTCAGCTCTGTTCCAACATACTGCTCTGTTCCAACATACTGCTCTCATGGTCAGCTCTGTTCCAACATACTGCTCTCATGGTCAGCTCTGTTCCAACATACTGCTCTCATGGTCAGCTCTGTTCCAACATACTGCTCTCATGGTCAGCTCTGTTCCAACATACTGCTCTCATGGTCAGCTCTGTTCCAACATACTGCTCTCATGGTCAGCTCTGTTCCAACATACTGCTCTCATGGTCAGCTCTGTTCCAACATACTTTTCATCCTCCAACATATTTCTTCGCTCAAGGCCTCATGAAAAACAGCTTCCCATTTACAGCATGAGGCCAGGAGGGGGGAGGAGAGGGGGGGGGGGGGGGGTGCCAGTGTTTTGACTTAGTGAACAAAGCCTCCAGGCATCTGAGGATGGAGGGAGGGAGGAGGCGAGAGGGAAGGAGGGAGGGAGAGAAGGAGGGAGGGAGGTGAGAGGGGGGAGGGAGGGAGGGAGGGAGGGAAGGAGGTGATAGGGGGGAGGGAGGGAGGGAGGGAGGAGGCGAGAGGGAAGGAGGGAGGGAGGGAAGGAGGGAGGGAGGTGAGAGGGGGGAGGGAGGGAGGGAGGGAAGGAGGGGGGAGGGAGGGAGGGAGGGAGGGAGGAGGCAAAAGGGAAGGAGGGAGGGAGGGAAGGAGGGAGGGAGGGAGGGAAGGAGGTGAGAGGGGGGAGGGAGGGAAGGAGGTGAGAGGGGGGAGGGAGGGAAGGAGGTGAGGGGGGAGGGAGGGAGGGAGGGAGGGAGAGAGGGAGGGAGGGAAGGAGGTGAGAGGGGGGAGGGAGGGAGGGAGGGAAGGAGGGAGGCAGGGAGGGAAGGAGGTGAGAGGGGGGAGGGAGGGAGGGAGGGAGGGAGGGAGGAGGTGAGAGGGACGAGGGACGGAGGGAGGGAGGGAGGGAGGGAGGGAGGAGGTGAGAGGGGGGAGGGACGGAGGGAGGGAGGGAAGGAGGTGAGAGAGGAGGGAGGGAAGGAGGTGAGAGGGGAGGGAGGGAGGGAAGGAGGTGAGAGGGGAGGGAGGGAGGGAGGAGGTGAGAGGGGGGGAGAGAGGGATGGAAGGAGGTGAGATTAATAGGCCTACAGAACAGGGAGCGGATCTGTCGGATCTGGTGCTGGTGTTCTGCACACAACAAGAACGCCTCCTCCACCATCAAAGAAGAGATTCGTCCTAAGCAAAATTTTATTTTCAACTGCAGGCAGAAGAAATGTGTCTGATTATTTGAAGTCTACTTTCGCTCATACACTATAAACAATATAGGCTTAGGCTATCAGCAGTTCTGTGCACATGCTATGCGCACATGTAGGCTTGTGCGCGCAAGTGCACGTGCATGCGCGTGCGTGTGACTGTGATACCGGGACAAAAAAAAACATTACACTACTGGTGAAGTCATTAGCTACAATATGACGTAATTATGCAATGACATCGCAACCATTCGTTTGTTCTTTAAAAATACTTGTCCGATACACTAAGCATCAGTTAGTGACTTGCAACAAGGAAACCGAGCTGCCTTCGTCCTAACAAGTTAATCTATCAATTAGTTGTCAACGGTCATTTACGGTGGAGCTGCTGTGTGAATTGTTTCACTGGACGATACATCTGGAAGGAAAACCAGGAGGACCAGGCTGCTGTGGTGGTCGGACACGAGATCTACTGCTTTGCAGATGACGGAAACCAGAGAAGAAGAGATCACATTGAGGTAAACGTCTTCAACACAGTGTCTTTATGCTGGAGGAAGTTGACCCCAGAGCCCCCTAGAACAGGAGAACCTCACCTTGAGGTTTCCTCCAGGCGTGAGGGCCACACAGCTGCGCTGATAGATACTGTCTACATCTGGGGAGGTTAT
>NC_136793.1:1854808-1882308 GCF_951216825.1 Electrona antarctica
AGAATGCAAAAAGAGAAACTGGAGATGGAGACAAAACTGGCAGCAGCCAATGCAAAGGCCCAGGTACTGGAATCTATGGGATCAAGAAAAGGTTCAAGAATATCATTGGGGATGCACTCAGATATACAGGGAGCGGCTGCTGCTGCCGTTACTCAAAGGAAAACGACTTCATTAAATCCAAACACATCCTTACCTGATCAAACGACCCAACAAAAGGGAAAAGTGTCAATGGAAACGAAGCCTCCCCCACAACCACAGGTTGTAAGGCCAAAGGCTTATGAAAAAACTACCAAAACTCATTACACAACTCCTCTAACCCAATACTCTCTCCCCAGGCAAACTCCATTATTGCAATACCCTCTCCTCAGTCGAAATGTGCAAACTGAAAACATACCGGGTCAAATGAAAAGGGGTGTTCAAGGTCAAACTGTATGTACTTCACCTACTGTTACAAATGTTGTTGATCAAGGTGATATTTCCAATGTGTTACAAAGACAGAATGACATAACGGCCCTATTGGTCAAACAGAATCTGCATTCCACTTTGCCACAAAGAGACATTCCGGTTTATGAGGGAGATCCATTGCAATATGAAGGTTTTATCAGGGCATTTGAGAGGGCAATTGAGAAAAAGACAGATGATTATGGTGACTGTCTACATTTTTTGGAGCAATATACAAGAGGGCATCCAAAAAATCTTGTCCGCAGCTGCCAACATCTGCCTCTGTCACAAGGCTACCCAAGAGCAAAACATTTGCTCAAAGAGCATTTTGGAAATGAGAATAAGATTGCCACGGCATATATGGAAAAGGCTTTTGCCTGGGCAACAATCAAATCAGAGGATGCAAAAGGGTTGGAAGCATTCTCTCTATTCCTCCGAGGTTGCTACAATGCTATGGAGAATCTATCCTACATGGACGAGATGAATGTGACTTCCAACATGAGGACCATTCTTTTGAAACTGCCATACAAACTGAGAGACATATGGAGGACCAGGGCCTGTGAGCTAAAAGAGGGTGGTCGTCGGCCAATGTTTCCTGATCTTGTTAACTTCATCGAAAGACAAGTGATGATAATGTCCGACCCACTTTTTGGAAACATCCAGGACCCTAAGCAGACTTCAACTGTCAAAACCTCAACCACTGTTAAATCAAAAGAAAGGTCAAGTTCAAGAAGCAGTTTTGCAACAACAGTAACACCCATAACAGCTGCGGAGTCAAAAGGAGAGAAAATGAATGCATCCATCAGTCACTACCCATGTCTGTTCTGCAAAAGAGGTGGCCATACATTGGAACGGTGTCCTCAGATTATGGAAAAGAGCCACAGGGAGAAAATAGACTTCTTAAAACAAAATGGAATCTGTTTTGGCTGCTTAAAAAGAGGACACTTATCGAAATTCTGCAAAGGTCGTCTAACTTGTGACACATGCAAACTGAAACATCCTGATATACTTCACATTCGACAAGAAGAACAACAACAGACACAGAAATCAAATGAGAGCAAGGCTGTCATCTCACCGCACACATGTGGTCATATTGGGGCCGGTGATGAAACCTCCATCTTCTCCATCGTACCTGTTCAAGTGAAGAGCCACAAGGGAGACACAGTTTTACAAACATACGCATTTTTAGATCATGGCAGCACCTCTACATTCTGCACTGAAAACTTAATGAATAGGCTCAAGATGGCAGGACAGAAAACAAACATACTCCTCCGAACGATGAATCAAGTAAAGCCTGAGTCTAGCTACCATATCACTGGTTTGGAAATAGCAAGGATGGACTCGGATGACTTTATTCAACTGCCTGATGTATTCACACACGCAACCATGCCTGTCTCACAACACAATATTCCAAAACAACAGGACTTGTCTGACTGGCCATATTTAAACCATATCACACTACCCGAAATAGACTCTGGCATTGACCTCCTCATCGGCACAAACGCCTCGAAGCTACTGGAACCCTGGGAGGTGGTTAATAGCCAAGCAGATGGACCATACGCAGTGAGGACCCTATTGGGGTGGGTCATCTATGGTCCATTAAGAGGAGACGACACCATCAGGGATGAGAATGGCTGCCCTGCTGTTGCTGTCAATAGAATATCTATTCTAAACCTGGAAGAGTTGCTTGTCAAACAGTACAATCAAGATTTCAGTGAAAGAGCCAGTAATGAAACAGAGGAAATGTCAAGAGAAGAGGCCAAATTCCTTGATATTATAAACCACTCAGCAAAGATTAAAGATGGACATTACTGCCTAAACTTACCTTTCAAACAAGAAGATCCCATCATGCCAAATAACCGTTGTATTGCAGAGCAACGCATCCAGAGCCTGAAACGCAAGTTCAACAAAGACGAGAAGTTCCATGATGAATACACATCTTTCCTCACAGACATGATTAACAGTGGCTACGCTGAATTGGTGCCAGTGGACCAGCTGAATCGAAGTGATGGAAAACTCTGGTATATCCCACATCATGGTGTGCATCACTCAAAGAAAGGCACCTTGAGAGTGGTATTTGACTGTGGAGCAGTCTTTAAAGGAACATCACTTAACTTTCAACTGCTTCAGGGTCCCGATCTGACTAATTCACTTATTGGAGTCCTCACCAGATTCAGACAGGAACCAGTTGCCTTGATGGCAGACATCAAAGCCATGTTCCATCAGGTTAAGGTCTCGGATGAACATGTCGATTACCTGCGATTCCTATGGTGGCCTGAAGGTGATGTACAGCAAGATCTGGCCGAATACAGAATGAAGGTACATCTTTTTGGAGCTGTGTCATCACCAAGTTGTGCCAACTTTTCTTTGAGAAAGACTGCTGAAGACAACCGAGCTCACTTTCCATCTGAGGTGACAAACACAGTAAATAACAACTTTTATGTTGATGATTGTCTGAAATCCATGCCCACAGAACGAGAAGCAGTACAATTAGTAAAAGACCTGACTGCTCTCTGCCAGAGGGGTGGATTCATTTTGTCTAAATGGATCAGCAACAGCCGTGCTGTGTTAACATCTATTCCACAAGAGCACAGGGCCAAAGAGATCAAGGAGTTGGACTTAGACAAGGACAATCTGCCAGTGGAGAGAGCTTTAGGATTACACTGGTGTGTTGAAACAGATGTGTTCAAGTTCACAAATACTGCACCTGAAAGACCACACACGAGACGTGGCATCTTGTCTGTGGTTGGCTCTATATATGACCCTTTAGGATTTATATCACCATTTGCTCTGCCAGCCAAGCTGATAATGCAGGAGCTCTGCAGGAGGAGGCTTGGATGGGATGAAGCCATACCCGACGTCTTCTCACAGCAGTGGACAGGATGGCTAGCGGATCTGAAGCAAATTGTGGAGTTCAAAGTGGACAGGTGTATGAAGCCTAAGAACTTTGATCAAATCACACACTCGCAGCTACATCACTTTTCGGATGCCAGCGAAAGTGGCTACGGAACCGTGTCCTACCTAAGACTGGAGAACAGTGACGGAGAAGTGCATATTGCATTCATGATCGGAAAATCCAGAGTGGCACCACTAAAACAAATGACAATTCCAAGAATGGAGCTGGCCGCAGCAGTCCTGGCTGTCCGAGTTGACAAAATGCTGCGTAGGGACTTGCAGCTGCCACTGGATAGGTCCATTTTCTGGACTGATAGCACTACAGTGCTGAAGTACATAAACAATGAAACAAAACGTTTTCAAACATTTGTAGCAAACAGGATTTCTCTTGTAAGAGATGCTACTGATGTATCACAATGGAAATATGTGAGTACAAAGGAAAACCCTGCAGATGCAGCATCAAGAGGGCTGACAGCAGACCGCTTTCTAAGCTGCAAGAAATGGATCAGAGGACCAGATTTCCTCTGCAGATCATGAATGGCCTAACTTGCCCTTTGAATCAACAATATCTGCCAATGATCCAGAAATCAAACCTGACATCACAGTAAATGTCATTGTCAAAGATCAACTGAACCCAGCCAACTATCTGATCCACTACTTCTCATCATGGATGAGACTGAAGACTGCTGTAGCTTGGCTTCTTAAAGTAAAGACCACACTCTTGCAACTGACTAGAAGGAGAAAGGAGCTTCAAGCTGCTGTGAGCAGTGTTGAAAAGGATCCTGTCAAATTAAAAGAGAAGGTTGAAGAGGAGATGCAAGTCTTTAAAGCGACGCTTCGTGGACAGTGCTTAACTCCCGAAGATCTTATCCAAGCAGAACATGCAGTCATCTCATTCAGTCAAATGCAAAGATTTCCAGAAGAAATATCTGTTCTGCAAACTGATAAAAATGTCAAAAGAAGCAGTCATTTGTACAAATTGGATCCAGTGTTGGATGATGGACTACTGAGAGTAGGTGGTCGCCTGAATAGGCTCGCGATGCCTGAAGAAATCAAACATCCGATCATCCTCTCAAAAGACCTTCACATATCCACCCTGTTATTACGACATATCCATAAACTACTCGGACATGGAGGAAGGAATTACATGCTGTCTCATCTCCGCAAAAAATATTGGATCATCAAAGCAAACTCTGCGGCAAGGAAAATCATAACCGACTGTACTGTGTGCAAACGACAGCGGGGTAGAGTTGGTGAGCAAAAGATGGCAGACTTGCCTTTGGAGAGAATTCAACCAGACAAGCCTCCATTCACAGATGTGGGAGTAGACTACTTTGGTCCTATAGAGATCAAGAGAGGACGAAGTCTTGTTAAAAGGTATGGCGTAATCTTCACCTGCATGGCAAGCAGAGCAGTACATCTTGAAGTTGCACATACACTTGACACAGACTCCTGCATCCATGCACTAAGAAGATTCATCTGTCGACGAGGTCAAGTTTCATCTTTAAGGTCAGATAACGGTACAAACTTCATAGGAGCGGAAAGAGAATTAAGGGAAGCACTGAATAGCCTGAATCAGGAGAAAATCCAGAATGCTATGCTTCAGCAAGGGATAAAGTGGAGCTTTAACCCCCCAGCAGGATCCCATCACGGCGGTGTTTGGGAACGACTCATCCGCATGGTACGAAGTGTACTCCGTTCTGTTCTTAATCAACAAGTGCTTGATGACGAAGGATTGCAAACTTTAATGTGTGAAGCAGAGGCAATTTTAAATGATCGACCCATCACCAAGTCTTCTGATGACCCAATGGACCTGGAAGCGCTGACCCCAAATCATCTTCTTTTGTTGAAAACACAGCCAATATTGCCACCTGGACTCTTTGTGAAAGAGGATCTGTACATCAAACGTAGATGGAAACAAGTACAATACATGGCAGATCTCTTTTGGAAACGATGGACAAAAGAATACTTACCATCAATCCAAGAACGGCAAAGATGGTCAGCTGAAAGGAGAAGTTTTGCCCCCGGTGACATTGTGGTGGTGGTAGATTCCACTGCACCACGAGGCGCCTGGTTACTGGGGAGAATATTGGAGACCATTCCTGATTCAAAAGGTCTTGTACGCACAGTTCGACTAAAGACCAAAAGCAACATCTTGGAGAGACCAATAACAAAGATATGTCTGCTCCAAGAGACTGAAACACAAGAGACTGAAACACAAGAGACTGAAACCTAAAGAGACTGATGTTCAAAGAAGATTGAATGAATTTACTTTATTTCTTTTGAAATTGTGAAAAAAAAAAGGGAAAATGTAAATGTAAATTTGATATTGGCTCCTTATATGTTTTATTTGTAATTGTGTCATTACACTTAAGACAATTAGGGGCCGGTGTGTAGGAGCCATTATGATGGTGCTATATTATTGGTTAGGTTGGCATATTATTTTTGAACACTTGGTGGCGGGCTTTAGATTTGTCAGCACTGGGTGTGTATTTAGTGGTGCAGGTGCACTAATCAGATCACATAGGACACAGGAAATGGTAGGAGCACACCGTTTCTTACCAGCAGCAACAGAACAGAGACAGAGAAACTTCAACAATAACATCACTGGTATGTTCATGATTAAAACTGCTCACTTCTGCTCAATAAATACAACAAAACTGGACCTAAGACTGGACATTCATCTTTCATGTTTCTGTTAGTACTCTGCGTAGGATCACTCCCATCACCTGTGAAGTAACGAGCAAATATGCATTGGAAGGGAAGGATTGCCGTTATAGTACCCATTCTACATACTGTGAAATATAATGAAATGTACCCATTCTACATACTGTGAAATATAATGAAATGTACCCATTCTGCATACTGTGAAATATAATGAAATGTACCCATCTACACACTGAAATATAATGAAATGTACCCATTCTACATACTGTGAAATATAATGAAATGTACCCATTCTACATACTGTGAAATATAATGAAATGTACCCATTCTGCATACTGTGCAATATAATGAAATGTACCCATTCTACATACTGTGAAATATAATGAAATGTGCCCATTCTACATACTGTGAAATATAATGAAATGTACACATTCTACACACTGTGAAATAATGAAATGTACCCATTCTACATACTGTGAAATATAATGAAATGTACCCATTCTGCATACTGTGAAATATAATGAAATGTACCCATCTACACACTGAAATATAATGAAATGTACCCATTCTACATACTGTGAAATATAATGAAATGTACCCATTCTACATACTGTGAAATATAATGAAATTACCCATTCTGCATACTGTGAAATATAATTAAATGTACCCATTCTACATACTGTGAAATATAATGAAATGTACCCATTCTACATACTGTGAAATACAATGAAATGTACCCATTCTACATACTGTGAGATATAATGAAATGTACCCATTCTACATACTGTGAAATATAATGAAATGTACCCATTCTACATACTGTGAAATATAATGAAATGTACCCATTCTACATACTGTGAAATATAATGAAATGTATCCATTCTACATACTGTGAAATATAATGAAATGTACCCATTCTACATACTGTGAAATATAATGAAATGTATCCATTCTACATACTGTGAAATATAATGAAATGTACCCATTCTACATACTGTGAAATATAATGAAATGTACCCATTCTACATCCTGTGAAATATAATGAAATGTACCCATTCTACATACTGTGAAATAAAAAAATCAATTTCAATCAATACTGCACGATTAACAAAATTAACCACCAGATGGCGCTATGTGTCCAATGAAACAATGAACATGATCAGAGCAGGCTTTTAAACTTTGTTGTTTAACCCGGAAACAGTAATTTCCCACTTCTACTTCGTCGCGCGACGGTGTCGCGCGCCGTGGAAAATAGCCAGATCTACAAGCTCACAACGCGTCACCTGCGCGACGCGTTGTGAGCTTGTAGATCTGGCTATTTTACCGACAGTGGTTCATCACGATGGGAGGAAAATTTCAACCATTTTTTTGGCACTTCTTCCTCCATTTCCAGCTCTCACATCTACATAAACATTCAGGTTTCACATATAAAGGTCTTTCCTCAGAGACACGGATGTTAGGATCCTCGTCGGGTGGATACAAAAACATTAACTTCACTATTGTTAAATAAAAACCTTTTTAATCACATCGGTGGACATTTTTACTCATAGAGTTATAATGTAACCAGGCGTGCAGTACACCTCTCGACCGATAGGGGCGCCTATTTGAAAAAATAATGAGAAAATGTCCACCGTTAGGATTAAAATGTTTTTTAATGTAACAATAGTGAATATAATGGTACTTCTATCAACCCGAAGAGGATTATAACATCTGTGGCTCTGGAGGAGAGACTTTTATATCTGTTTATATTCGTTTATGTAGATGTAAGAGCTGTAAATGGAGGAATTGCAAAAACCAGGTTGAAGTTCCTCCATTACGCACTAGTAGCCACTGCCACCACAGATTCTGTGAGAGAAATAAGCAACCATATGTCTAGGAGAACAAGCCCAAAGAAGCAACTAAACTACAATATTAACTACACATCTATTTTCAAATACATTTTTACTCAATAAAATGTGGAATAATTGTTTATAATATTATATCTTTTGAAACATTCTGAATGCTTCCAGGTTCCTGGCACAAAATATTTCATGAAACTGTTTGAGAACCACTGCATGGTTCAAATAATAATAATAATAATAATAATAATAATAATAATAATAATAATAATAATAATAATAATAATTATTATTATTATTATTTTGGAAGCAAGCAAGCCCAAATAAGAAAGCAAGTACACTTTAGAAACAAGGCCACAAAAACGCAACCCATTTCTACAAGCACCTTTACACAAAATAACTGTATATGTTTATTTTCCCTTTTTTACCTCCTTACATGATCTCCGGGTTTTTTAAGTGTATATTTGTACGTCGTCTCTAAATGTTATGATGAATTGAACATGATGGACCCTGTTGTAAACAAGTGTAATGTTTTATGGTGTCGTCCACAGTTAACAGTCTTTGTATTGAGTTGTGCTTGAAATGTGAATTGTACCCATTCTGCAAACTGTTAATAAATACTTCAATCAATCAAACAAACAAACAAAGAAGCACAAAGTCGCTTCGCTTATAAATAATAAGCCGACATGGCAACACTGACCAGCGTCAGGATGAACCACGGTTGACCCGGAAGCAGTAGTGGACCTTTAACAACAAAGCAGTTTAGTTGACAGTTGGTGAAGCAGCGACACATGGAAGCAGTGCAGAGAGAGCACTTTAACTTATAGTTTACAACAACAACAACAGAAAGCAGCGCAGAAAGAGATTTAACAGTTAGTTTACATACAGTTGACTGGTGAAACAACAACAGAAAGTAGTGCAGAAAGAGATTTAGCAGTTAGTTTACAGTTGGCTGGTGAAGCAGCGACACATGGAAGCAGTTCAGAGAGCACTTTAACTTATAGTTTACAGTTGGTTGGTGTAGCAACAACAGAAAGCAACAGAAAGCAGCAGCAACAGAAAGCAGCAACAACAGAAAGCAGCAACAACAGAAAGCAGTGCAGATAGAGGTGTAACAGTTAGTTTACAGTTGATTGGTGCAGCAGCAACAGAAAGCAGCAACAACAGAAAGCAACAGAAAGCAGCAGCAACAGAAAGCAGCAACAACAGAAAGCAGTGCAGATAGAGGTGTAACAGTTAGTTTACAGTTGATTGGTGCAGCAGCAACAGAAAGCAGCAACAACAGAAAGCAACAGAAAGCAGCAGCAACAGAAAGCAGCAGCAACAGAAAGCAGCAACAACACATTGAAGCATGGCACTGGATGTCAAGTCCAGGGCGAAGAGATACGAGAAGTTAGACTTCCTGGGAGAGGGACAGGTAATATTATTATTATAAAACATGAACAATAAACTGAAACTCCTCTCTGTGGGGACTGCATGGTCCATAAGGTAATATTATTATGAAACATAAACAATAGACTCCTCTCTGTGGTGACTGCATGGTCCATAAGGTAATATTATTATAAAACATAAACAATAGACTCCTCTCTGTGGGGACTGCATGGTGGGTCCTGAGCCTGAAGGACTTTGACAAGTCAGAGCTAATAAAACTTCCATAATTACACCTATAAGACAGACAGCCTCTGTAGATAGCTTAGCTTTAAAAACACTGGTTTTAATTTTAAACCTTTCTCATGTCGAGGTCCATTGTTTACTTGACATCTGAGCCACGGACCACCATCTGAGCCACGGACCACCATTTGAGCCACCGACCACCATTTGATGACATTTAGCCTCTCAGACCCATCTGAGCCACGGACCACCATTTGATGACATTTAGCCTCTCAGACCCATTTGAGCCACGGACCACCATCTGAGCCACCGACCACCATTTGATGACATTTAGCCTCTCAGACCCATCTGAGCCACGGACCACCATTTGATGACATTTAGCCTCTCAGACCCATTTGAGCCACGGACCACCATTTGATGACATTTAGCCTCTCAGACCCATTTGAGCCACGGACCACCATTTGATGACATTTAGCCTCTCAGACCCATTTGAGCCACGGACCACCATTTGATGACATTTAGCCTCTCAGACCCTTTTGAGCCACGGAACCACCGTTTGATGACATTTAGCCTCTCAGACCCATTTGAGCCACGGACCACCATCTGATGACATTTAGCCTCTCAGACCCATCTGAGCCACGGACCACCATCTGATGACATTTAGCCTCTCAGACCCATTTGAGCCACGGACCACCATCTGAGCCACGGACCACCATCTGAGCCACGGACCACCATCTGATGACATTTAGCCTCTCAGACCCATCTGAGCCACGGACCACCATCTGATGACATTTAGCCTCTCAGACCCATCTGAGCCACGGACCACCATCTGATGACATTTAGCCTCTCAGACCCATCTGAGCCACGGACCACCATCTGATGACATTTAGCCTCACAGACCCATTTGAGCCACGGACCACCATTTGATGACATTTAGCCTCTCAGACCCATCTGAGCCACGGACCACCATCTGATGACATTTAGCCTCTCAGACCCATTTGAGCCACGGACCACCATTTGATGACATTTAGCCTCTCAGACCCATCTGAGCCACGGACCACCATCTGATGACATTTAGCCTCTCAGACCCATTTGAGCCACGGACCACCATTTGATGACATTTAGCCTCTCAGACCCATTTGAGCCACGGACCACCATTTGATGACATTTAGCCTCTCAGACCCATCTGAGCCACGGACCACCATTTGATGACATTTAGCCTCTCAGACCCATTTGAGCCACGGACCACCATTTGATGACATTTAGCCTCACAGACCCATGTGAGCCACGGACCACCATCTGAGCCACGGACCACCATCTGAGCCACGGACCACCATCTGATGACATTTAGCCTCACAGACCCATCTGAGCCACGGACCACCATCTGAGCCACGGACCACCATCTGAGCCACGGACCACCATCTGAGCCACGGACCACCATCTGATGACATTTAGCCTCTCAGACCCATTTGAGCCACGGACCACCATTTGATGACATTTAGCCTCTCAGACCCATCTGAGCCACGGACCACCATCTGAGCCACGGACCACCATTTGAGCCACGGACCACCATCTGAGCCACGGACCACCATTTGATGACATTTAGCCTCTCAGACCCATCTGAGCCACGGACCACCATCTGAGCCACGGACCACCATCTGAGCCACGGACCACCATTTGATGACATTTAGCCTCTCAGACCCATTTGAGCCACGGACCACCATCTGAGCCACGGACCACCATCTGATGACATTTAGCCTCTCAGACCCATCTGAGCCACGGACCACCATCTGAGCCACGGACCACCATCTGAGCCACGGACCACCATCTGAGCCACGGACCACCATCTGAGCCACGGACCACCATCTGAGCCACGGACCACCATCTGATGACATTTAGCCTCTCAGACCCATCTGAGCCACGGACCACCATCTGATGACATTTAGCCTCTCAGACCCATCTGAGCCACGGACCACCATCTGATGACATTTAGCCTCTCAGACCCATCTGAGCCACGGACCACCATCTGATGACATTTAGCCTCACAGACCCATTTGAGCCACGGACCACCATTTGATGACATTTAGCCTCTCAGACCCATCTGAGCCACGGACCACCATCTGATGACATTTAGCCTCTCAGACCCATTTGAGCCACGGACCACCATTTGATGACATTTAGCCTCTCAGACCCATCTGAGCCACGGACCACCATCTGATGACATTTAGCCTCTCAGACCCATTTGAGCCACGGACCACCATTTGATGACATTTAGCCTCTCAGACCCATTTGAGCCACGGACCACCATTTGATGACATTTAGCCTCTCAGACCCATCTGAGCCACGGACCACCATTTGATGACATTTAGCCTCTCAGACCCATTTGAGCCACGGACCACCATTTGATGACATTTAGCCTCACAGACCCATGTGAGCCACGGACCACCATCTGAGCCACGGACCACCATCTGAGCCACGGACCACCATCTGATGACATTTAGCCTCACAGACCCATCTGAGCCACGGACCACCATCTGAGCCACGGACCACCATCTGAGCCACGGACCACCATCTGAGCCACGGACCACCATCTGATGACATTTAGCCTCTCAGACCCATTTGAGCCACGGACCACCATTTGATGACATTTAGCCTCTCAGACCCATCTGAGCCACGGACCACCATCTGAGCCACGGACCACCATTTGAGCCACGGACCACCATCTGAGCCACGGACCACCATTTGATGACATTTAGCCTCTCAGACCCATCTGAGCCACGGACCACCATCTGAGCCACGGACCACCATCTGAGCCACGGACCACCATTTGATGACATTTAGCCTCTCAGACCCATTTGAGCCACGGACCACCATCTGAGCCACGGACCACCATCTGATGACATTTAGCCTCTCAGACCCATCTGAGCCACGGACCACCATCTGAGCCACGGACCACCATCTGAGCCACGGACCACCATCTGAGCCACGGACCACCATCTGAGCCACGGACCACCATCTGAGCCACGGACCACCATCTGAGCCACGGACCACCATCTGAGCCACGGACCACCATCTGAGCCACGGACCACCATCTGAGCCACGGACCACCATCTGAGCCACGGACCACCATCTGAGCCACGGACCACCATCTGAGCCACGGACCACCATCTGAGCCACGGACCACCATCTGAGCCACAGACCCATCTGAGCCACGGACCACCATCTGAGCCACGGACCACCATCTGAGCCACGGACCACCATCTGAGCCACGGACCACCATCTGAGCCACGGACCACCATCTGAGCCACGGACCACCATCTGAGCCACGGACCACCGTCTGAGCCACGGACCACCATCTGAGCCACGGACCACCATCTGAGCCACGGACCACCATCTGAGCCACGGACCACCATCTGAGCCACGGACCACCATCTGAGCCACGGACCACCATCTGAGCCACGGACCACCATCTGAGCCACGGACCACCATCTGAGCCACGGACCACCATCTGAGCCACGGACCACCATCTGAGCCACGGACCACCATCTGAGCCACGGACCACCATCTGAGCCACGGACCACCATCTGAGCCACGGACCACCATCTGAGCCACGGACCACCATCTGAGCCACGGACCACCATCTGAGCCACGGACCACCATCTGAGCCACGGACCACCATCTGAGCCACGGACCACCATCTGAGCCACGGACCACCATCTGAGCCACGGACCACCATCTGAGCCACGGACCACCATCTGAGCCACGGACCACCATCTGAGCCACGGACCACCATCTGAGCCACGGACCACCATCTGAGCCACGGACCACCATCTGAGCCACGGACCACCATCTGAGCCACGGACCACCATCTGAGCCACGGACCACCATCTGAGCCACGGACCACCATCTGAGCCACGGACCACCATCTGAGCCACGGACCACCATCTGAGCCACGGACCACCATCTGAGCCACGGACCACCATCTGAGCCACGGACCACCATCTGATGACATTTAGCCTCTCAGACCCATCTGAGCCACGGACCACCATCTGATGACATTTAGCCTCTCACAGACGACAGACTCAAAAATCTGAATATTATTATTTTGTTGTTGGATAAGATTTTGTCCACAACTCCATGCTGTATTGATGTTGGTACCATTAGGAGAGATAACAGGCAAACGTTGATCAAAGTAACAATTCTTCTACATTCTCTAATTGTGTAGACGACTTGTACATTAAATAATGTAGTTGTTTAACAATAATTTAACTCTTGAGAGCGTAAAATGAAACCAAATGGACCCGTAAGGGTTCATTTGGTTTCATATTACACTCTCAAGAGTTAAATTATTATAATGGCCTGGGATTTTCTCTGTCTGTGAAGCCTTTTGAGCTGCAATGAAAACAGTGAAAACAGTGACATCTGCTGGCAAATCCCTATGTCATATATGGGATTTGTGGACTCTTACATCACACTCCACAGGAAAATCAGAGCACTTGTTTGAGCCAGAAAACCACAGAAAATCTACTGAATGTTAAAAGTTCAGGTTTTCTTCGCTGCAATTGAGCTCAGAAAACAGAGACATTACAAAAACCTTTGTTTTAAGTCACAATAATCCCCTTAACCCATTTAGGCCTGACGTCAAAATTGTCTTCTAAATCCTGACAGTTTTCTGAAATACCCATGTTTCTGTATCAGTGGTGCTCAATATTTCATGTCAAGGACCCCACAAATGATATGTAATCGGCCACATCTGAAAATATGTTGTTCCAGGAACCCCTCGGAAGCAAAGATTTGAGTTAAAAACGTTCGCTCTGAAAGAATATATATATTCAAAGATTTATGCCACATTTTCACGATTCTTCAAAAATAGCAGATCTACAAGCTCGAGCTTGTAGATCTGCTATTATTCAATAGCTAAAGTATAACATAAGGGTCTAGAATGTGTTAAATGCAAACGTTTCTCGTCTCTCTCTCTCTCTCTCTCCTGTCGGCAGTTTGCTACGGTCTACAAAGCCAGGGATAAAACCACGGACAACATCGTCGCCATCAAAAAGGTACCGTCTTGTTGGGCTTTTAAAATGCTTCCTATTCTCCTAAAGACAAACATTTATTTACATCAATACAAGCTGAAGCTGACACTGAAGCTATAGGGGCCTGACACTGAAGCTATAGACACTGAAGCTATAGGGGCCTGACACTGAAGCTATAGGGGCTCTGACACTGAAGCTATAGGGGCTCTGACACTGAAGCTATAGGGGCTCTGACACTGAAGCTATAGGGGCCTGACACTGAAGCTATAGACACTGAAGCTATAGGGGCCTGACACTGAAGCTATAGGGGCCTGACACTGAAGCTATAGACACTGAAGCTATAGGGGCCTGACACTGAAGCTATAGACACTGAAACTATAGGGGCCTGACACTGAAGCTATAGGGGCTCTGACACTGAAGCTATAGGGGCCTGACACTGAAGCTATAGGGGCCTGACACTGAAGCTATAGGGGCCTGACACTGAAGCTATAGGGGCCTGACACTGAAGCTATAGGGGCCTGACACTGAAGCTATAGGGGCCTGACACTGAAGCTATAGGGGCTCTGACACTGAAGTTATAGGGGCCTGACACTGAAGCTATAGGGGCCTGACACTGAAGCTATAGGGGCCTGACACTGAAGCTATAGACAATGAAGCTATAGGGGCCTGACACTGAAGCTATAGACACTGAAGCTATAGGGGCCTGACACTGAAGCTATAGGGGCTCTGACACTGAAGCTATAGACACTGAAGCTATAGGGGCCTGACACTGAAGCTATAGGGGCTCTGACACTGAAGCTATAGGGGCTCTGACACTGAAGCTATAGGGGCTCTGACACTGAAGCTATAGGGGCCTGACACTGAAGCTATAGGGGCCTGACACTGAAGCTATAGGGGCCTGACACTGAAGCTATAGACACTGAAGCTATAGGGGCCTGACACTGAAGCTATAGACACTGAAGCTATAGGGGCCTGACACTGAAGCTATAGGGGCTCTGACACTGAAGCTATAGGGGCCTGACACTGAAGCTATAGGGGCCTGACACTGAAGCTATAGGGGCCTGACACTGAAGCTATAGGGGCCTGACACTGAAGCTATAGGGGCCTGACACTGAAGCTATAGGGGCCTGACACTGAAGCTATAGACAATGAAGCTATAGGGGCCTGACACTGAAGCTATAGACACTGAAGCTATAGGGGCCTGACACTGAAGCTATAGGGGCTCTGACACTGAAGCTATAGGGGCCTGACACTGAAGCTATAGACACTGAAGCTATAGGGGCCTGACACTGAAGCTATAGGGGCTCTGACACTGAAGCTATAGGGGCCTGACACTGAAGCTATAGGGGCTCTGACACTGAAGCTATAGGGGCCTGACACTGAAGCTATAGGGGCCTGACACTGAAGCTATAGGGGCCTGACACTGAAGCTATAGGGGCCTGACACTGAAGCTATAGGGGCCTGACACTGAAGCTATAGGGGCCTGACACTGAAGCTATAGGGGCTCTGACACTGAAGCTATAGGGGCTCTGACACTGAAGCTATAGGGGCCTGACACTGAAGCTATAGGGGCCTGACACTGAAGCTATAGGGGCTCTGACACTGAAGCTATAGGGGCTCTGACACTGAAGCTATAGGGGCCTGACACTGAAGCTATAGGGGCCTGACACTGAAGCTATAGGGGCCTGACACTGAAGCTATAGGGGCTCTGACACTGAAGCTATAGGGGCCTGACACTGAAGCTATAGGGGCCTGACACTGAAGCTATAGGGGCCTGACTGAAGCTATAGGGGCTCTGACACTGAAGCTATAGGGGCTCTGACACTGAAGCTATAGGGGCTCTGACACTGAAGCTATAGGGGCCTGACACTGAAGCTATAGGGGCCTGACTGAAGCTATAGGGGCCTGACACTGAAGCTATAGACACTGAAGCTATAGGGGCCTGACACTGAAGCTATAGGGGCCTGACACTGAAGCTATAGACACTGAAGCTATAGGGGCCTGACACTGAAGCTATAGGGGCCTGACACTGAAGCTATAGGGGCCTGACACTGAAGCGACCGCCATGTTCTCTCTGTCTCTCCCCCTGACAGATCAAGGTTGGCCATAGAACTGAAGCTAAAGATGGTGAGTTGAGACACACACACACACACACACACACACACATAGAACTGTGGCACAGTTGGTAGTGCTGTCGCCTCACAGCTAGAAGGTCCTGGGTTCGATTCCCGCTCGGGACGCTGTGGGTGCTGGCGGCGTGTTTCCTCCTCCGCGTCATCAGTGCCCATACCCGATGCGGGGTTGGCGAAAGGGCCTTTCTGTGTGGAGTTTGCATGTTCTCCCCGTGTCCCCTAGGGTAGATACCCTCACATGTTCTCCCCGTGTCCCCTAGGGTAGTTACCCTCACAAAAAACATGCAGTAATCCTGGTCTCTATTCTCTAAACTGCCTCCCCCTGGCCAGCCGGGGCGCCTGACGGAGGGGAAAGGAACTGGTTGGAATAACGTGTTCCTTCCACGCGCTACGTCCAACCAGGGAAACTCCCCCCTGTCAGGTGTAAAGGAGCAACTTGGACACTCAGGCATGAAGGAAGCATGAGTTCAAGTCTGTTGCTCTCCCCATGTCCCCCATATATGGGGACTAGGTTGCTCTCCCCATGTCCCCCAGATATGGGGACTAGGTTGTTTATTGTACATATTTTTATTTTACATGATGTTTGTTTCATAGTACTGTATATCTCTCTGTCATTAAATGTGCAGATGCATAAATTGAATATGCAGGACCCCAATGGAAACAAGCCGTTGGGTTATAAATCCTCTTAGCAGGCCTTGTATTAACTGTACTGTCCTGTGCTTCGTTTTATGCAAACTGTTAATACAGTATTTAATCAATCAAGTGTACCATGACATGTACTCTGTTAATCCATTGAGACCTGGAACGCATCCATGTCACGTTAGCGTTTAACCACATTAACCATTAACCCATTTTGGGCGGGAACCCCTTTTGGTGTTTTAAACATTATGTTATAATTTAGCTATTGAAAAATAGCAGATCTACAAGCTCATAGCGCGCCACCGAGTGGCGCGCTATGAACTTGTAGGTCTGCTATTTTTGAAAAATCGTTAAAATGTGCCTCAACTCTTTCCGAAAATTGTCATGATTTAGAAAACTTTTTTTTTAAAATTTCGACGTCAGGCCTGAATGGGTTAACCCATTGAGACCAGATTTGACAAATGTCTTCTTAAATCACGACAGTTTTCTGAAAGACCTACATTTCTAATCTATATCAGTGGTTCTCAAACTATTTCATATCAAGGATCCCCAAAAATGTATTATATGTATTTGGCCACCGACCCCCATCTGAAAATATGTTGTCCCAAAAGGACCCCCCAGATGCAAAGATGATATGAGTTAAAAACATTCCCTGTGAAAGAATATATATTCAAAGATTTGCACTCATTTTCACGATTTTTCTAAAAATAGCAGATCTACAAGCTTGTAGCGTGTTACTCTGCTATGAGCTTGTAGATCTGCTATTTTTCAACAGCTAAAGTTTAAAGTTATGGTTAAAGTGGGTTAAAAGCTATATAAAGGTCTAAATGGGTTAATTAAGTATTTAATCAATCAAAAATGAAATCAATCCTTCATGTCAATCATCCTAACACTGTATTTATTATTTATAAAATGAAATCAATCCTTCATGTCAATCATCTTAACACTGTATTTATTATTTATAAAATGTAATCAATCCTTCATGCCAATCATCTAAACACTATTTATTATTTATAAAATGTAATCAATCATTCATGCCAATCATCTAAACACTGTGTTTATTCGTCAGGCATCAACAGGACGGCCCTTCGAGAAATCAAACTTCTGCAGGAGTTGCATCATCCCAACATCATTGGCGTGAGTTCCACTTTAAACCGGTTTGATCGGGACACGGTGGTGCTGTCGCCTCACAGCTAGAAGGTACCCGGTTCGATTCCCGCTGGGGACGCTGTGGGCGCTGGGGGCGTGTTCTCTCCTCCACGTCATCAGTGCCCATACCCATACTAGGTGGGGTTGGCGAAAGGGCCTTTCTGTTCTCCCCGTGTCCCCTAGGGTAGGTACCCTCACATGTTCTCCCCGTGTCCCCTAGGGTAGGTACCCTCACATGTTCTGCCCGTGTCCCCTAGGGTAGGCTCCCCGTGTCCCCTAGGGTAGGTACCCTCACATGTTCTCCCCGTGTCCCCTAGGGTAGGTACCCTCACATGTTCTCCCCGTGTCCCCTAGGGTAGGTACCCTCACATGTTCTCCCCGTGTCCCCTAGGGTAGGTACCCTCACATGTTCTCCCCGTGTCCCCTAGGGTAGGTACCCTCACATGTTCTCCCCGTGTCCCCTAGGGTAGGTACCCTCACATGTTCTCCCCGTGTCCCCTAGGGTAGGCACCCTCACATGTTCTCCCTATGTCCCCTAGGGTAGGCACCCTCACATGTTCTCCCCTTGTCCCCTCGGGGTAGGCACCCTCACAAAGACATGCAGTAATTCTGGTCTCTACACTGCCTCCCCCTGGCCTGATGGAGGGGAACGGAACTGGTTGGAATAACGTGTTCCTTATAAGCACTACATCCTACCGGGGGAAACCCTGTCGGGTGATAAGAAGCGACCTGCTCACTCCTCATGCATAGAAGGAAGCATGAGGTCAGTTCGCTGCTCTCCCCAGGTTGGCAGAGGGAGAGTAGCGCCCAGGATTACAGTTTAGGTGATTGGTTGTTAAAATGGGTTACAAACATCGTGCTATGATTATTTTTTTTAATCCATTATTATCCAGTCATATTCACTGCCGTAGAACGGTTTTAATTAGGGCGGCTGTGGCTCAGGAGGTAGAGCAGGTCGTCCAATGAACCGGCGGTTAGAATCCCGGCTCCTCCTCCGTTCCACATGTGGAAGTGTCCTTGGGCAAGACACTGAACCCTACACTGCCTCCAATGAGTCGGTCAGTGTGAGAACAGCTCACCACCGTCTGTGTGTGAATGTGGGAAGTGAGGACGCTGGCGTCGACTGTTCGCCGCTTCACCTCCCAATGTATGAATTAATAAACCTTCACCTCCCAATGTATGAATTAATAAACCTTCACCTCCCAATGTATGAATGAATGAACCTTCACCTCCCAATGTATGAATGAATGAACCTTCACCTCCCAATGTATGAATGAATGAACCTTCACCTCCCAATGTATGAATGAATGAACCTTCACCTCCCAATGTATGAATGGATGAACCTTCACCTCCCAATGTATGAATGAATGAACCTTCACCTCCCACTGTATGTATGAATGAATGAACCTTCACCTCCCAATGTATGAATGAATGAACCTTCACCTCCCAATGTATGAATGAATGAACCTTCACCTCCCAATGTATGAATGAATGAACCTTCACCTCCCAATGTATGAATGAATGGACCTTCACCTAAATGGTAAATGGTAAATGGTGCATTTATATAGCGCCTTTATCCAAGGCGCTTTACATAGATTGTGCATTACATTCACCCATTCACACACACATTCATACACCGATTGCAGCGGAAGCCATGCAAGGTACCAACCAGCACATCGGGAGCAATTTGGGGTTCAGTGTCTTGCCCAAGGACACTTCGACATGTAGACAGGAGGAGCCAGGATTCGAACCGCCGACCCATGGATCATTGGACGACCTGCTCTACCTCTTGAGCCACAGTCGCCCCTCCCTACACCTCCCAATGTATGAATGAATGAACCTTCACCTCCCAATGTATGAATGAACCTTCACCTCCCAATGTATGAATGAATGAACCTTCACCTCCCAATGTATGAATGCATGAACCTTCACCTCCCAATGTATGAATGAATGAACCTTCACCTCCCAATGTATGAATGCATGAACCTTCACCTCCCAATGAATGAATGAATGGACCTTCACCTCCCAATGTATGAATGAATGAACCTTCACCTCCCAATGTATGAATGCATGAACCTTCATCTCCCAATGAATGAATGGACCTTCACCACCCAATGTATGAATGAATGAACCTTCACCTCCAAATGTATGAATGAATGAACCTTCACCTCCCAATGTATGAATGAATTAACTTTCACCTCAATGTATGAATGAATGAACCTTCACCTCCCAATGTATGAATGCATGAACCTTCACCTCCCAATGTATGAATGAATGAACCTTCACCTCCCAATGTATGAATGAATGAACCTTCACCTCCCAATGTATGAATGAATGAATGAACCTTCACCTCCCAATGTATGAATGAATGAACCTTCACCTCCCAATGTATGAATGAATGAACCTTCACCTCCCAATGTATGAATGAATGAACCTTCACCTCCCAATTAATTAATTAATTAACCTTCACCTCCCAATGAATGAATGAACCTTCACCTCCCAATGTATGAATGAATTAACCTTCACCTCCCAATGTATGAATGAATGAACCTTCACCTCCCAATAAATGAATGAATGAATTAACCTTCACCTCCCAATGTATGAATGAATGAACCTTCACCTCCCAATGTATGAATGAATGAACCTTCACCTCCCAATGTATGAATTAATGAACCTTCACCTCCCAATGTATGAATGAATGAATGAACCTTCACCTCCCAATGTATGAATGAATGAATGAACCTTCACCTCCCAATGTATGAATGAATGAATGAACCTTCACCTCCCAATGTATGAATGAATGAATGAACCTTCACCTCCCAATGTATGAATGAATGAATGAACCTTCACCTCCCAATGTATGAATGAATGAATGAACCTTCACCTCCCAATGTATGAATGAATGAATGAACCTTCACCTCCCAATGTATGAATGAATTAACCTTCACCTCCCAATTAATGAACCTTCACCTCCCAATGTATGAATGAATGAACCTTCACCTCCCAATGTATGAATGAATGAACCTTCACCTCCCAATGTATGAATGAATGAACCTTCACCTCCCAATGTATGAATGAATGAACCTTCACCTCCCAATGTATGAATGAATGAACCTTCACCTCCCAATGTATGAATGAATGAACCTTCACCTCCCAATGTATGAATGAATGAACCTTCACCTCCCAATGTATGAATGAATGAACCTTCACCTCCCAATGAATGAATTAATTAACCTTCACCTCCCAATGTATGAATGAATGAACCTTCACCTCCCAATGAATTAATTAATTAACCTTCACCTCCCAATGTATGAATTAATTAACCTTCACCTCCCAATGTATGAATGAATGAACAAACCTTCACCTCCCAATGTATGAATGAATGAACCTTCACCTCCCAATGAATGAATGAACCTTCACCTCCCAATGTATGAATGAATGAACCTTCACCTCCCAATGTATGAATGAAGGAACCTTCACCTCCCAATATTATCCCAGTCATATTCACTGCCGTAGAACGGTTTTAATTAGGGCGGCTGTGGCTCAGGAGGTAGAGCAGGTCGTCCAATGAACCGGCGGTTAGAATCCCGGCTCCTCCTCCGTTCCACATGTGGAAGTGTCCTTGGGCAAGACACTGAACCCTACACTGCCTCCAATGAGTCGGTCAGTGTGAGAACAGCTCACCACCGTCTGTGTGTGAATGTGGGAAGTGAGGACGCTGGCGTCGACTGTTCGCCGCTTCACCTCCCAATGTATGAATTAATAAACCTTCACCTCCCAATGTATGAATGAATGAACCTTCACCTCCCAATGTATGAATGAATGAACCTTCACCTCCCAATGTATGAATGAATGAACCTTCACCTCCCAATGTATGAATGAATGAACCTTCACCTCCCAATGTATGAATGGATGAACCTTCACCTCCCAATGTATGAATGAATGAACCTTCACCTCCCACTGTATGTATGAATGAATGAACCTTCACCTCCCAATGTATGAATGAATGAACCTTCACCTCCCAATGTATGAATGAATGAACCTTCACCTCCCAATGTATGAATGAATGAACCTTCACCTCCCAATGTATGAATGAATGGACCTTCACCTAAATGGTAAATGGTAAATGGTGCATTTATATAGCGCCTTTATCCAAGGCGCTTTACATAGATTGTGCATTACATTCACCCATTCACACACACATTCATACACCGATTGCAGCGGAAGCCATGCAAGGTACCAACCAGCACATCGGGAGCAATTTGGGGTTCAGTGTCTTGCCCAAGGACACTTCGACATGTAGACAGGAGGAGCCAGGATTCGAACCGCCGACCCATGGATCATTGGACGACCTGCTCTACCTCTTGAGCCACAGTCGCCCCTCCCTACACCTCCCAATGTATGAATGAATGAACCTTCACCTCCCAATGTATGAATGAACCTTCACCTCCCAATGTATGAATGAATGAACCTTCACCTCCCAATGTATGAATGCATGAACCTTCACCTCCCAATGTATGAATGAATGAACCTTCACCTCCCAATGTATGAATGCATGAACCTTCACCTCCCAATGAATGAATGAATGGACCTTCACCTCCCAATGTATGAATGAATGAACCTTCACCTCCCAATGTATGAATGCATGAACCTTCATCTCCCAATGAATGAATGGACCTTCACCACCCAATGTATGAATGAATGAACCTTCACCTCCAAATGTATGAATGAATGAACCTTCACCTCCCAATGTATGAATGAATTAACTTTCACCTCAATGTATGAATGAATGAACCTTCACCTCCCAATGTATGAATGCATGAACCTTCACCTCCCAATGTATGAATGAATGAACCTTCACCTCCCAATGTATGAATGAATGAACCTTCACCTCCCAATGTATGAATGAATGAATGAACCTTCACCTCCCAATGTATGAATGAATGAACCTTCACCTCCCAATGTATGAATGAATGAACCTTCACCTCCCAATGTATGAATGAATGAACCTTCACCTCCCAATTAATTAATTAATTAACCTTCACCTCCCAATGAATGAATGAACCTTCACCTCCCAATGTATGAATGAATTAACCTTCACCTCCCAATGTATGAATGAATGAACCTTCACCTCCCAATAAATGAATGAATGAATTAACCTTCACCTCCCAATGTATGAATGAATGAACCTTCACCTCCCAATGTATGAATGAATGAACCTTCACCTCCCAATGTATGAATTAATGAACCTTCACCTCCCAATGTATGAATGAATGAATGAACCTTCACCTCCCAATGTATGAATGAATGAATGAACCTTCACCTCCCAATGTATGAATGAATGAATGAACCTTCACCTCCCAATGTATGAATGAATGAATGAACCTTCACCTCCCAATGTATGAATGAATGAATGAACCTTCACCTCCCAATGTATGAATGAATTAACCTTCACCTCCCAATTAATGAACCTTCACCTCCCAATGTATGAATGAATGAACCTTCACCTCCCAATGTATGAATGAATGAACCTTCACCTCCCAATGTATGAATGAATGAACCTTCACCTCCCAATGTATGAATGAATGAACCTTCACCTCCCAATGTATGAATGAATGAACCTTCACCTCCCAATGTATGAATGAATGAACCTTCACCTCCCAATGTATGAATGAATGAACCTTCACCTCCCAATGTATGAATGAATGAACCTTCACCTCCCAATGAATTAATTAATTAACCTTCACCTCCCAATGTATGAATGAATGAACCTTCACCTCCCAATGAATTAATTAATTAACCTTCACCTCCCAATGTATGAATTAATTAACCTTCACCTCCCAATGTATGAATGAATGAACAAACCTTCACCTCCCAATGTATGAATGAATGAACCTTCACCTCCCAATGAATGAATGAACCTTCACCTCCCAATGTATGAATGAATGAACCTTCACCTCCCAATGTATGAATGAATGAACCTTCACCTCCCAATATTATCCCAGTCATATTCACTGCCGTAGAACGGTTTTAATTAGGGCGGCTGTGGCTCAGGAGGTAGAGCAGGTCGTCCAATGAACCGGCGGTTAGAATCCCGGCTCCTCCTCCGTTCCACATGTGGAAGTGTCCTTGGGCAAGACACTGAACCCTACACTGCCTCCAATGAGTCGGTCAGTGTGAGAACAGCTCACCACCGTCGGTGTGTGAATGTGGGAAGTGAGGACGCTGGCGTCGACTGTTCGCCGCTTCACCTCCCAATGTATGAATTAATAAACCTTCACCTCCCAATGTATGAATGAATGAACCTTCACCTCCCAATGTATGAATGAATGAACCTTCACCTCCCAATGTATGAATGAATGAACCTTCACCTCCCAATGTATGAATGAATGAACCTTCACCTCCCAATGTATGAATGAATGAACCTTCACCTCCCAATGTATGAATGGATGAACCTTCACCTCCCAATGTATGAATGAATGAACCTTCACCTCCCACTGTATGTATGAATGAATGAACCTTCACCTCCCAATGTATGAATGAATGAACCTTCACCTCCCAATGTATGAATGAATGAACCTTCACCTCCCAATGTATGAATGAATGAACCTTCACCTCCCAATGTATGAATGAATGGACCTTCACCTAAATGGTAAATGGTAAATGGTGCATTTATATAGCGCCTTTATCCAAGGCGCTTTACATAGATTGTGCATTACATTCACCCATTCACACACACATTCATACACCGATTGCAGCGGAAGCCATGCAAGGTACCAACCAGCACATCGGGAGCAATTTGGGGTTCAGTGTCTTGCCCAAGGACACTTCGACATGTAGACAGGAGGAGCCAGGATTCGAACCGCCGACCCATGGATCATTGGACGACCTGCTCTACCTCTTGAGCCACAGTCGCCCCTCCCTACACCTCCCAATGTATGAATGAATGAACCTTCACCTCCCAATGTATGAATGAACCTTCACCTCCCAATGTATGAATGAATGAACCTTCACCTCCCAATGTATGAATGCATGAACCTTCACCTCCCAATGTATGAATGAATGAACCTTCACCTCCCAATGTATGAATGCATGAACCTTCACCTCCCAATGAATGAATGAATGGACCTTCACCTCCCAATGTATGAATGAATGAACCTTCACCTCCCAATGTATGAATGCATGAACCTTCATCTCCCAATGAATGAATGGACCTTCACCACCCAATGTATGAATGAATGAACCTTCACCTCCAAATGTATGAATGAATGAACCTTCACCTCCCAATGTATGAATGAATTAACTTTCACCTCAATGTATGAATGAATGAACCTTCACCTCCCAATGTATGAATGCATGAACCTTCACCTCCCAATGTATGAATGAATGAACCTTCACCTCCCAATGTATGAATGAATGAACCTTCACCTCCCAATGTATGAATGAATGAATGAACCTTCACCTCCCAATGTATGAATGAATGAACCTTCACCTCCCAATGTATGAATGAATGAACCTTCACCTCCCAATGTATGAATGAATGAACCTTCACCTCCCAATTAATTAATTAATTAACCTTCACCTCCCAATGAATGAATGAACCTTCACCTCCCAATGTATGAATGAATGAACCTTCACCTCCCAATGTATGAATGAATGAACCTTCACCTCCCAATGTATGAATGAATGAACCTTCACCTCCCAATGTATGAATGAATGAACCTTCACCTCCCAATGTATGAATGAATGAACCTTCACCTCCCAATGTATGAATGAATGAACCTTCACCTCCCAATGAATTAATTAATTAACCTTCACCTCCCAATGTATGAATGAATGAACCTTCACCTCCCAATGAATTAATTAATTAACCTTCACCTCCCAATGTATGAATTAATTAACCTTCACCTCCCAATGTATGAATGAATGAACAAACCTTCACCTCCCAATGTATGAATGAATGAACCTTCACCTCCCAATGAATGAATGAACCTTCACCTCCCAATGTATGAATGAATGAACCTTCACCTCCCAATGTATGAATGAATGAACCTTCACCTCCCAATATTATCCCAGTCATATTCACTGCCGTAGAACGGTTTTAATTAGGGCGGCTGTGGCTCAGGAGGTAGAGCAGGTCGTCCAATGAACCGGCGGTTCGAATCCCGGCTCCTCCTCCGTTCCACATGTGGAAGTGTCCTTGGGCAAGACACTGAACCCTACACTGCCTCCAATGAGTCGGTCAGTGTGAGAACAGCTCACCACCGTCTGTGTGTGAATGTCGGAAGTGAGGACGCTGGCGTCGACTGTTCGCCGCTTCACCTCCCAATGTATGAATTAATAAACCTTCACCTCCCAATGTATGAATGAATGAACCTTCACCTCCCAATGAATGAATGAACCTTCACCTCCCAATGTATGAATGAATGAACCTTCACCTCCCAATGTATGAATGAATGAACCTTCACCTCCCAATGTATGAATGAATGAACCTTCACCTCCCAATGAATGAATGAACCTTCACCTCCCAATGTATGAATGAATGAACCTTCACCTCCCAATGTATGAATGAATGAACCTTCACCTCCCAATGAATGAATTAATTAACCTTCACCTCCCAATGTATGAATGAATGAACCTTCACCTCCCAATGTATGAATGAATGAACCTTCACCTCCCAATGTATGAATGAATGAACCTTCACCTCCCAATGTATGAATGAATGAACCTTCACCTCCCAATGTATGAATGAATGAACCTTCACCTCCCAATGTATGAATGAATGAACCTTCACCTCCCAATGAATGAATGAACCTTCACCTCCCAATGTATGAATGAATGAACCTTCACCTCCCAATGTATGAATGAATGAACCTTCACCTCCCAATGTATGAATGAATGAACCTTCACCTCCCAATGTATGAATGAATGAACCTTCACCTCCCAATGTATGAATGAATGAACCTTCACCTCCCAACGTATGAATGAATGAACCTTCACCTCCCAACGTATGAATGAATGAACCATTGTAAAGCGCCAATCAATAAAGTGAAAAGGGGGCAGGTATTTATAAGAATTTATTCGTCTTCCTGCTC
>NC_136793.1:1887308-1989808 GCF_951216825.1 Electrona antarctica
CTGGTCCAGCCAGGGGGGCGGGTAGCCTGGTCCAGCCGGGGGGGCGGGTAGCCTGGTCCAGCCGGGGGGGCGGGTAGCCTGGTCCAGCCGGGGGGGCGGGTAGCCTGGTCCGGCCAGGGGGGAGGGTAGCCTGGTCCGGCCAGGGGGGAGGGTAGCCTGGTCCGGCCAGGGGGGGGCGGGTAGCCTGGTCCGGCCAGGGGGGAGGGTAGCCTGGTCCAGCCAGGGGGGAGGGTAGCCTGGTCCAGCCAGGGGGGCGGGTAGCCTGGTCCGGCCAGGGGGGAGGGTAGCCTGGTCCGGCCAGGGGGGAGGGTAGCCTGGCCCAGCCAGGGGGGCGGGTAGCCTGGCCCAGCCAGCGTGCTTTCTGGTCTAGAGGGGCGGGTAGCCTGGCCCAGCCAGCGTGCTTTCTGGTCTAGAGGGGCGGGTAGCCTGGCCCAGCCAGCGTGCTTTCTGGTCTAGAGGGGCGGGTAGCCTGGCCCAGCCAGCGTGCTTTCTGGTCTAGAGGGGCGGGTAGCCTGGCCCAGCCAGCGTGCTTTCTGGTCTAGAGGGGCGGGTAGCCTGGCCCAGCCAGCGTGCTTTCTGGTCTAGAGGGGCGGGTAGCCTGGCCCAGCCAGCGTGCTTTCTGGTCTAGAGGGGCGGGTAGCTTGGCCCAGCTCAAGGACTGGACACTTCAACACTAACTCTGAGGGAGCCCTCAGGGATCGAACCTGGAACCTTTTGGTTCCCATCCGGCCACTCTACCGCTGATCCACTGCCAAAAAATGTATGTTAAATAATGTCTGTCTGTCTGTCTGTCTGTCTGTCTGTCTGTCTGTCTGTCTAGGTGGTATCGTTCTCCTGAGCTGCTCTTCGGTGCCAGGATGTACGGCGTCGGGGTGGACATGTGGGCAGTGGGCTGCATCCTGGCAGAGCTGCTGCTACGGGTGGGCACACACACACACACAAACACACACACACACACACACACACACACACACACACACACACACACGGAGACACACACACACACACACACACACACACACACACACACGGAGACACACACACACACACACGTTACTAGTACCTATCAGGAGATCAGATGTAACCCAGGTAAAGTCACGTTGCAAGTTTAATTAATGGGAGCCCTTTTTTATGTAACTAAATAGTACATTTTTCACTGTGTGTGTGTGTGTGTGTGTGTGTGTGTGTGTGTGTGTGTGTGTGTGTGTGTGTGTGTGTGTGTGTGTGTGTGTGTGTGTGTGTGTGTGTGTGTGTGTGTGTGTGTGTGTGTGTGTGTGTGTGTGTGTGTGTGTGTGTGTGTGTGTGTGTGTGTGTGTGTTACCATAGTTACCATTCCTAGCGGGAGACTCTGACCTGGACCAGTTGTCGAAGGTCTTCGAAGCCCTGGGAACGCCCACAGAGGAGAGCTGGCCGGTACGTAGCCTCCTATGACCTATGACCTCCTATGACCGCCAGGATTAACTAATCTATTTATCGCGCATTGCCAAGGTTTTCCCCCTTTCAACCTTTATTTTGAAGAGCCAAATATCCGTAACCGGGTGTTACGCCGACCTCGAGTATCACAGCGCCCGCTGTCGGCGGGAAAACGACATTCATTGCGCCGATTTGGAGATACAGGCCATTGAAAGCAGCGCGCCATGCATCTTCAGTGGATGCACGCCATGCATCTTCAGTGGATGCACGCCATGCATCCATGCATCTTCAAAATGGCCGCGGCCACTGTCCCACTTACACTGTGATGCTAACGAGGGGCAGCTAACGATTCGATCCGATCAAAACATGGATCAATCCTAGAAAACGTAGGTGGCTACGGTTCTGGCTACGGTTCTGGCTACGGTTCTGGCGGGCTCCGTGTTAACACAAGGTGATCTAACCGCTTATCCGTAGTCGGGTCACTACGGTTCTGGCGGGCTCCGTGTTAACACAAGGTGATCTAAACGTAGGTGGCTACGGTTCTGGCGGGCTCCGTGTTAACACAAGGTGATCTAACCGCTTATCCGTAGTCGGGTCACTACGGTTCTGGCGGGCTCCGTGTTAACACAAGGTGATCTAACCGCTACGGTTCTGGCGGGCTCCGTGTTAACACAAGGTGATCTAACCGCTACGGTTCTGGCGGGCTCCGTGTTAACACAAGGTGATCTAAACGTAGGTGGCTACGGTTCTGGCGGGCTCCGTGTTAACACAAGGTGATCTAAACGTAGGTGGCTACGGTTCTGGCGGGCTCCGTGTTAACACAAGGTGATCTAACCGCTTATCCGTAGTCGGGTCGCGGGGGCAACAGCTCCATAGTGCTCCATGACATTCCTCTCCAGAGCAACATTAGTGACTTCCTCCTGGGGGATCCCGAGACGTTCCAAGGCCAGTGAGTCGATGTGTTTCCTCCATCTGATCCTTGGTCTGCCTCGGGGTCTCCTCCCAGTGGGACGTGATCCTTGGTCTGCCCCGGGGTCTCCTCCCAGTGGGACGTGATCCTTGGTCTGCCCCGGGGTCTCCTCCCACTGGGACCTGATCCTTGGTCTGCCCCGGGGTCTCCTCCCAGTGGGACGTGATCCTTGGTCTGCCCCGGGGTCTCCTCCCAGTGGGACGTGATCCTTGGTCTGCCCCGGGGTCTCCTCCCAGTGGGACGTGATCCTTGGTCTGCCCCGGGGTCTCCTCCCAGTGGGACGTGATCCTTGGTCTGCCCCGGGGTCTCCTCCCAGTGGGACGTGATCCTTGGTCTGCCCCGGGGTCTCCTCCCAGTGGGACGTGCCTCGAGGACCTCCCTAGGGAGATGCCCGAGAGGCATCCTAACCAGATGCCCGAACCACCTCAGCTGGCTCCTTTCCAGGCGAAGGAGCAGCGACTCTACTCCGAGTCTCCCTCGCGTGACTGAACTTCTCACCCTATCTCTAAGGGAGATGCCAGCCACCCGTCGGAGAAAACTAATTTCGTCCGCTTGTATTCGCGACCTTATTCTTTGGGTCATCATGAGTCATGACCCACACACACTTCATGACCATATAAGGTGAGAGTAGGAACACTTCATGACCATATAAGGTGAGAGTAGGAACACTTCATGACCATATAAGGTGAGAGTAGGAACACTTCATGACCATATAAGGTGAGAGTAGGAACAAACACTTCATGACCATATAAGGTGAGAGTAGGAACACTTCATGACCATATAAGGAGAGTAGGAACACTTCATGACCATATAAGGTGAGAGTAGGAACACTTCATGACCATATAAGGTGAGAGTAGGAACACTTCATGACCATATAAGGTGAGAGTAGGAACAAACACTTCATGACCATATATAGAGTAGGAACAAAGATCTCTCGGTAGACAGAGAGCTTTTCCTTCTGGCTCAGCTCTCTTTTCGTCACAACAGAGCGGTACAGCGACTGCAATACCGCCCCCTGCTGCTCAGATTCTTTAACTGATTCATTTTGATTAATTCATTACTGTGTGTGTGTGTGTGTGTGTGTGTGTGTGTGTGTGTGTGTGTGTGTGTGTGTGTGTGTGTGTGTGTGTGTGTGTGTGTGTGTGTGTGTGTGTGTGTGTGTGTGTACAGGGTATGAGCAACCTCCCAGACTACGTGTCCTTCAAGTCGTTTCCAGGAACTCCTCTGGAGATGATCTTCAGCGCAGCGACAGACGACCTTCTGGAGCTTCTGCAGGGTCTGTTCACCTTCAACCCCAACACCAGGACCACCGCTACACAGGTAGGTACACCCCAGCACCGGAAACATACCCCCCAGCACCGGAAACATACCCCCCAACACCAGGACCACCGCTATTCAGGTTAAATGGTAAATGGTGCATTTATATAGCGCCTTTATCCAAGGCGCTTTACATAGATTGTGTATTACATTCACCCATTCATACACCGATTGCGGTGGAAGCTATGCAAGGTACCAACCAGCACATCGGGAGCAATTTGGGGTTCAGTGTCTTGCCCAAGGACACTTCGACATGTAGACAGGAGGAGCCGGGATTCGAACCGCCGACCCATGGATCATTGGACGACCTGCTCTACCTCCTGAGCCACAGTCGCCCTGAGGTTGGTACCCCCCAGCACCGGAAACATACCCCCAGCACCGGAAACATACCCCCCAACACCAGGACCACCGCTACACAGGCTAGTACCCCCCAGCCCCGGAAACATACCCCCCAGCCCCGGAAACATACCCCCCAGCCCCGGAAACATGCCCCCCAACACCAGGACCACCGCTACACAGGTAGGTACCCCCCAGCCCCGGAAACATAGCCCCCAACACCAGGACCGCCGCTACACAGGTTGGTACCCCCCAGCCCCGGAAACATACCCCCCAGCCCTGGAAACATATCCCCCAACACCAGGACCACCTCTACACAGGTTAGTACCCCCCAGCCCCGGAAACATACCCCCCAGCACCAGAAACATAGCCCCCAACACCAGGACCACCGCTACACAGGTTAGTACCCCCCAACCCCGGAAACATACCCCCCCAGCACCGGAGACATACCCCCACCACCAGGACAACCGCTACACAGGTTAGTACCCCCCAACCCCGGAAACATACCCCCCCAGCACCGGAGACATACCCCCACCACCAGGACCACCGCGACGCATGACTCATTAGAGTAGGCCTAACCTAGTTTTAATGTTTTGTTATTCCTCTGAATTGCTTATTTTCTCCTTTTACTGTGTGTGTGTGTGTGTGTGTGTGTGTGTGTGTGTGTGTGTGTGTGTGTGCAGGCTCTGAAGATGCCGTACTTCAGTAACCGTCCGGGGCCCACCCCGGGGCACCTGATGCCTAAACCCAACGGGGCCCCCGAGGCCCTCCGGGAGAATGACCGAGGGCCCGCCGTGGGCTCCAAGAGGAAGAATATGGACGCTATAGACTCAAGTAATGTATATACTGTGTGTGTTGAAAGCTAGCATACTGTACAGCCAATCTACAAGCCCATTTCTAGGGATGGAGCTCGTAAAATTGTATTGATAACGATCAGGCTTATCGATCAGGCTTATCGATCAGGCTTATCGATCAGACTTATCGATCAGGCTTATCGAGCCGGGTTCTTATCGAGACCACTATCGAGAATTTTCTATTATTTTGTGGAAAGACGATGAATTCTGAACAGAACCAGTATCTTTTACTAAAGCCTTCAAATACAGTACCTTTCTAACAGACAGAAGGCAATTGACCTTCTTACCAATAAAATAATATTAAAGAAACTGTTAACTGGTTAATATATGTACCTCCACTTTAAAAGCGTAATTGTGTTACTGTTTACCCGGACAGCACTGGTTGGCATTTTATTCTTGACCGTCTCTTGTCTTGATTGTTTAAACATGACCGGGTCCACTACACTGCTATGCTCCATAACAGGCTTGATAAGCCTAAAGCTTATTGATAACGGGTACTCGATAAGCCCAAAGCTTATTGATAACGGGTACTCGATAAACCCAAAGCTTATTGATACCGGGTACTCGATAAGCCCAAAGCTTATTGATAACGGGTACTCGATAAGCCCAAAGCTTATTGATAACGGGTACTCGATAAGCCCAAAGCTTATTGATAACGGGTACTCGATAAGCCCAAAGCTTATTGATAACGGGTACTCGATAAGCCCAAAGCTTATTGATAACGGGTACTCTATAAGCCCAAAGCTTATTGATAACGGGTACTCGATAAGCCCAAAGCTTATTGATAACGGGTACTCGATAAGCCCAAAGCTTATTGATAACGGGTACTCTATAAGCTTCTTATCGGATTTTGTATCGGTTATCGAGCTCCACCCCTACCCATTTCTCTTCACCAGACATCGCTGGCAGTGAAGTAACCGCCCTCGAATTCAGACGCCACCTGAGGTTTTGGTATAGGTGGAGAGAGAGACCCTCCCATAGACGGAGAGACCTCCCATTGGTGGAGAGAGAGACCTCCCATTGGTGGAGAGAGAGAGAGACCCTCCCATAGTTCTAAGCACTGTTGATTTTGACAGCACATTTTTTATTTAGTTTTAGTCATTTAGTCTTTTGAATAACATTCTGTTAAGTTTTATAGAGTTATATTTCAGTCACCTGAAATGTTTTACATTTGGTCTAGTTTTAGTCGACTAAATATAAGGTTTTAGTCAACAAAAATGTGTCTTGGCAGGCCTTGATGGCGTCAGGCCTTGATGGCGTCAGGCCTTGATGGCGTCAGGCCTTGGTGGCGTCAGGCCTTGGTGGCGTCAGGCCTTGGTGGCGTCAGGCCTTGGTGGCGTCGTAATGGCAGATCTTACACTTGGTTGCTGAAAATAGCCAATCTAAAAGCTCACAACGCACATACAGTATTGGCCATTACACTATTACACTTTATTAATGTTACACTCAGTGTTCTGGAACTCAGTAGCGTGTGGAAGATCCATACGCACTTTATTAATGTTACACTCAGTGTTCTGGAACTCAGTAGCGTGTGGAAGATCCATACGCACTTTATTAATGTTACACTCAGTGTTCTGGAACTCAGTAGCGTGTGGAAGATCCATACGCAGCCACAACTCTGGCTCCTCCTCCTCCTCATGCTGGTCACCAACCTAGACACAGTGGTTCCCAAACCTGTTCGTGTCAAGGACCCCCAAATCAACATTTATTAGGCCACGGACCCCCATTTGGAAACATATGCCTGCAGTGACCCCGACAAGGGAGGATTTTTAGGGCCGATTCATACTCCTATTTTAGAGCCGAATAAAAGTCTGTTCGGCTCTGTAGAGCCTACAATGTGACGTCATTTGAGGTTCGGGGGGGCGGCTCTGTAATGGCAGCTTTCGATATTACTATTAGTAAGTAAACAACATCAGGAAGAAGCAGGACTCAACCATCAGGATTTGAACTCCATTCTTTTATTGTATGTGTCATCACACCAGAGAGAGACTAGTGTCTCCCTCCAGAGCTTCATCACACCGGAGAGAGACTAGTGTCTCCCTCCAGAGCTTCCCCCAGCACTCCCCCACACACATGTCCCACACATATTTTATACTTTCAGCAGTGTACAGAGTTTCAGGCGTAACAAGAGATAGTCATTCCTTAAATGGACTCTATTTTATAGTTAACTCACACAGTTTGAAATAGGTTTACATGAGTCAGCAGTCTCTAATGAGTTTGTCAGTGAAGAACAGGTGGTAATTAGAGTGTTAAGTATCAACTACTAGTAGGCTACATTAAATTAATCAATACTAGTGTTTATATGCATTTTTGCCACCACAGCTCCAGCAGTGATTCCGAAACATATTAATTTCAAGGACCCCCAGTTTCACACGCATTATGCTACGGACCCCCGATGTAATGGAATTTCTATCTCTGGGACCCCAATTTATATTGAAAAACCACTGTTAATTTAATTCTGAGTATACAAATGGAACCAAATGGACCCGTTAGGGTCCATTTGTACACTCTCTGAGTTACAGACCCATAAGGGTCCATTTGGTTCCCAACTATCTCTAATTGAGTTAGGTACCCCCTGGAACTCCCTCAAGTACCCCTAGGGGTCCCCAGACCCCACTTTGGGAACCCATGACCTAGACACATTTTGCGGTGGGATGGCATCCCATTCCTCAGGATGGCATCCCATTCCTCAACTTAGATTGGTTACAAGTCAGCCAGTCTCGCGTGGCCAGACTGTTGCCTCTCGCAATTTCCAAATGCTTCCGTCATACAGTCTGGAGCAACGGAAGAGCTGTCATGAGTAAAATATAAATGCTTCCGTCGTACAGTCTGGAGCAACGGAAGCTCTGATCATGAGTAAAATATAAATGCTTCCGTCGTACAGTCTGGAGCAACGGAAGCTCTGATCATGAGTAAAATATAAATGCTTCCGTCGTACAGTCTGGAGCAACGGAAGCTCTGATCATGAGTAAAATATAAATGCTTCCGTCGTACAGTCTGGAGCAACGGAAGCTCTGATCATGAGTAAAATATAAATGCTTCCGTCGTACAGTCTGGAGCAACGGAAGCTCTGATCATGAGTAAAATATAAATGCTTCCGTCATACAGTCTGGAGCAACGGAAGCTCTGATCATGAATAAAATATAAATGCTTCCGTCAAGTCATACAGTCTGGAGCAACGGAAGCTCTGATCATGAGTAAAATATAAATGCTTCCGTCATACAGTCTGGAGCAACGGAAGCTCTGATCATGAGTAAAATATAAATGCTTCCGTCGTACAGTCTGGAGCAACGGAAGCTCTGATCATGAGTAAAATATAAATGCTTCCGTCGTACAGTCTGGAGCAACGGAAGCTCTGATCATGAGTAAAATATAAATGCTTCCGTCGTACAGTCTGGAGCAACGGAAGCTCTGATCATGAGCAAGTGATAAAGTGGAAGTGGAGCCCCCTCGTTTCGTCTTTACAGTCACGCAAATGTATCCTAATATAAATCGAAATCATCTAGGCATATATAGCTTGCTGCTTAGTAGAAATGGAAGTAAAAAAATTAAATGTAAAGATATTTAAAAATATATTTTTGTGAACCGAAATGGCTTATATTTGGGGAGGTGTAGTTCCAGACTCTCTATAGCATTCAGAGACTGCAAGTCATCCAACACTAGCACGTACAGCACAGCACGCCCAAGCTGATAGCACGAGTGTTCAAATGGGTTGAGGTCTGGCCTCACGGCAGGCCATTCCATCCTCTGCACTCCCACATTCTGGAGGTACTCTGTGGTGATCCTGGCTCTGTGGGGGGCTGAGCGTTGTCATCCTGGAGGCTGGCGTTGTCATCCTGGAGGCTGAGCGTTGTCATCCTGGAGGCTGAGCGTTGTCATCCTGGAGGCTGGCGTTGTCATCCTGGAGGCTGAGCGTTGTCATCCTGGAGGCTGAGCGTTGTCATCCTGGAGGCTGGCGTTGTCATCCTGGAGGCTGAGCGTTGTCATCCTGGAGGCTGAGCGTTGTCATCCTGGAGGCTGAGGGTTGTCATCCTGGAGGCTGAGCGTTGTCATCCTGGAGGCTGAGCGTTGTCATCCTGGAGGCTGAGCGTTGTCATCCTGGAGGCTGAGCGTTGTCATCCTGGAGGCTGAGCGTTGTCATCCTGGAGGCTGAGCGTTGTCATCCTGGAGGCTGAGCGTTGTCATCCTGGAGGCTGAGCGTTGTCATCCTGGAGGCTGAGCGTTGTCATCCTGGAGGCTGAGCGTTGTCATCCTGGAGGCTGAGCGTTGTCATCCTGGAGGCTGAGCGTTGTCATCCTGGAGGCTGAGCGTTGTCATCCTGGAGGCTGAGCGTTGTCATCCTGGAGGCTGAGCGTTGTCATCCTGGAGGCTGAGCGTTGTCATCCTGGAGGCTGGCGTTGTCATCCTGGAGGCTGAGCGTTGTCATCCTGGAGGCTGAGCGTTTTCATCCTGGAGGCTGAGCGTTTTCATCCTGGAGGCTGAGCGTTGTCATCCTGGAGGCTGGCGTTGTCATCCTGGAGGCTGAGGGTTGTCATCCTGGAGGCTGAGGGTTGTCATCCTGGAGGCTGAGCGTTGTCATCCTGGAGGCTGGCGTTGTCATCCTGGAGGCTGAGCGTTGTCATCCTGGAGGCTGGCGTTGTCATCCTGGAGGCTGGCATTGTCATCCTGGAGGCTGAGCGTTATCATCCTGGAGGCTGAGCGTTGTCATCCTGGAGGCTGGGCGTTGTCATCCTGGAGGCTTATCGTTGTCATCCTGGAGGCTGAGCGTTGTCATCCTGGAGGCTGAGCGTTGTCATCCTGGAGGCTGAGCGTTGTCATCCTGGAGGCTGGCGTTGTCATCCTGGAGGCTGGCGTTGTCATCCTGGAGGCTGAGCGTTGTCATCCTGGAGGCTGCCGTTGTCATCCTGGAGGCTGAGCGTTGTCATCCTGGAGGCTGAGCGTTGTCATCCTGGAGGCTGAGCGTTGTCATCCTGGAGGCTGAGCGTTGTCATCCTGGAGGCTGAGCGTTGTCATCCTGGAGGCTGAGCGTTGTCATCCTGGAGGCTGGCGTTGTCATCCTGGAGGCTGAGCGTTGTCATCCTGGAGGCTGAGCGTTGTCATCCTGGAGGCTGAGCGTTGTCATCCTGGAGGCTGAGCGTTGTCATCCTGGAGGCTGAGCGTTGTCATCCTGGAGGCTGAGCGTTGTCATCCTGGAGGCTGAGCGTTGTCATCCTGGAGGCTGAGCGTTGTCATCCTGGAGGCTGAGCGTTGTCATCCTGGAGGCTGAGCGTTGTCATCCTGGAGGCTGAGCGTTGTCATCCTGGAGGCTGAGCGTTGTCATCCTGGAGGCTGGCGGCGTTTTTTCAGAAAACTGTCATGCATTTATAGAATGGTCCTCAGGTCTAAATGGGTTCATGTTAAAATGAATGTTAACACTAGAGGGTGCTGACGTGCCGTCGCCCTAATAACCCAAATGACATCCCTGACTGAATGTAAATTCACTGGACATTCACAGGCGTCCATTCACACACACACGCGGGCGCACAGCCCCTCCGTTTGGACTCTGGAAAACGTCCAGAATACAGTGCATGTCTGAACGTGGCTCATTTTGTTACTCATTGTTGATTTCGGCGACTAAAACTATGAGGGAAAAAACAACTAAGCTATGATGACAAACTATGACTAAAAACTACGCTAAATGTTAGGGAGAGACTTTAGAGAAGAGATCGAGTAGAACAAAACAATAAATAAGTAGAACTTATTTAGACGAATTAGTAATTTACTCATTTTATGTTTGTTTGCACTCTGGTGTTGGTGCTCTGAAAATAGCCGATCTACGCACTTGTAGATCTGCTATTTTCAGCATGCAGCCAAGTGTAAAATCAGCCATTACGCCATCAAGGCATCGACAAAATAACATTTGTGTCAACCAATTGAACTGTATACAATTTACAATTACAATTAATTTAGGCATTTATCAGACGCTCTTAACCCAGAGCGACTTACATTAAGCAAGAACAAAAATCATGGCGATACATCACATAACAAGTAGTTATCATGAAACATGCGTAAGCTAAGAACGTAACAGTGGAATATCTATTTAATGAAACTACACATATAAACTATACATACTAAATGGTAAATGGTGCATTTATATAGCGCCTTTTATCCAAGGCGCTTTACATAGATTGTGCATTACATTCACCCATTCACACACCCATTCATACACCGATGGCGGCAGAAACCATGCAAGACAGCAACCAGCACATCAGGAGCAATTAGGGGTTCTAGCCCCCTCAAAACATATATATTCAGCTATATTCAGTATATATATTTAGTGTATATGTATAGGCGGCCTATACATATACACTAAATATACACTGAATATATATTTTTGGAGGGGCTAGAGGCCTCTAATAGGCCTCTAGCCCCTCCAAAAATATATATTCAGCTATTAGTGTAGATGTATAGGCCTCTAGCCCCTCCAAAAATATATATTCAGCTATTAGTGTAGATGTATAGGCCTCTAGCCCCTCCAAAAATATATATTCAGCTATTAGTGTAGATGTATAGGCCTCTAGCCCCTCCAAAAATATATATTCAGCTATTAGTGTAGATGTATAGGCCTCTAGCCCCTCCAAAAATATATATTCAGCTATTAGTGTAGATGTATAGGCCTCTAGCCCCTCCAAAAATATATATTCAGCTATTAGTGTAGATGTATAGGCCTCTAGCCCCTCCAAAAATATATATTCAGCTATTAGTGTATATGTATAGGCCTCTAGCCCCTCCAAAAATATATATTCAGCTATTAGTGTAGATGTATAGGCCTCTAGCCCCTCCAAAAATATATATTCATATTAGTATAGCTTTTCGTCTTACACAATTAAATTCCGTCACTAGAACGGTGCCCGTTGGCCTACTTGGAACGATGCAAGTTGGAATTGCAGCATGCCCCACCCAGATATTATGTCCGTGTCCCTTTTATGCCCATATGTGGAGTTCTTTGTCAGGCATGCCCAAATATGGAGTCTATGCAGACGGCAGAATGATGTCAGACCACTTATTTGTCAGGCATGCCCAAATATGGAGTCTGGCCCGAGCAGAGGCCTTTTGTGGCGGTTCTGGACAACCGTGGGTCCGACCGACTCAGTTACGTGGATTCCAGACGTACAGACTTGGTGCATTCATACAGTAGGTAGATGTGGACTCAGTTACGTGGATTCCAGACGTACAGACTTGGTGCATTCATAGGTAGATTCCAGACGTACTGACTTGGTGCATTCATAGGTAGATTCCAGACGTACAGACTTGGTGCATTCATAGGTAGATTCCAGACGTACAGACTTGGTGCATTCATAGGTAGATTCCAGACGTACTGACTTGGTGCATTCATAGGTAGATTCCAGACGTACTGACTTGGTGCATTCATAGGTAGATTCCAGACGTACTGACTTGGTGCATTCATAGGTAGATTCCAGACGTACTGACTTGGTGCATTCATAGGTAGATTCCAGACGTACTGACTTGGTGCATTCATAGGTAGATTCCAGACGTACTGACTTGGTGCATTCATAGGTAGATTCCAGACGTACTGACTTGGTGCATTCATAGGTAGATTCCAGACGTACAGACTTGGTTCATTCATAGGTAGATTCCAGACGTACTGACTTGGTGCATTCATAGGTAGATTCCAGACGTACTGACTTGGTGCATTCATAGGTAGATTCCAGACGTACTGACTTGGTGCATTCATAGGTAGATTCCAGACGTACAGACTTGGTGCATTCATAGGTAGATTCCAGACGTACAGACTTGGTGCATTCATAGGTAGATGTGGACGAGCAAATGGGCTGTTTTTGTCCTACACAGTGTATTAACCCTGAGGACGATTCTAGAAATGTCTTCAAAATCCTGATAGTTTTCTGAAAAATCAATGTTTCTATGTAATTCGTTCTCAAACATTTTCATGTCAAGGACCCCCAAAAATAATATGTATTTGGCCGCCGACCCCCATCTGAAAATATGTTGTTCCAGTGACCTCCCAGAAGCAAAGATTTGAGTTAAAAACGTTCGCTCTGAAAGAATATATTCAAACATTTGGGCCACATTTTCACGAATTAAAAAATAAAAATCACACCCGTGTGAACTGAGTGGTGCAACTACGTCACATACTAACCATAGCAACCATGCTCGTTTTTTTGGTACGAACAAACACGGGTACACAGGTACAAAGCCAGTTGTTGGAGTGGTTTGCACCACTCAAAAATGGCAGACCTACAAGCTCGTAGCGCGGCACTCGTGCCACGCTATGAGCTTGTAGATCTGCTATTTTTCAATAGCTAAAGCATAATATAATGCTTAAAACACCAAAAAGGGTTCCCGCCCAAAATTAGTTAAATTCCCTGCACACTGAATGGAGAAGTTACGTCATGTGTAGACGAGCAAATCGACACGTTACGTCATGATGATGTACGATGATAAGAGCGCCTCTCACTTCACCCGGGTGTGATTTCTTTTTTTTAATTATTATTAAATTCCATTTGGTTTTAGTCAAAATGTAGTCATCTGATTTATTCTTTTGGTCAAATATATTTTATTTATAAACTACGACTAAATATCATCAGATATTAGTAACTAAAATGGCTTCACGGGATGTGTAGTTAATAGAACAAGGCTTCTTAGGATGTGTAGTTGATGGAACAAGGCTTCATGGGATGTGTAGTTGATGGAACAAGGCTTCATGGGATGTGTAGTTGATGGAACAAGGCTTCATGGGATGTGTAGTTGATGGAACAAGGCTTCATGGGATGTGTAGTTGATGGAACAAGGCATCATGGGATGTGTAGTTGATGGAACAAGGCTTCATGGGATGTGTAGTTGATGGAACAAGGCTTCATGGGATGTGTAGTTGATGGAACAAGGCTTCATGGGATGTGTAGTTCATAGAACAAGGCTTCATGGGATGTGTAGTTGATAGAACATAAGTCGTTTTTGGGTGAACTAACGTGTGTAATTGTATTGTCTCCACCTTGTTCCAGGTACGATGAAGAAGAAGTTGGTTTTCTGATGGAAGAAGAGTCCACACACACACACACACACAGACACGCGCACACACGGACACACACATGTCTACGCTGCTTTGGACGAGAACATCAGTCCCCAAATAAATATCAAAGAGACAAACCAAAAGGCCACTGACGTATGAGATGCTGTCCCAAGGCCACTGACGTATGAGATGCTGTCCCAAGGCCACTGATGTATGAGATGCTGTCCCAAGGCCACTGACGTATGAGCTGTGAACTTTGTGACATTTTTTAAGCCAAGTCTGCACTGATGAATGAATCAATGAATAATAATAATAATAGGCTATATTATTATTTTGTAAAGGACTCTTCCTACTTCCTTCAGTGACATCCATGACACTATTTAAGGCTAGGGGCTCCATCCTCATCATGCTAAACCCCTCATCCCTAAACCACTTTAACTACTTAAACTAAAAAAAGCATTTTAGAATAGTTCATATAGCCGATCCACAATCTCACCACGTGTCGATGTAGATTGACTAGTTGAACTGTTCAATAATGTTTTTTTAAAATAGTGAATAAAAAATAAGTTTAGAGATAATGGGTTTAGTTAGCATGGACGGTAAATAGAGCCCTCTGTTCATTTAGTGTACGTGCAGTGACATGGATCCCTATAACTCTGAGAGTTAACTGAGTGTACACTCTCAGAGTTAACTCTGAGAGTGTGTACTCAGTTAACTCAGAGTGTTCCCTCTCAGAGTTAACTCTGAGAGGGAACACTCTGAGTTAACTGAGTGTACACTCTCAGAGTTAACTCTGAGAGTACACTCTGCGTACTCGTAGCGTGGCACCGAGTGCCGCGCTACGAGTTCAGTTAAACAGTTCTTAGTTCATGAGCCAGAGCTCCAAAATTGGAACGTTAATTATGAATTGAGTGGGCAAAACCATACTTATATTAAATTGTTTATAGGATCAATACAAGTAAATTAATATGTGATAACCCTTCCACAGTAGTAGCCTTTGCATATATATATATATATATATATATATATATATATATATATATATATCATATTTTCCTATTAAATGCCTAATTTTCATATATAAAAATGTAAGATTTGGAAAACAATTAATCATTGTCTTTGTGCAAGTAATCAACTGGGGAAGTTCCATGGTGATAACAATTTAATATAGGTATAGTTTTGCGCACTCTATTCATTCCAATTTTGGAGCTCTGGCTCATGGACTAAGAACCAAAAAGAACTGAACCGGTGGAAAAAAGAACTGAACCCAAGAGGTGGAAAAGAACTGAACTCAAGCGGTGGAAAAGGGGCCTCAGAGTTAACTCTGGAGACTCAAGACATGTTTCTGAGACCCACTGCTGTAGCAGAGTGTAGATTTGACCAGATAGAAAATACTTGAGTAGTTGTGATTATTATTTTTGTACTGTATCGTGGTCTTGTTTGATAAAATGATACATTGTGAGACATTGGAATAAATCATTGTCTTGTGTCTGTAACCCTGAGGGAGCCGCCGACAGTGTGTTTGTAACCCTGAGGGAGCCGCCGACAGTGTGTTTGTAACCCTGAGGGAGCCGACAGTGTGTTTGTAACCCTGAGGGAGCCGCGGCGCCGACAGTGTGTTTGTAACCCTGAGGGAGCCGCCGACAGTGTGTTTGTAACCCTGAGGGAGACGACAGTGTGTTTGTAACCCAGAGGGAGCCGACAGTGTGTTTGTAACCCTGAGGGAGCCGACAGTGTGTTTGTAACCCTGAGGGAGCCGACAGTGTGTTTGTAACCCTGAGGGAGCCGCCGACAGTGTGTTTGTAACCCTGAGGGAGACGACAGTGTGTTTGTAACCCTGAGGGAGCCGACAGTGTGTTTGTAACCCTGAGGGAGCCGACAGTGTGTTTGTAACCCTGAGGGAGCCGACAGTGTGTTTGTAACCCAGAGGGAGCCGCCGACAGTGTGTTTGTAACCCTGAGGGAGCCGCCGACAGTGTGTTTGTAACCCTGAGGGAGCCGACAGTGTGTTTGTAACCCTGAGGGAGCCGACAGTGTGTTTGTAACCCTGAGGGAGCCGACAGTGTGTTTGTAACCCTGAGGGAGCCGACAGTGTGTTTGTAACCCTGAGGGAGCCGCGGCGCCGACAGTGTGTTTGTAACCCTGAGGGAGCCGCCCACAGTGTGTTTGTAACCCAGAGGGAGCCGCCCACAGTGTGTTTGTAACCCCGAGGGAGCCGCCAACAGTGTGTTTGTAACCCAGAGGGAGCCGCCCACAGTGTGTTTGTAACCCCGAGGGAGCCGCCGACAGTGTGTTTGTAACCCAGAGGGAGCCGCCCACAGTGTGTTTGTAACCCCGAGGGAGCCGCCGACAGTGTGTTTGTAACCCTGAGGGAGCCGCGGCGCCGACAGTGTGTTTGTAACCCTGAGGGAGCCGCGGCGCCGACAGTGTGTTTGTAACCCTGAGGGAGCCGCGGCGCCGACAGTGTGTTTGTAACCCTGAGGGAGCCGACAGTGTGTTTGTAACCCTGAGGGAGCCGACAGTGTGTTTGTAACCCCGAGGGAGCCGCCGACAGTGTGTTTGTAACCCTGAGGGAGCCGACAGTGTGTTTGTAACCCTGAGGGAGCCGACAGTGTGTTTGTAACCCTGAGGGAGCCGCCGACAGTGTGTTTGTAACCCTGAGGGAGCCGCCGACAGTGTGTTTGTAACCCTGAGGGAGCCGCCGGCAGTGTGTTTGTAACCCTGAGGGAGCCGCCGACAGTGTGTTTGTAACCCTGAGGGAGCCGCCGACAGTGTGTTTGTAACCCAGAGGGAGCCGCCGACAGTGTGTTTGTAACCCTGAGGGAGACGACAGTGTGTTTGTAACCCTGAGGGAGCCGCCGACAGTGTGTTTGTAACCCTGAGGGAGCCGCCGACAGTGTGTTTGTAACCCTGAGGGAGCCGCCGACAGTGTGTTTGTAACCCTGAGGGAGCCGACAGTGTGTTTGTAACCCTGAGGGAGCCGACAGTGTGTTTGTAACCTGAGGGAGCCGACAGTGTGTTTGTAACCCTGAGGGAGCCGCCGACAGTGTGTTTGTAACCCTGAGGGAGCCGACAGTGTGTTTGTAACCCTGAGGGAGCCGACAGTGTGTTTGTAACCCTGAGGGAGCCGACAGTGTGTTTGTAACCCTGAGGGAGCCGCCGACAGTGTGTTTGTAACCCTGAGGGAGACGACAGTGTGTTTGTAACCCTGAGGGAGCCGCCGACAGTGTGTTTGTAACCCTGAGGGAGCCGCCGACAGTGTGTTTGTAACCCTGAGGGAGCCGCCGACAGTGTGTTTGTAACCCTGAGGGAGCCGACAGTGTGTTTGTAACCCTGAGGGAGCCGACAGTGTGTTTGTAACCTGAGGGAGCCGACAGTGTGTTTGTAACCCTGAGGGAGCCGCCGACAGTGTGTTTGTAACCCTGAGGGAGCCGACAGTGTGTTTGTAACCCTGAGGGAGCCGCCGACAGTGTGTTTGTAACCCTGAGGGAGCCGCCGACAGTGTGTTTGTAACCCTGAGGGAGCCGACAGTGTGTTTGTAACCCTGAGGGAGCCGACAGTGTGTTTGTAACCCTGAGGGAGCCGACCACAGTGTGTTTGTAACCCTGAGGGAGCCGACAGTGTGTTTGTAACCCTGAGGGAGCCGACAGTGTGTTTGTAACCCTGAGGGAGCCGACAGTGTGTTTGTAACCTGAGGGAGCCGACAGTGTGTTTGTAACCCTGAGGGAGCCGACAGTGTGTTTGTAACCCTGAGGGAGCCGACAGTGTGTTTGTAACCCTGAGGGAGCCGACAGTGTGTTTGTAACCCTGAGGGAGCCGCCGACAGTGTGTTTGTAACCCTGAGGGAGCCGACAGTGTGTTTGTAACCCTGAGGGAGCCGACAGTGTGTTTGTAACCCTGAGGTAGCCGCCGACAGTGTGTTTGTAACCCTGAGGGAGCCGCCGACAGTGTGTTTGTAACCCTGAGGGAGCCGACAGTGTGTTTGTAACCCTGAGGGAGCCGACAGTGTGTTTGTAACCCTGAGGGAGCCGCCGACAGTGTGTTTGTAACCCTGAGGGAGCCGACAGTGTGTTTGTAACCCTGAGGGAGCCGACAGTGTGTTTGTAACCCTGAGGGAGCCGACAGTGTGTTTGTAACCTGAGGGAGCCGACAGTGTGTTTGTAACCCTGAGGGAGCCGACAGTGTGTTTGTAACCCTGAGGGAGCCGACAGTGTGTTTGTAACCCTGAGGGAGCCGACAGTGTGTTTGTAACCCTGAGGGAGCCGACAGTGTGTTTGTAACCCTGAGGGAGCCGACAGTGTGTTTGTAACCTGAGGGAGCCGACAGTGTGTTTGTAACCCTGAGGGAGCCGACAGTGTGTTTGTAACCTGAGGGAGCCGACAGTGTGTTTGTAACCCTGAGGGAGCCGACAGTGTGTTTGTAACCCTGAGGGAGCCGCCGACAGTGTGTTTGTAACCCTGAGGGAGCCGCCGACAGTGTGTTTGTAACCCTGAGGGAGCCGACGACAGTGGTTCAAACCGCTTCACGTCAAGGAAGGACCCCCAAAAGCCCATTCAGGACGGGAACCCCTTTTGGTGTTTAGCTATTGAAAAATAGCAGATCTACAAGCTCATAGCGTGGCACCGAGTCCCGCTCTACGAGCTTGTAGATCTGCTATTTTTGACAAAATCGTGAAAATGTGTCGCAAATCTTTGAATTAAGCAATATTACACGAGAGGGTGTGGGTTAACGTGATTATTGCCACGGCGGTGATGCGGTAAGGAACGAGACGAAGCCGAGTTCCGCAAGCATCACTGAAGTGGCAATAATCACGTTAAACCACACCCTCAAGTGTAATATTGCAATTATACAACAGTTACCCTTAAAACTAAGAAAATCGCTGAAATTTTTTTTAATGACGGATGTAGTCACTACGACCACAAATGTCCCAAGAAACTAGCTAGCCTAGCCACCGAGTTTGCTAGCGCTCTGGGAAAACAGAGCAGCTGAATTCTTTGTTTTGATTAGGTGGTGAATGGTGCTGGTTTGAACCACGGCTAGAACCCGTTTCAACCAATCAGATTGCTTCCTCGAAACGACCTGTTGTATAATATATATATTATTTAGAGCGAAACTTTTTAACTCAAATCTTTGCTTCTGGTTGCCTGGAAGAACATATTTTCAGATGGGGGTCGGCGGCCAATTACAGATAATTCTGGGGGTCCTTGACATGAAAACGGTTGAGACAGCACTGACAAACACAGTTTTCTTTTTTTTTTAAGAAAACTGATAAGATTTAGAAGACTTTTTTTAAATCAACCTCAGTCCAAAATGTGTCAATTAGCCTCTGCGTTAGGACAACGTGTGTGTTTAAACCCACACAACAAGCTGGCCATGGGAGCCCTCAAAAATCACACCTGTGTGAAGTGACAATTTGCGTCCTCACTTTTCCGTTCTTTCTGCCTCATCATCGCTATGGGGTGTGATCAGCCAATCACAAGCCAATGTTTGTGTTCATATCTCACAAGTATGATCGTACCCTACAAACCCTCCCGCGCACTCAGATCAGCCAACGCAGGGAAGCTGGAGGTACCTTCACTAAAAACGCCGGGACAGCGCTCCACACGTCCCAAACTCTTCTCCCTTCTGGCTCCAAAACTATGGAATGCACTTCCCATCACAGTCAGAACTGCAGCCTCACTCCCAATCTTCCGTCGTAGTCTGAAAACCCACCTCTTCAGACTCCACCATGGCCCGTAACACTTGCCCTAGCCTATCCCCTTAGATAGCACATTATGTAGACTTAGATAGTATTTTAAACAGACTTATAGCTTGTTACGTAGACAGCTCTAGAATTGCACTTTATGTAGTCATAGCACTTTATAGTACACATGTATAATATATTATATAGTATAGTATGTATAGTTTACATAGATACTCCACTGTTACGTTCTTAGTCTACGCATGATTCATGATAACTACTTTTTATATATGTGATGTATGCCATGCTTTTGTTATTGCTTAATGTAAGTCGCTCTGGATTAAGAGCGTCTGCTAAATGCCTAAATTGTAAATTGTAAATTGTTCACACAAACCGGGAAAAGTGGGAAAAAATCACACCCGTGTGAAGTGAGGGGCGCTCTTATCATCAAATCATCTCATGAACAGCTGAATTCATATGACTGGTTAGCCGATTTGCTCGTCTACATATGACGTAAATGTTCCCTTCATTGCCAACGGCATTTAATGTTTGTGTTGCCACAGATTTACGTCATATTTCAGGCACGTTTGACCTAATTTCTCATTTCATTGTCAATGGCAAAATATTGAGACAAGCTGATGTACGCCCTAAAAAAAAGAAACTAGTAATTTATATTATATTATTAATAAGTCTGGATTCACCGTTGTATTGTATTATGTCATATTGGTTTAGATGTGAGAAGTAGGGAGGAAGCTCGTTAATGTTTTTATTGATAACGAGCACCCTATTGATCAGGGTTCTTATCGATCCCACTATTGAGCATTTTATATTTTGTGGAAAGACGGGAGACGATAATTAATTCTGAACAGAACCAGTATATTTGACTATAGGACCTTCAAATACAGTTCTTTTATTACAGACGGATGACCTTTTTCACCAATACAATAATATTAAAGAAACGGTTAACTGTTTAATAAGTATACCGTCACTTGTTTACCCAGACAGCGCAGGTTGGCAGGTATCGATACACTTTTAGACCCACATGTTTGTGCCAGCGTGGATGATTATTTATTTCTTGATCGCCTCTTGTCTTGATTGTTTAACACTAGGATGTCTGAAAAAAATTGACTACTACTATGACGGCTAACGGTCAGGATGACAGTGTTTTTCGTGCTATTTGATTGGCCATTCTCTCCCCCACTCCTAATGATCTTCACACCTCTCTCTGCACCCGTTGACGGCTTGCCATTGTCTTCTAAATGTTACATTCCAACTATAATTCAAGGCAGCAGTTTCAACTCGACAGGACAACTCAAGTTATTTTTTATGTTTTATTTCAGTTTACCAAACTATAATTATAGTGACGGTGTGAGCGCTATATTGAATACCCTTGCGCAGCAAACACTGTCCGACTTTGTATTGAGACAATACAATAGGCTACCACACGTTATTGTATAACAGCCAGAGCCAGGCACATTGCTCAGAGTCAGACGAAATACGACATTAGTTATATATTGTCATTTTTATATAGAGGGGGAAACATCGATGTAATTAATATATATTTGATTGATTGTGCCAAAAAAAGGAAAGAGCTGTGCGTGCGTGCGTGCAAATCAGAAAAGTTTACAGACAAAGGAGTTGGGAGTTTGGGAGCGGCTAGCCTTCTATATAATGCTGCGCACATATTAGCCTATATATATTTTAAAAATACCCAGCATAATTTTTGGGAAGGCTAAGCCTGGCCTAGCCTTACATACCCGCCGCCTATGATCGATGTCATTTATATATATTTGATTTATTGTGCCAGCAGAGAGGTCCGTAGCAGCAGCACGGTTTATATATACACCATAGGATAGATCAAGTCATGTGACGCATCACCGCCACAAATAGTGCTACAGCGTTATCTAAAATGCACTTCCGCATACCTCACCGTCAGTTACTTGGATATTTTCTCCCTCTCCACGAGAGAGGGAGAGAGAGAGAGTGAGAGAGAAAAAAAGAGAGCCGTGATGCGTGGAAATCAGTTCCACTGGTCGCGTGCAGAAAAGTTTACAGACAAAGAAGGACGGACAGAACTGTTCTTCTGACTGACAAAACATTTAGAAGTTCGGGACGTCTATCGGGTTGGACTGATTTCAAACACTGTAATTTTTTTTGGCATCGCGCTGATTCGCGCATCGGCGAGCATTCTCGCTCCAAGGAAAGGAAATGTCGGTCGGGTCAAACAGACCATGCTATAAACTTTATTATTCCAGGATAATTGATTAATTTTTATCATCGCCACCTTACATAATTATGCTATAAAGATGGCGTGTATAGTCAACATGTATTTATATCTATTGAGCTATGCGTTTGGTTGAAACAATACGTCAGTCAACACACCATATTTCACCATATTTTTTTTTTTCCGTTTCGAGAAATAAAGTCAGACATCGTTATTTCTGCAAACCGCATATAACAAATATAACATCTAAAACAACAAACTTACATTCGTAATGTAAGTTTGCCTACATGTGGAAGTAGTTGGAATGCAAATGACACATTCGCTTTAACAATGCCCGTCTCCAGCCGGGAGGGAGGTGTGAACAGCACTGCTTGCGGGGGAGAAAGGGTGAGGAGTCTATAGAGCGGTCCCACGGACCGAAAAAGAGCAGACATTTTAGTAGAATTATGTCTAAAATCATATTTCCAAAACGTTTCAGATGGAAAAAAAAACAGAGATGGTTTGAATCTAACATTTAGAAAAAGTCATGCAAGGGGAACTTTCTCAGGACTTCATGGGCAAAGAAAATCCACTTCAAAATTTCAAAATCGGTCAGCCAGACCGCTCCGACACGCTAGTGTTAAACATGACATCATGTTATGCTCCAGCCTCCATAACAGGCTTGGTGAACCCAAACATAGACATATAAAGGTAGACGCCCCTTTCGGCTCTGGAGCGTACGTGCTCAAGGGAGGGCAAAGAATTCCCGGGATTCCTTAATTGCGAAGCCCCCAAGGACTACTGAAAGAGGACGGGAGGCGAAGACCGTATGGTGGACTCTATGTTGCTCCCCGGAACGAAAGGAACATGCGCAGATGAGACCAGGAAGTTGTACATGACCAATCATAGATATGGCACAAATGGCGTGATGCCACTGAAAGGAGAGATATATGTCACGTCCGACCAACATTACTGTCTGTGTGATGATCCATGCTGGGACTTACTGATCCACTTGCTGTTAAAACGTTAATATAAAAGGTCAAATGCAATGACGTGACATGATATACAAGCATCTCTCCTTTCAGTGGCATCACACTGGCCCATTTGTGCCATATCTATGATTTGTACAACTTCCTGGTCTCAACCAAGGACTATCTAAAGAGGACGAGAAGCGAAGACCGTACGGTGGACGCCATGTTGCTCCATGGAAGGAAAGAAACGCGCAGTTGAGACCAGGAAGTTCTACATGCACACATTTGGGCATGTACAACTTCCTGGTCTCAACTGCGCATGTTTCTTTCCTTCCAGGAGCAACATGGAGTCCACCGTAAAGTCTTCGCTTCTCGTCCTCTTTAGATAGTCATTGGTCTCAACTGCGCATGTTTCTTTCCTTCCAGGAGCAACATGGAGTCCACCGTACAGTCTTCGCTTCTCGTCCTCTTTAGATAGTCATTGGTCTCAACTGCGCATGTTTCTTTCCTTCCAGGAGCAACATGGAGTCCACCGTACAGTCTTCGCTTCTCGTCCTCTTTAGATAGTCATTGGTCTCAACTGCGCATGTTTCTTTCCTTCCAGGGAGCAACATGGAATCCACCATACGGTCTTCGCTTCTCGTCCTCTTTAGATAGTCATTGGTCTCAACTGCGCATGTTTCTTTCCTTCCAGGAGCAACATGGAGTCCACCGTACGGTCTTCGCTTCTCGTCCTCTTTAGATAGTCATTGGTCTCAACTGCGCATGTTTCTTTCCTTCCAGGGAGCAACATGGAGTCCACCGTACGGTTTTCGCTTCTCGTCCTCTTTAGATAGTCCTTGGAAGCCCCGTGGAAACAGAGCGCATGTTCGGGTCTGATAAGTCCCGGAGAAGAAGATGCACTGTGATTGGCCAGTAGACACTTGAGTGGCAGCGTGACGTAGTGTTCCGTCCACTCTTCCGGCGTACCAGTGTAAATTCCTCCGCCCTCCCGTCAACACACATCGCTCCAACGAGCCATCTATTTTTTTTTATATCTATGAGCCCAAATCTTATTGAGAGCGGGTTGACAAACTTGTTATCGGGGTTTTTCCCGGTATCTGTTATCAAGCTCAGTTCCTAGTGAGAAGCCTGCTGCCTGTCGGGACACCATTCTGGACACGGCATTGACAGCCTTACTGACTGTTGAAGTAAAAGAACCTGCGTTGCTTGTTTTATGCTGCATTTTATGCAGCATAATCATATCATCCATACAGCACCATAGCCTATTAAACACACAATTGAGTACCACAGACGAATAACAGTCTAAGTCCACACTATTGATCCATAATATATAAATGATAGATAAGGGTTCAGGACAACGAGGCCTTTTCGTGGAGGGGTCAGTCTGAAATTTGGACTTAGACTGTTTTTCGTCTGTGGTACTCAATTAACTACTGTAAAATCGATTGATTTAGCGATCTTTAATTCTTTATAGCAGATCTAAATCCCTAACCACACCAAAGGGTCAAGACGGCTTTAGCGTTGTCCCTGCCGGGGGGATATGTCCTGTTGCACGTTGACCCTAGTGATTCAACGCATGGAATGCAACAGCCCAAACCACACCAAAGGGTCGGGACGGTTTTAGCGTTAACTTCTTGCAACCGTTTTGACCCAAGGAGTTTTGGTGTGGTTATAAGGCTTAAGGTGGTGACAAAAATAGTCAGCTCAGGAATCTGTCTCTTCACCAGAATCCACCAAAGGGATCCAGAACATATACACCCTTTGCAGAGACATGAGTTAATTCTAATGCTCACGAATGATATATAGTTATCGGGAATTATGTTAAATAGTCAATGTAGGGCCTACAGACTATTGTCAGTGACTGAACCTGAATAGATACTTGGCGATATCTGTTGATGTCAACCTACAGAAGATTGGTAGATGTAAGCTTGGGATTGGAACTGCTACTGCTCAATCATTTCCTCACCCGGTGCCCTGCATGTGACCCTATAGCTCCATCCTCCTCCTCCTCATCATCATTTTACGACCGCGGTCGAGATCATGGATTTTCACAATGCCATGTCAGACTCCCCTGGTCCTTCATCGCCATCTCCAGTACCTGCTTACTGATGCACGTGTCCCTATTAGCGGTGACATCAGGGAACGACAGTTTTCTACCTCTAGTCTGCTTTGAGGCAGGACTCCAGAGTTCCAAGTTCTTCTGGATCGGACTAGTGAAGAAACACGGGGAAGGTTGCCCATCCTAGGATCTTGCGTGGTGATTGTACATGTAAACCCTATAGGCTGATCCATCCTAGGATCTTGCGTGGTGATTGTACACGCCGATCTTCCTGGGCAACAGCCTGAGAGGGAGCTCAGCGTCGCCGTTGTACATGTACGGCAGCAGCGCGCCGGTGAAGGTGTGCGCAAAGCTGTGCAGGTGCGCGTTGGTGTCGATGTCGGAGAAGGACAGCTTCCCTCCGTTCCAGTCCAGCTGGACTCGGACCCTCCGGGGCTTCTGACGCACCAGCAGCTCGGTGAAGGACCAGGGCGAGTAGTACTCGGGTCGGGTCTGCGCGTGGTACCCGCTGTCGTCCAGCCCCAGCCCCCAGTACTGCCCGCCTTTGTCTCCCTTCCGACCCCTGTTCTGGCCGTTGGCGGACTCCGACAGCACGCCCACGGACCAGTCCGTGTTGTCTCCTACCTCGATGTCCCAGACCCTGGTGCCCGAGTCGAAGCCCTCAGAACCCAGTACGCAGAAGTAGTAGTCGAACCTCTCGGGGTTGTCTGGGACGTCCTGCCTGTCGGCGCCGCGCCTCATGCTGGTCAGGTCGTCGGACAGGACCAGCTCGGGGTGGGCCGTGTTGGGGTCCAGCGTGACCGGTGTGTAGGAGACCATGTCCTTCATCTTCTCCCAGACCCTGAAGGCGAGGTTGCCCAGGTGCCTGTCGATGTCGATCAGGTTTCCCGAGGGGTGGCCCGGCTCCTCCAGCTGGAACTGGACCCTCTCCACGGCCTCATTGTGGCTCTGGAGGGACGCGACACGCTGGGCCCTCAGCTTCTCCTCGATGGCCGCGATCGTCTTGGAGATGGTGGAGATCTCCCCGCTCATCTCCCCGATCTTCTCCCTCATCGTCCGCGCCTTCCGCTCCTCCTCCTCCTTCAGGGCGGCGATCCTGGCCTCCTCGTCCGCTCGCAGGAACTCGTGGAATTTAACGAAATGCTCCTTGATGTGCCTCTCCGTCTTCTGTGTCTGGGCCGTGATGTGCTCGGCCGCCCGGTCGCAGTTCGTCTTGACCTCGTCGAAGGCCTTCAGCTTCTCCCGCAGCATGGCCAGAGACTCCTCGGCCGCCTCCCGGGGATCCATCTTGCGACGTTTCTCCTTGATGAAGGTCTCGCACAGGTTCTGCATGGCCAGGATGGCGGGCAGGTCGTCGTTGAGGGACAGCTTCTTGCAGACGGGACACTCCTTCTTGCCCTTGGTCTTCCACCACTCCCGCAGGCAGGCCTTGCAGAAGCTGTGGCAGCACGGCAGCAGAACGGGCGTTTTGAATATGTCCCGGCACACGGGACAGGAGAAACCTTCCTCCGAGAAGGACACCAGGAAAGCCATGACCGAAGCTACACACTTCAGGTAAGATAGAAGGGTTCCCTGAAGCTTTCCTTTGAGTCCTGAACTTACTTGTTAGATTCTCACACAGCTGACAGTGAGAGCATGTTCAGGATAGGTCAGTAAAGAAGCCTACAGATTTATACTGCTTGTGGCTTTGGTTCCTCCAGAAATAGAGCGATGTAGAGTTGACGTCACGGCGAGTTCATCCTGATGTCATACTGATGTCATACTGAAGCTCCATATTCTGAGCAAGAACAGAAGACGTGTTGATGACATCATATGGATGACATCAGGGTAGAACTTATTTCTATGAATATTTAAAATATGATTTTCTAGTTATTGTGGGCCCGAGTAGCGAGTAGTTCAACTCTCAACTGTCAGTAAGAAGTCGGCGATGATGGTGCCCCTCACTTCACACGGGTGTGATTTTTTAAATGTATTTAATTGTTTGTTTAAACTAGTGTAATCGTACAACTGTTTTCCTGCTGGGTCAACCAATAGGTAGGCAGAGGGAGGGGCTGTGATGTCATGTGGGTCAACCAATAGGAAGGCAGAGGGAGGGGCTGTGATGCCATGTGGGTCAACCAATAGGAAGGCAGAGGGAGGGGCTGTGATGTCATGTGGGTCAACCAATAGGAAGGCAGAGGGTGGGGCTGTGATGTCATGTGGGTCAACCAATAGGAAGGCAGAGGGAGGGGCTGTGATGTCATGTGGGTCAACCAATAGGAAGGCAGAGGGTGGGGCTGTGATGTCATGTGGGTCAACCAATAGGAAGCCAGAAGGAGGGGGGCTGTGACGTCATGTGGGTCAACCAATAGGAAGGCAGAAGGAGGCGGGCTGTGATGTCATGTGGGTCAATAACATCTAGTGGAGCAGTGGTTCCCAAAGTGGGGTCTGGGGACCCCCAGGGATCCTTTAGGGAGTTCCAGGGGGTCCCCAGCTAAATGATAGTTTGGAAACAAATGGACCCTTATGGGTCTGTAACTCTGTGAGTTACGGGTCTAACTAACGGGTCCATTTGGTTCCATTTGTACACTCTCAGAGTTACATTTACAATGTAAATTGGGGGTCCCAGAGATATAAATGAATGCCATTAAATGGGGGTCTGTAGACTAATGCATTTCAAACTGGGGGGTCCTTGAAATGAAACGGGTTGAGAATCTCTGCTAGAGCCGTAAAAATCTTCTTCTTATGGGGGTCCCTGGCATATCTCTTCAAATGGGGGTCCGTGGGGGCGGGGCTGATTAGTGTCAATGTGGGGGTCCTTGAAAAGGTTTGGGAACCAGTGTAGTAGAGAGCTACTCGAGCCCACACTGTTTCTTCAGGAACAGTGTTGTCTAGAAACGTTGAAATCGTGCAATAACGATTTAAATTGTGAAATAACTCTAGTCCAGCAGCCGAGGTGGACAGGTGGGAAATTTGGTAGTCTTTTTTTATTGGCCAACAGATATTGTCTATGCAGGCTACATACATTCATGACTCCACTTGCTGACTGGCTGTCGATATTGGGCAATTGTTCTTATAGGGGTTTCTTGTGACCCTAACATCCGATGGCAGGCAAAAATGTAAAAAAAAATGTCAAACTTTCCTTATGCTTTAAGTAGCATGTGACATGTCAAACTATAGGGGGTTTTCATGATCATTAGTTTTGCACAAAATACACTCCTTGGGCTAAAAACAGCCATAGCCACTTGCCCAAAAAGACGTCTATAGACGCATAGGCTAGAATGTCATTCGATGGCCTTCGGCATCCTTCCCCGCGGACCGAATGTCATTCGATTGGCTTTATAGATGTCTATAGACGTCTATAAACGTCTATAGACTTCTATAGACTTTTCTACACTACAACAATACTTTTCTACACTACAACAAGCCATTACACCGTTTTAAAGTGGATTTTCATGACAAGCAACTCAGTGGTCGGTGCAGTGGCTGTTCAAAGGTAACTTTAACCAACTCAGAGGCTGTTCAAAGGTAACTTTAACCAACTCAGAGGCTGTTCAAAGGTAACTTTAACCAACTCAGTGGCTGTTCAAAGGTAACTTTGACCAACTCAGAGGCTGTTCAAAGGTAACTTTAACCAACTCAGAGGCTGTTCAAAGGTAACTTTAACCAACTCAGTGGCTGTTCAAAGGTAACTTTAACCAACTCAGTGGCTGTTCAAAGGTAACTATAACCAACTCAGTGTTCAAAGGTAACTTTAACCAACTCAGAGGCTGTTCAAAGGTAACTATAACCAACTCAGTGTTCAAAGGTAACTTTAACCAACTCAGGGGCTGTTCAAAGGTAACTATAACCAACTCAGTGTTCAAAGGTAACTTTAACCAACTCAGCGGCTGTTCAAAGGTAACTTTAACCAACTCAGTGGCTGTTCAAAGGTAACTATAACCAACTCAGTGTTCAAAGGTAACTTTAACCAACTCAGTGGCTGTTCAAAGGTAACTATAACCAACTCAGTGTTCAAAGGTAACTTTAACCAACTCAGAGGCTGTTCAAAGGTAACTATAACCAACTCAGTGTTCAAAGGTAACTTTAACCAACTCAGGGGCTGTTCAAAGGTAACTATAACCAACTCAGTGTTCAAAGGTAACTTTAACCAACTCAGTGGCTGTTCAAAGGTAACTATAACCAACTCAGTGTTCAAAGGTAACTTTAACCAACTCAGTGGCTGTTCAAAGGTAACTTTAACCAACTCAGCGGCTGTTCAAAGGTAACTTTAACCAACTCAGAGGCTGTTCAAAGGTAACTATAACCAACTCAGTGTTCAAAGGTAACTTTAACCAACTCAGGGGCTGTTCAAAGGTAACTATAACCAACTCAGTGTTCAAAGGTAACTTTAACCAACTCAGCGGCTGTTCAAAGGTAACTTTAACCAACTCAGCGGCTGTTCAAAGGTAACTTTAACCAACTCAGTGGCTGTTCAAAGGTAACTTTAACCAACTCAGTGGCTGTTTAAAGGTAACTTTAACCAACTCAGTGGCTGTTTAAAGGTAACTTTAACCAACTCAGTGGCTGTTTAAAGGTAACTTTAACCAACTCAGTGGCTGTTTAAAGGTAACTTTAACCAACTCAGTGGCTGTTTAAAGGTAACTTTAACCAACTCAGTGGCTGTTTAAAGGTAACTTTAACCAACTCAGTGGCTGTTTAAAGGTAACTTTAACCAACTCAGTGGCTGTTCAAAGGTAACTTTAACCAACTCAGTGGCTGTTCAAAGGTAACTTTAACCAACTCAGAGGCTGTTTAAAGGTAACTTTAACCAACTCAGTGGCTGTTCAAAGGTAACTTTAACCAACTCAGTGGCTGTTTAAAGGTAACTTTAACCAACTCAGTGGCTGTTCAAAGGTAACTTTAACCAACTCAGTGGCTGTTTAAAGGTAACTTTAACCAACTCAGTGGCTGTTCAAAGGTAACTTTAACCAACTCAGTGGCTGTTCAAAGGTAACTTTAACCAACTCAGTGGCTGTTCAAAGGTAACTTTAACCAACTCAGTGGCTGTTCAAAGGTAACTTTAACCAACTCAGTGGCTGTTCAAAGGTAACTTTAACCAACTCAGTGGCTGTTCAAAGGTAACTTTAACCAACTCAGTGGCTGTTCAAAGGTAACTTTAACCAACTCAGTGGCTGTTCAAAGGTAACTTTAACCAACTCAGTGGCTGTTCAAAGGTAACTTTAACCAACTCAGTGGCTGTTCAAAGGTAACTTTAACCAACTCAGTGGCTGTTCAAAGGTAACTTTAACCAACTCAGTGGCTGTTCAAAGCAGGACTGCGACGCTCTATTCATAGTTACAGGTACATAAACATTGAGGTATGACATTTTTTTATGTCAGTGCCAGAAAGTTACAAAAAAGAAGAAGAAAAAAATAGTGCCTCTGAGACATTAGTGTCAACACGAGCGCGTGCACGTGCACACACACACACACACACATACACACACACACACACACACACACGCACATGCACGCTCGTGTTGACACTAATGTCTCAGAGGCACTACTTTTTCCTGTGTGTGTGTGTGTGTGTGTGTGTGTGTGTGTGTGTGTGTGTGTGTGTGTGTGTGTGTGTGTGTGTGTGTGTGTGTGTGTGTGTGTGTGTGTGTCACATGACCCAGCAGGCAGTGTGAGAGCAGTACAGCCTTATCAGCTCAAACTGATGTCAAAGACTTTTCCACTGAATAGGAAGCCTGTTGGAACCAGTGTGGGGGGGGGGGGGGGGGGATAAGTTCAAGTGTAATGGCCTCAGAATGTACTTTATGTTTATGTTTATTCAACTTTCAGCATGATCACAGGTTTTAAAAGACAGGTGCCATTAAAAACACTGAATTATTTTGCCGATCACAAATATAAAACTTAAAATCTAAAAAGCAATAGCCTATCTAAAAATCCAAATGGTGTAAAACTCAAATCTAAAATCCACTATCAGTACTTCTTAGAGTATAGTAACCAAAAGAAGAACGTTAGTAATTTCAGTAGAACAGGTTTAGTCTTGTGTAAAACCCGGTCATGGTGTGTAGCTTGCTGGAGGCTACTGTACACTGCATAACATGAGACTGCTGTGTGACTGAAGCATGGATCAGTACAGTACAGTACAGTACAGTACAGTACAGTGCATAGCATAGCATGGCTGCTGTGTGACTGAAGCATGGATCAGTACAGTACAGTACAGTACAGTGCATGGCTGCTGTGTGACTGAAGCATGGATCAGTACAGTACAGTACAGTACAGTACAGTACAGTACAGTACAGTACAGTACATAGCATGGCTGCTGTGTGACTGAAGCATGGATCTGTACAGTACAGTACAGTACAGGGCTGGGTGAGAAACATAATGTACTGTAACAGATCAGTGGATTATGTCACTGCATAGACAACCATGCATACGTACGTACGTGCACACACATCACACTGCATAGACATCCATGGATACGTACGCACGTGCACACACATCACACTGCATAGACATCCATGCATACGTACGTACGTGCACACACATCACATCCACCCTACAGCTGCCAGTGGGCTGACTAGCCTAAGAAACAACAGCTCCCTTAATTGGTTAACACAATTCAATTCAATTCAAAGGAGCTTTATTGGCATGAGAAAACATATGTTTACATGCAGGGCCCGATCTACCATAATGGGCACTTTGGGCACGTGTCCAGGGGCCCCCAGAGGTGCCAACCCAGCCCAGGGCACAGTGCCCAGGGGCCCCCAGAGGTGCCAACCCAGCCCAGGGGCCCCCAGAGGTGCCAACCCAGCCCAGGGGCCCCCAGAGGTGCCAACCCAGCCCAGGGGCCCCCAGAGGTGCCAACCCATCCCTGGGCACAGTGCCCAGGGGCCCCCAGAGGTGCCAACCCAGCCCAGGGGCCCCCAGAGGTGCCAACCCAGCCCAGGGGCCCCCAGAGGTGCCAACCCATCCCTGGGCACAGTGCCCAGGGGCCCCCAGAGGTGCCAACCCAGCCCAGGGGCCCCCAGAGGTGCCAACCCAGCCCAGGGGCCCCCAGAGGTGCCAACCCATCCCTGGGCACAGTGCCCAGGGGCCCCCAGAGGTGCCAACCCAGCCCAGGGGCCCCCAGAGGTGCCAACCCAGCCCAGGGGCCCCCAGAGGTGCCAACCCAGCCCAGGGGCCCCCAGAGGTGCCAACCCAGCCCAGGGGCCCCCAGAGGTGCCAACCCATCCCTGGGCACAGTGCCCAGGGGCCCCCAGAGGTGCCAACCCAGCCCAGGGGCCCCCAGAGGTGCCAACCCAGCCCAGGGGCCCCCAGAGGTGCCAACCCATCCCTGGGCACAGTGCCCAGGGGCCCCCAGAGGTGCCAACCCAGCCCAGGGGCCCCCAGAGGTGCCAACCCAGCCCAGGGGCCCCCAGAGGTGCCAACTCAGCCCAGGGGCCCCCAGAGGTGCCAACCCATCCCTGGGCACAGTGCCCAGGGGCCCCCAGAGGTGCCAACCCAGCCCAGGGGCCCCCAGAGGTGCCAACCCAGCCCAGGGGCTCCCAGAGGTGCTAACCCAGCCCTGGGCACAGTGCCCAGGGGCCCCCAGAGGTGCCAACCCAGCCCTGGGCACAGTGCCCAGGGGCTCCCAGAGGTGCTAACCCAGCCCTGGGCACAGTGCCCAGGGGCCCCCAGAGGTGCCAACCCAGCCCAGGGGCTCCCAGAGGTGCCAACCCAGCCCAGGGGCTCCCAGAGGTGCTAACCCAGCCCTGGATACGTGCCCAGGGGCCCCCAGAGGTGCCAACCCAGCCCAGGGGCTCCCAGAGGTGCTAACCCAGCCCTGGATACGTGCCCAGGGGCCCCCAGAGGTGCCAACCCAGCCCAGGGGCCCCCAGAGGTGCCAACCCAGCCCAGGGGCTCCCAGAGGTGCTAACCCAGCCCTGGATACGTGCCCAGGGGCACCAGAGGTGCTAACTCAGCCCAGGGGCCCCCAGAGGTGCCAACCCAGCCCTGGGGCTCCCAGAGGTGCCAACCCAGCCCTGGATACGTGCCCAGGGGCACCAGAGGTGCTAACCCAGCCCAGGGGCCCCCAGAGGTGCCAACCCAGCGCTGCCACTGAGCTATACGAATAAAGTTTGATTTGATTTGAACTCCAACACACCCGATCACGTACAATGTCCCCAAATTCAAGGTGTCAAAGGTCAAAGGTCAAACTCTGAACACCTGGAATGACCTGCAGACTACATTGAGATGAATCACTTTGGTCCCCTTTAATTGATTGATTGATTGATTGATTGGAATAGTTTATTGGACAGAAATCAAACATTGCTCCAGATCCAATTCCGATCATTTGATATTGAGTATCTGCTGATACCGATATTTATGCCATAAATCAATAGGCCAATATCCCAGTCTAATGTGATATGGATATAATATTGATACAAGGGGATCGGACGTTTTTTGCTCCCGGTCTGATTCCGATCATGTGGATTGGATCGGGACAACCCTACTCGTCGTCAAACAGTATCTCATTCCGGCCAATCACAATTTGCGTCCTCACTTTTCTGTCCATTAACTTTGTACTTTGCTCAGCCAATCAAATCGTCGCTATATGGGGTGATCAACCAATCACAAGTCAATCAGTGTTGTTTTTGGAAGCAAATTTTGATTTTTAGTTTTAATCATAGTCTCTTCAATACTTTTCATTTAGTTTTAGTCACATTTTAGTCACCTGGAATGTTTTAGTGTTAGTCTAGTTTTAGTTGACTAAATATCATAAGATTTTAGTCGACTAAATCTACAGTTGATTTAGTCGAACAAAATGTATTTTGGCGGGCCTTGATGCCGTCGTGATGATGTTTTTTTCACTTGCTGAAAATAGACGATCTACAAGCTCACAACGTGAGCTTGTAGATCGGCAATTCTCAGCATGTAAACTCATTGTAAAATGTTGTCCACTAGTCCCTTCCTAACATTTTAGTCTAGTTTTTATTTGTTGACGAAATTGTCAGTATATTTAGTCTTAGCTTAGTCATCATAGCTTAGTTTTAATTTCGTTTTCCTCAGTGGAAAAAGGTAGTCGACGAAAGTTTTTCGTCTTAGTTTTAGTCGACGAAATCAACACTGTTTAGATGGGTTTTAAACGAGTCTTGGTTTCTATTTGTAAACCTTATATTTACATTTATGGTTTATCCTAAATCCTCCTGGTGGGAATCAGGGACGTTGCTGACCATTTGGTCCCATCCCCCACACACACACACACACACACACACACACACACACACACACACACACACACACACACACACACACACACCGCACCTGTGCACAGCTATGTGTGCCTGTATGTATATGTATGTTTGAGCACGGAATGTGCTCTTCTGATTGGCTGAGCACGGAATGTGCTGTATGACGATGAGAGTGCCCCTCACTTCACACGGGTGTGATTTTTTCTTAATATTTAACTGAATATCTAAAGCCCCAAACCACACCGGTAGAGACTGCTTATTGGGACAAAACCCAAAGGTCGACCACACCAATACGACTCAATGAGTTTAATTGGTGTGGTTGACCTTAAAAAACCTGTCTTGTCCCGACACGACCTTTTGGTGTTGCTTTGGGGGTGACGGCGTGCTCAGCCCAGCAGAACAACCTGTACTGCATGGATCTGAACAACAGCTGATTACACTAGACATTTTCTCAGACGTTCTTTTCCAGCGCCGGTACTGTTACGACACGACGGCGTGCGGTTGTACATTAACTTTCCACTGGGCGCGACCGCGAGGCCGGCGCTGGTTCGTTGGGTTCGTGTCTTTTTGGGGGATAAAAGAAGAGGAGACGCCGACGTGGTCACTCTGTTCCAGAATGAAGCTCTGCTGTGTGACTGTTCTGCTGCTGCTCTTCTGTCTGTCTGAGGCTCACCATGAGGCTCAGACTGGACCAGCTGGTACCCTGGTACAGCAACCTGACCATGAGGCTCAGACTGGACCAGCTGGTACCCTGGTACAGCAACCTGACCATGAGGCTCAGACTGGACCAGCTGTTACCCTGGTACAGCAACCTGACCATGACCTTCTTTGGGCCGAGCTAAGACATCTCAGGGACATGGTGCACAGCCTGGGAGCCACCGTGGTGGAGCAGAGAGTCCAGCTGAAGACCACCGAGGCCAGGCTATCAGCCAGCGAGGAAGACTCCGAGGATCTCAGAGCCACCGTGATGGAACAACGGGTCCAGCTCAGCGTCGTGGAGGCCAGGCTGTCAGCCAGCGAGGATCTCCCAGACGAGGTGCTCCGTCTGGGAGCCACCGTGGTCCAGCAGAGAGAGAAGCTCAGCAGCACGGAGGCCAGGTACGGGAATTAGGGATTCATTTTATAATTAGGTAAATTTAGCTAAATGTCATTCTGTTTTAAGTATAACATGTGACAATATGTGAGTCAAACTAGGGGGGTTTCCATGATTCAAAATCCATTGCAAGCACCTGTTTGGCACGAAAAACTCTCCTTTGGCTAAAAGCGGCCAGAGCCACTAAATTTGACTGAGGGACTGCCATTGGATTTCTTTTTTAAATTATCGTTTTTTTTCATGTCATACGAAAGCAAGGAATCATAGCTTCAAATTGACAAATTTGACAAATTGACTGGTTGTTCAGTTTGACCCACCAGTTTTGGAGATATGGCTTATAGAGTAATGTCTTGCAGAGAAAAAGCGAGTTGAGAAAACAGGCTTCCATTTCTGTGGACTCTAACATCTTACACCTAGCTACATGCGTAAGCATTTAATTCATATTTACATGTCTACTTCAGACGTGTGTGTGTGTGTGTGTGTGTGTGTGTGTGTGTGTGTGTGTGTGTGTGTGTGTGTGTGTGTGTGTGTGTGTGTGTGTGTGTGTGTGTGTGTGTGTGTGTGTGTGTGTGTGTGTGTGTGTGTGTGTGTGTGTGTGTGTGTGTGTGTGTGTGCTTCGATATTAATAATTTTAATTAATATCGGTATCGGTGCCAAAAAAAATGAATCGATATATTTGTCATACTATATTTTGTCATAAATGCGTAAACAAGTGCAACAACCACTCTCATTGGAAATCCTGTAGAGTACGATTGTAAGGAGACGTATAGCTTAGCTGCATGTCTCCCTGTGACACAGCACGCTCTGCCTTTCAGAGACGAAATGTTTTTATAATCGTCATGGGGGCCGTCGTGTGTGTGTGTGTGTGTGTGTGTGTGTGTGTGTGTGTGTGTGTGTGTGTGTGTGTGTGTGTGTGTGTGTGTGTGTGTGTGTGTGTGTGTGTGTGTGTGTGTGTGTGTGTGTGTGTGTGTGTGTGTGTGTGTGTGTGTGTGTGTGTGTGTGTGTGTGTGTGTGTGAGTGAGTGAGTGAGTGAGTGCGAGCCAACTGCATGTTTTCTAAAAAAGGACTTGTTTTCCCCATCCTGACCAGCCTATTATTATTATGTGCAATAACTAACTGCAAGCCAATGAAGAATGAACCAATCAGTAGCATATTCATATTTATTTAGTTGACAATAATTTAACTGTAGGCCAGTGTTTTGAGACATAGGCTATTGTCTTGTATTACTATAAAATGTCTGGTAAAAACAAATTCTACATGCATTAAAAAAGTGGCCAGTGGTTACAATGGTGGAGTAAAAACAACAAGGTCACATGGCTTTGGGGAGTTTGGGCAGCAGATCTACAAGCTCTCAACATGTCATGCTGCAATGTGCTGTGGGCTTGTAGATCACCAATTTGGATAAATATTGAAAAAATGTACGGATTATTTTTCCCCCGATCTTTTTTAATTTAATGTCTGAAGCCTGTGCTGCACTTCATACACTATACAGCACTATGTTCATATTCTGATACAGTACATGATAACTTCATACAGCACTATGTTCATATTCTGATACAGTACATGTTAACTTCATACAGCACTATGTTCATATTCTGATACAGTACATGTTAACTTCATACAGCACTATGTTCATATTCTGATACAGTACATGTTAACTTCATACAGCACTATGTTCATATTCTGATACAGTACATGTTAACTTCATACAGCACTATGTTCATATTCTGATACAGTACATGTTAACTTCATACAGCACTATGTTCCATATCGTCACCTTATTAAACTAATTGCCTAAGTCATTTTTTCAAGGTTTTCAGGAAACACAAAAAACTGTGCCAAATGTAGAATATATTATATTTCTTAATTATTTCAATTCCAAAAAATATGAAAAAATATGACTATTGACATACAAATAAAGTTGTATGTCAATCATGTAAGGATAAAATGACTTAGGCCAATATCTGAACATTCCATTTTATCTTAGGCAATTATAAACCTTATTTAGGCCAAATTACTTCTGCAGTAAGTGACTTAGGCAAAATGTTTTTATTCCAATTATTTTTAATAGACCATGGTTTAGGGTCAGCCACAGAGTGTTTAAAATAATATCAGAGCACAAAGACATTTGATACTGAAGGGGAGTGAATGGGAGTGAATGGGAGTGAATGGGACTGAATGGGAGGTACTGTTACTATGGGACTGATACTATGGGAGTGAATGGGAGGTACTGTTACTATGGGACTGATACTATGGGAGTGAATGGGATTTAATGGGAGTGAATGGGATTTAATGGGACTGAATGGGATTTAATGGGAGTGAATGGGATGAATGGGAGTGACAGTCCCATAGTAACAGTACCTCCCATTCACTCCCATTCACTCCCATAGTATCAGTCCCATAGTAACAGTACCTCCCATTCACTCCCATTCACTCCCATAGTATCAGTCCCATAGTAACAGTACCTCCCATTCACTCCCATTCACTCCCATAGTATCAGTCCCATAGTAACAGTACCTCCCATTCACTCCCATTCACTCCCATAGTATCAGTCCCATAGTAACAGTACCTCCCATTCACTCCCATTCAGTCCCATTCACTCCCATAGTATCAGTCCCATAGTAACAGTACCTCCCATTCACTCCCATTCACTCCCATAGTATCAGTCCCATAGTAACAGTACCTCCCATTCACTCCCATTCACTCCCATTCACTCCCATAGTATCAGTCCCATAGTAACAGTACCTCCCATTCACCCCCATTCAGTCCCATTCACTCCCATAGTATCAGTCCCATAGTAACAGTACCTCCCATTCACTCCCATAGTATCAGTCCCATAGTAACAGTACCTCCCATTCACTCCCATAGTATCAGTCCCATAGTAACAGTACCTCCCATTCACTCCCATAGTATCAGTCCCATAGTAACAGTACCTCCCATTCACTCCCATTCAGTCCCATAGTAACAGTACCTCCCATTCACTCCCATAGTATCAGTCCCATAGTAACAGTACCTCCCATTCACTCCCATTCACTCCCATAGTATCAGTCCCATAGTAACAGTACCTCCCATTCACTCCCATTCACTCCCATAGTATCAGTCCCATAGTAACAGTACCTCCCATTCACTCCCATAGTATCAGTCCCATAGTAACAGTACCTCCCATTCACTCCCATTCAGTCCCATTCACTCCCATAGTATCAGTCCCATAGTACAGTACCTCCCATTCACTCCATTCACTCCCATAGTATCAGTCCCATAGTAACAGTACCTCCCATTCAGTCCCATTCAGTCCCATTCACTCCCATAGTATCAGTCCCATAGTAACAGTACCTCCCATTCACTCCCATTCACTCCCATAGTATCAGTCCCATAGTAACAGTACCTCCCATTCACTCCCATTCAGTCCCATTCACTCCCATAGTATCAGTCCCATAGTAACAGTACCTCCCATTCACTCCCATTCACTCCCATAGTATCAGTCCCATAGTAACAGTACCTCCCATTCACTCCCATTCACTCCCATAGTATCAGTCCCATAGTAACAGTACCTCCCATTCACTCCCATTCACTCCCATTCAGTCCAGTTCACTCCCATTCACTCCCATTCAGTCCAGTTCACTCCCATTCACTCCCATAGTAACAGTACCCCCCATTCAGTCCCATTCACTCCCATAGTATCAGTCCCATAGTAACAGTACCTCCCATTCACTCCCATTCACTCCCATAGTATCAGTCCCATAGTAACAGTACCTCCCATTCACTCCCATTCACTCCCATAGTATCAGTCCCATAGTAACAGTACCTCCCATTCACTCCCATTCAGTCCCATTCACTCCCATAGTATCAGTCCCATAGTAACAGTACCTCCCATTCACTCCCATTCAGTCCCATTCACTCCCATAGTATCAGTCCCATAGTAACAGTACCTCCTATTCACTCCCATTCACTCCCATAGTATCAGTCCCATAGTAACAGTACCTCCCATTCACTCCCATAGTATCAGTCCCATAGTAACAGTACCTCCCATTCACTCCCATTCAGTCCCATTCACTCCCATAGTATCAGTCCCATAGTAACAGTACCTCCCATTCACTCCCATAGTATCAGTCCCATAGTAACAGTACCTCCCATTCACTCCCATTCACTCCCATTCACTCCCATTCAGTCCCATTCACTCCCATTCACTCCCATTCACTCCCATTCAGTCCAGTTCACTCCCATTCACTCCCATAGTAACAGTACCCCCCATTCAGTCCCATTCACTCCCATAGTATCAGTCCCATAGTAACAGTACCTCCCATTCACTCCCATTCAGTCCCATTCACTCCCATAGTATCAGTCCCATAGTAACAGTACCTCCCATTCACTCCCATTCACTCCCATTCACTCCCATAGTATCAGTCCCATAGTAACTGTAACGAAGACTCTGACTAGGACGTTGGGCTATATGATATATGACATGTTTAGTATGACAATCCCTATATTTGGGCCCGAGCCGACCTAGTGCTGATATCGATAGATATGGTAGAACCATATATGGATAGAACCATATATGGATAGATCTAACTGGCTTAGTCATCGTGACAAGCCTGGTCGGAGAATATATACAGGGTCGGCTTCAGGGAGAAGGCAGAAGTCAAAGCATCCTGGTTTAAGTTCTAACCGGACACCACTGCGGGGGTCCTAAGCTAAGTAATCAGCAATACAGCCTTGAGCTATTTTATATGGTCCTTCGAGCCGGATTAGGGCTTACCGCAGTAACGGGATGCTGAAGTCTTCCAGACACATACGAACCAAGGTATCTGGCTTTACAACCCATATACCTTGAGTAGCCAACCCCTGACTCAGTGGCAAGATTCTAACCAGATGGTAACCCAGTTGCTGCCAGAGTCTGAACACTCTGGCAGTCCTGGCTGCTCCGCAGGTGAGCAGCAGTATCTCGAAGTTGTGAGATCCACTCTGTTGCCGCCAGAGCATGAACGCTCTGGCAGTCCTGGCTGCTCCTTAGGTGAGCAGCAGCGTCTCGAAGCTGTGAGATCCACTCTGTTGCCAATAGAGCCACGCTCTGGCGGTCCTGGCTGCTCCTTAGGTGAGCAGCAGCGTCTCGAAGCTGTGAGACCCACCCAGTTGTCGCCGTCAGAGCATGAACGCTCTGTCGGTCCTGGCTGCTCCATAGGTGAGCAGCAGCGTCTCGAAGCTGTGAGACCCACCCAGTTACCAGAATCTGGATGCCAGAATCTCGGAGCCGTGAGACCTCCCCGGCCCTTGGAGTCAGAGAGCACTGGTGATGTGCAGGAAAGAGAGAGCACTGGTGATGTGCAGGTAAGAGAGAGCACTGGTGATGTGCAGAGCACTGGTGATGTGCAGGAAAGAGAGAGCACTGGTGATGTGCAGAGCACTGGTGATGTACAGGAGAGAGAGCAACCATTGACAGGGAACGCCCTTCATGGGTGGCATGTGATTTGATCTTGAGGTTTTTATGACCCACCGTAACATCAAAGGAAGAAAGCGCGAAGCTTGGACGCCCTCAATGGGGTGGCTTGAATGGCTGACGTTTGCTGTTCAAGCCTCAGTATGCTCGTATTGGGGTGGCCTGAGGGGTCTACTGTTCAAGCCTTCTTGATATGGTACAGATTTCCATGGGAAATCTGGGGGTGGCAATGAACGAAGGCTTTCACCTAGAGCTTCATGTGTCATCGTGTAACGAAGGCTTTCACCTAGAGCTTCTGGTGGATATCATGAGAGCATTGTCTGGACAGCATGATGATGCAAGGGCATCGGAGCTATATCAACCCTCCCATAGATGTTGGAGCAGTCGGAGGACGGCAGAGGCTTCGTTCACCGATAGGATATCGAGATGAAAGTGCAAGCTGACAGACCAGAAGTCCAGGTTCATAGGGACCGAAGTAGTCCAGCAAGGAGGCTGGACGGTCACTCTTGCAGAAATGACCATGAGCATAACCGGAGACGAACAGTCATCATGCATGGTACGGTAGTAGCACCCAATTCTGCCGATCGTACACCAAGTAACCAGCAAGACGGCAAGAAGCCGTAAGTCAGTACTGTAATAACGGCACACACCATCTTGGGGTATGCGGCAGGTTCAAACGACTGAGTTTAATGGCGAAACGAGATTTGATATGACAGATGAAGCTGTGTTATCAGCAATGGACGTCGTCATGCAGGCAAGAAACTGTAAACTACAGACTAGGAGTGAAATGTGGTGGAAGGCACCCTCTGGCTCTTCACAGTATTAATAGGAGCCGGACCCGGTTGAACCGGAGAGCAGATGAACCTTTGCGGAACCCTAGGACACCTAAGATCGAGACGGGACAGGATTTACAAGAGGAATTACCGCAGCCAGCAATCTTGACTATAGCAGGAGAGTCCTTGCATGTGGGCTATCCACCGCCTAAAGGGAGAAATGTCATGTTAAAGGTGTGCAAAGTTCTAATTTGCAATTGTGGCAAAGTAATGGAAGTATATGCAGTTCTGGATGATGGTTCGGGGCGAACCATTTTGTTACACACAGTTGTCAAGCAGGTCGGATTGAGGGGTCAACCTGAAGAGTGGCGTATCAGAATCATGAGAGATCTTCAAGTTTTGCACGGGGTGGCTGTATCTTCCGAGGTATCTCCTGCCGTACAGCCAAACCAAGTCATCCTATACTACCTTGGCGGATCTTGTTAAGGATACTGTGACGCAACAAGTTGGGTCACCCTCCCCCGAGCCTACAGCCGACGAGTATCAGAAAGCTGAGTTGGCCCTGGTTAAGCAGATCCAGGATGACTGTTTCGCCAGTGAGACTACCCAACTGGTTTCGGGAAAGGCATTAGCTAAGAATAGCAAACTAATCACGCTCTGTCCGGAGTTCGACAGTACTACCCAGCTCATTCGGGTAGGGGGACGACTTCGCCATAGTGAACTTTTGGACCCAGACGCGATACATCCCATCGTACTTGACCCCAAGCATGCGATTACCAAGTTGATTATCAAGGACTACGACGAGAAACTGCGTCATGCAGGACCAGAGCGAGTGTTTGCTGAAATCAGACGAAAGTATTGGATACTGAGAGGAAGAGAGGCCGTTAAACGATATCAGCGAGGTTGTACTGGGTGTCGCACTTGGCGAGGGACTCCAAACATCCCCAGGATGGCTGATTTACCTCCTGCAAGATTACGTATCCACAAACCAGCATTTTACTCTACAGGAGTAGATTGTTTCGGGCCATACTTCGTTAAAGTAGGACGCAGGAGGGAACGACGCTGGGGGATCATCTTCAAATGCATGACGACTCGTGCAGTCCACATTGATCTTCTCTGCAGTCTGGACACGGATTCTTATCTGATGGCATTAAGACGTTTCATTGCGCGTCGAGGAAAACCATTCGAAATATTGTCCGATCAAGGAACGAACTTTAAAGGAGGGGTGCGTGAGCTGGAGGAAACATTTATGACCCTTCAACCTGAAATTAAGGCACAGTTGGCCAAGCAGCAAATTAAATTTGTATTCAATCCGCCCAGCGCACCTCATTTCGGAGGTTGTTGGGAGAGGGAAATCCGATCTCTCAAGCAGGCCTTGCAAGTAACATTGGGTGCTCAAACAGTGTCAGAAGAGGTTCTGCGTACAGTTCTGGTTGAGGTGGAAGGGATTCTGAACTCCAAACCTTTAGGTTATACCTCATCGGATGTAGCTGATCCCGACCCTGTGACACCCAACATCCTCCTCATGGGGAGGCGAGATGCGTCATTACCGCAAGTTCAATATGATGAGTCAGACATGTTGGGAAGGAAAAGATGGAGACATAGTCAAATACTGGCGGATCACTTCTGGATACATTTCTTGAGGTATTACCTACCTAACCTTCAGGTACGGCAGAAGTGGCAAAAGGAGACGACGAATATTCAGATTGGAGTTCCGGTGATGATCGTGGATCCACAGCTACCTCGGGCCCTTTGGCCTATTGGAAGGATTTCCCAGACTATTTCTGGTGCGGACGATAGGATTCGAACGGTAGAAGTGAAGGTTGGAGATCGGACCTACCTGCGACCAGTGGCTCGAGTAATCAGTCTTGCTGCCTTCAACTAACTAAATTGAATGGCTTGGGCCCACATCACCGGTGTAGCTGCTGGGGATAGCATAGCGACTGGGGCTACATCTATCTTCCGAGGTATCTCCTGCCGTACAGCCAAACCAAGTCAATAATATTGAGGGAGCATTGATCGCCAAATAGCTTGGATTGTGAGCATACACAGATCGTCAGCAGACTAATGGAGAGAGATTAACATCTTTGAGAGCCTCCCTTGCTGGATAACTACCAGGCCTGGCCTGTTAGAACCTAGCCGAAAGAAAGGACAATTGTCTGAGTCTTCTGGATGCGGTATAGATTTCAACGTGAAATCTGGGGTGGCTGTAACGAAGACTCTGACTAGGACGTTGGGCTATATGATATATGACATGTTTAGTATGACAATCCCTATATTTGGGCCCGAGCCGACCTAGTGCTGATATCGATAGATATGGTAGAACCATATATGGATAGAACCATATATGGATAGATCTAACTGGCTTAGTCATCGTGACAAGCCTGGTCGGAGAATATATACAGGGTCGGCTTCAGGGAGAAGGCAGAAGTCAAAGCATCCTGGTTTAAGTTCTAACCGGACACCACTGCGGGGGTCCTAAGCTAAGTAATCAGCAATACAGCCTTGAGCTATTTTATAGTAACAGTACCTCCCATTCACTCCCATTCACTCCCATTCACTCCCATAGTATCAGTCCCATAGTAACAGTACCTCCCATTCACTCCCATTCACTCCCATTCACTCCCATTCTATCAGTCCCATAGTAACAGTACCTCCCATTCACTCCCATAGTAACAGTACCTCCCATTCACTCCCATTCAGTCCCATTCACTCCCATAGTAACAGTACCTCCCATTCACTCCCATTTAGTCGCATTCACTCCCATAGTATCAGTCCCATAGTAACAGTACCTCCCATTCACTCCCATAGTAACAGTACCTCCCATTCACTCCCATTCAGTCCCATTCACTCCCATAGTAACAGTACCTCCCATTCACTCCCATTTAGTCCCATTCACTCCCATAGTATCAGTCCCATAGTAACAGTACCTCCCATTAACTCCCATAGTATCAGTCCCATAGTAACAGTACCTCCCATTCACTCCCATTCAGTCCCATTCACTCCCATAGTATCAGTCCCATAGTACAGTACCTCCCATTCACTCCCATTCACTCCCATAGTATCAGTCCCATAGTAACAGTACCTCCCATTCACTCCCATTCACTCCCATAGTATCAGTCCCATAGTAACAGTACCTCCCATTCACTCCCATTCACTCCCAGAGTATCAGTCCCATAGTAACAGTACCTCCCATTCACTCCCATAGTATCAGTCCCATAGTATCAGTCCCATAGTAACAGTACCTCCCATTCACTCCCATAGTATCAGTCCCATAGTAACAGTACCTCCCATTCACTCCCATTCACTCCCAGAGTATCAGTCCCATAGTAACAGTACCTCCCATTCACTCCCATTCACTCCCACTCACTCCCATAGTATCAGTCCCATAGTAACAGTACCTCCCATTCACTCCCATTCAGTCCCATTCACTCCCATAGTATCAGTCCCATAGTACAGTACCTCCCATTCACTCCCATTCACTCCCATAGTATCAGTCCCATAGTAACAGTACCTCCCATTCACTCCCATTCACTCCCAGAGTATCAGTCCCATAGTAACAGTACCTCCCATTCACTCCCATTCAGTCCCATTCTATCAGTCCCATAGTAACAGTACCTCCCATTCACTCCCATTCAGTCCCATTCACTCCCATATTATCAGTCCCATAGTACAGTACCTCCCATTCACTCCCATTCACTCCCATAGTATCAGTCCCATAGTAACAGTACCTCCCATTCACTCCCATTCAGTCCCATTCACTCCCATAGTATCAGTCCCATAGTACAGTACCTCCCATTCACTCCCATTCACTCCCATAGTATCAGTCCCATAGTAACAGTACCTCCCATTCACTCCCATAGTATCAGTCCCATAGTAACAGTACCTCCCATTCACTCCCATTCAGTCCCATTCTATCAGACCCATAGTAACAGTACCTCCCATTCACTCCCATTCAGTCCCATAGTATCAGTCCCATAGTAACAGTACCTCCCATTCACTCCCATTCAGTCCCATTCACTCCCATAGTATCAGTCCCATAGTAACAGTACCTCCCATTCACTCCCATTCAGTCCCATTCACTCCCATTCACTCCCATTCACTCCCATTCAGTCCAGTTCACTCCCATTCAGTCCCATTCAGTCCAGTTCACTCCCATTCACTCCCATAGTAACAGTACCCCCCATTCAGTCCCATTCACTCCCATAGTATCAGTCCCATAGTAACAGTACCTCCCATTCACTCCCATTCACTCCTATTCACTCCCATAGTATCAGTCCCATAGTAACAGTACCTCCCATTCACTCCCATTCACTCCCATTCACTCCCATAGTATCAGTCCCATAGTAACAGTACCTCCCATTCACTCCCATTCACTCCCATTCACTCCCATAGTATCAGTCCCATAGTAACAGTACCTCCCATTCACTCCCATTCAGTCCCATTCTATCAGTCCCATAGTAACAGTACCTCCCATTCACTCCCATTCACTCCCATAGTATCAGTCCCATAGTAACAGTACCTCCCATTCACTCCCATTCAGTCCCATTCTATCAGACCCATAGTAACAGTAACTCCCATTCACTCCCATTCAGTCCCATAGTATCAGTCCCATAGTAACAGTACCTCCCATTCACTCCCATTCAGTCCCATTCACTCCCATAGTATCAGTCCCATAGTAACAGTACCTCCCATTCAGTCCCATTCACTCCCATTCACTCCCATTCACTCCCATTCAGTCCAGTTCACTCCCATTCACTCCCATAGTAACAGTACCCCCCATTCAGTCCCATTCACTCCCATAGTATCAGTCCCATAGTAACAGTACCTCCCATTCACTCCCATTCAGTCCCATTCACTCCCATAGTATCAGTCCCATAGTAACAGTACCTCCCATTCACTCCCATTCACTCCCATTCACTCCCATTCACTCCCATAGTATCAGTCCCATAGTAACAGTACCTCCCATTCACTCCCATTCACTCCCATTCACTCCCATAGTATCAGTCCCATAGTAACAGTACCTCCCATTCACTCCCATTCACTCCCATTCACTCCCATAGTACAGTACCCCCCATTCACTCCCATTCACTCCCAGAGTATCAGTCCCATAGTAACAGTACCTCCCATTCACTCCCATAGTATCAGTCCCATAGTAACAGTACCTCCCATTCACTCCCATTCACTCCCATAGTATCAGTCCCATAGTAACAGTACCTCCCATTCACTCCCATTCACTCCCATAGTATCAGTCCCATAGTAACAGTACCTCCCATTCACTCCCATTCACTCCCATTCACTCCCATAGTATCAGTCCCATAGTAACAGTACCTCCCATTCACTCCCATTCACTCCCATAGTATCAGTCCCATAGTAACAGTACCTCCCATTCACTCCCATTCACTCCCATTCACTCCCATTCACTCCCATAGTATCAGTCCCATAGTAACAGTACCTCCCATTCACTCCCATTCACTCCCATAGTACAGTACCTCCCATTCACTCCCATTCACTCCCATTCACTCCCATTCTATCAGTCCCATAGTAACAGTACCTCCCATTCACTCCCATAGTAACAGTACCTCCCATTCACTCCCATTCACTCCCATAGTAACAGTACCTCCCATTCACTCCCATTTAGTCCCATTCACTCCCATAGTATCAGTCCCATAGTAACAGTACCTCCCATTCACTCCCATAGTAACAGTACCTCCCATTCACTCCCATTCACTCCCATTCACTCCCATAGTATCAGTCCCATAGTAACAGTACCTCCCATTCACTCCCATTCACTCCCATAGTATCAGTCCCATAGTAACAGTACCTCCCATTCACTCCCATTCAGTCCCATTCACTCCCATAGTATCAGTCCCATAGTAACAGTACCTCCCATTCACTCCCATTCACTCCCATTCACTCCCATTCAGTCCAGTTCACTCCCATTCACTCCCATTCAGTCCAGTTCACTCCCATTCACTCCCATAGTAACAGTACCCCCCATTCAGTCCCATTCACTCCCATAGTATCAGTCCCATAGTAACAGTACCTCCCATTCACTCCCATTCAGTCCCATTCACTCCCATAGTATCAGTCCCATAGTAACAGTACCTCCCATTCACTCCCATTCACTCCTATTCACTCCCATAGTATCAGTCCCATAGTAACAGTACCTCCCATTCACTCCCATTCACTCCCATTCACTCCCATAGTATCAGTCCCATAGTAACAGTACCTCCCATTCACTCCCATTCACTCCCATTCACTCCCATTCACTCCCATAGTATCAGTCCCATAGTAACAGTACCTCCCATTCACTCCCATTCACTCCCATTCACTCCCATAGTACAGTACCTCCCATTCACTCCCATTCACTCCCATTCACTCCCATTCTATCAGTCCCATAGTAACAGTACCTCCCATTCACTCCCATAGTAACAGTACCTCCCATTCACTCCCATTCACTCCCATTCACTCCCATAGTAACAGTACCTCCCATTCACTCCCATTTAGTCCCATTCACTCCCATAGTATCAGTCCCATAGTAACAGTACCTCCCATTCACTCCCATAGTAACAGTACCTCCCATTCACTCCCATTCACTCCCATTCACTCCCATAGTATCAGTCCCATAGTAACAGTACCTCCCATTCACTCCCATTCACTCCCATAGTATCAGTCCCATAGTAACAGTACCTCCCATTCACTCCCATTCAGTCCCATTCACTCCCATAGTATCAGTCCCATAGTAACAGTACCTCCCATTCACTCCCATTCACTCCCATTCACTCCCATTCAGTCCAGTTCACTCCCATTCACTCCCATTCAGTCCAGTTCACTCCCATTCACTCCCATAGTAACAGTACCCCCCATTCACTCCCATTCACTCCCATAGTATCAGTCCCATAGTAACAGTACCTCCCATTCACTCCCATTCAGTCCCATTCACTCCCATAGTATCAGTCCCATAGTAACAGTACCTCCCATTCACTCCCATTCACTCCCATTCACTCCCATTCACTCCCATAGTATCAGTCCCATAGTAACAGTACCTCCCATTCACTCCCATTCACTCCCATTCACTCCCATTCACTCCCATAGTATCAGTCCCATAGTAACAGTACCTCCCATTCACTCCCATTCACTCCCATTCACTCCCATAGTACAGTACCTCCCATTCACTCCCATTCACTCCCATGCTATAAGTCCCATAGTAACAGTACCTCCCATTCACTCCCATAGTAACAGTACCTCCCATTCACTCCCATTCAGTCCCATTCACTCCCATAGTAACAGTACCTCCCATTCACTCCCATTTAGTCCCATTCACTCCCATAGTATCAGTCCCATAGTAACAGTACCTCCCATTCACTCCCATAGTAACAGTACCTCCCATTCACTCCCATTCAGTCCCATTCACTCCCATAGTAACAGTACCTCCCATTCACTCCCATTTAGTCCCATTCACTCCCATAGTATCAGTCCCATAGTAACAGTACCTCCCATTAACTCCCATAGTATCAGTCCCATAGTAACAGTACCTCCCATTCACTCCCATTCAGTCCCATTCACTCCCATAGTATCAGTCCCATAGTACAGTACCTCCCATTCACTCCCATTCACTCCCATAGTATCAGTCCCATAGTAACAGTACCTCCCATTCACTCCCATTCACTCCCATAGTATCAGTCCCATAGTAACAGTGCCTCCCATTCACTCCCAGAGTATCAGTCCCATAGTAACAGTACCTCCCATTCACTCCCATTCACTCCCATAGTATCAGTCCCATAGTAACAGTACCTCCCATTCACTCCCATAGTATCAGTCCCATAGTAACAGTACCTCCCATTCACTCCCAGAGTATCAGTCCCATAGTAACAGTACCTCCCATTCACTCCCATTCAGTCCCATTCACTCCCATAGTATCAGTCCCATAGTAACAGTACCTCCCATTCACTCCCATTCAGTCCCATTCACTCCCATAGTATCAGTCCCATAGTACAGTACCTCCCATTCACTCCCATTCACTCCCATAGTATCAGTCCCATAGTAACAGTACCTCCCATTCACTCCCATTCACTCCCAGAGTATCAGTCCCATAGTAACAGTACCTCCCATTCACTCCCATTCAGTCCCATTCTATCAGTCCCATAGTAACAGTACCTCCCATTCACTCCCATTCACTCCCATAGTATCAGTCCCATAGTAACAGTACCTCCCATTCACTCCCATTCTATCAGTCCCATAGTAACAGTACCTCCCATTCACTCCCATTCAGTCCCATAGTATCAGTCCCATAGTAACAGTACCTCCCATTCACTCCCATTCAGTCCCATTCACTCCCATAGTATCAGTCCCATAGTAACAGTACCTCCCATTCACTCCCATTCACTCCCATTCAGTCCCATTCACTCCCATTCAGTCCAGTTCACTCCCATTCACTCCCATTCAGTCCAGTTCACTCCCATTCACTCCCATAGTAACAGTACCCCCCATTCAGTCCCATTCACTCCCATAGTATCAGTCCCATAGTAACAGTACCTCCCATTCATTCCCATTCTGTCCCATTCACTCCCATAGTATCAGTCCCATAGTAACAGTACCTCCCATTCACTCCCATTCACTCCCATAGTATCAGTCCCATAGTAACAGTACCTCCCATTCACTCCCATTCACTCCCATTCACTCCCATAGTATCAGTCCCATAGTAACAGTACCTCCCATTCACTCCCATTCACTCCCATAGTACAGTACCTCCCATTCACTCCCATTCACTCCCATTATATCAGTCCCATAGTAACAGTACCTCCCATTCACTCCCATAGTAACAGTACCTCCCATTCACTCCCATTCAGTCCCATTCACTCCCATAGTAACAGTACCTCCCATTCACTCCCATTTAGTCCCATTCACTCCCATAGTATCAGTCCCATAGTAACAGTACCTCCCATTCACTCCCATAGTAACAGTACCTCCCATTCACTCCCATTCAGTCCCATTCACTCCCATAGTATCAGTCCCATAGTAACAGTACCTCCCATTCACTCCCATTCACTCCCATAGTATCAGTCCCATAGTAACAGTACCTCCCATTCACTCCCATTCAGTCCCATTCACTCCCATAGTATCAGTCCCATAGTAACAGTACCTCCCATTCACTCCCATTCAGTCCCATTCACTCCCATAGTATCAGTCCCATAGTAACAGTACCTCCCATTCACTCCCATTCACTCCCATAGTATCAGTCCCATAGTAACAGTACCTCCCATTAATTCCCATTCAGTCCCATTCACTCCCATAGTATCAGTCCCATAGTAACAGTACCTCCCATTCACTCCCATTCACTCCCATTCAGTCCCATTCACTCCCATTCACTCCCATTCACTCCCATTCAGTCCAGTTCACTCCCATTCACTCCCATTCAGTCCAGTTCACTCCCATTCACTCCCATAGTAACAGTACCCCCCATTCAGTCCCATTCAGTCCCATAGTATCAGTCCCATAGTAACAGTACCTCCCATTCACTCCCATTCAGTTCCATTCACTCCCATAGTATCAGTCCCATAGTAACAGTACCTCCCATTCACTCCCATTCACTCCCATTCACTCCCATAGTATCAGTCCCATAGTAACAGTACCTCCCATTCACTCCCATTCACTCCCATTCACTCCCATAGTATCAGTCCCATAGTAACAGTACCTCCCATTCACTCCCATTCACTCCCATTCACTCCCATAGTATCAGTCCCATAGTACAGTACCTCCCATTCACTCCCATTCACTCCCATTCTATCAGTCCCATAGTAACAGTACCTCCCATTCACTCCCATAGTAACAGTACCTCCCATTCACTCCCATTCAGTCCCATTCACTCCCATAGTAACAGTACCTCCCATTCACTCCCATTTAGTCCCATTCACTCCCATAGTATCAGTCCCATAGTAACAGTACCTCCCATTCACTCCCATAGTAACAGTACCTCCCATTCACTCCCATTCAATCCCATTCACTCCCATAGTAACAGTACCTCCCATTCACTCCCATTTAGTCCCATTCACTCCCATAGTATCAGTCCCATAGTAACAGTACCTCCCATTAACTCCCATAGTATCAGTCCCATAGTAACAGTACCTCCCATTCACTCCCATTCAGTCCCATTCACTCCCATAGTATCAGTCCCATAGTACAGTACCTCCCATTCACTCCCATTCACTCCCATAGTATCAGTCCCATAGTAACAGTACCTCCCATTCACTCCCATTCACTCCCATAGTATCAGTCCCATAGTAACAGTACCTCCCATTCACTCCCATTCACTCCCAGAGTATCAGTCCCATAGTAACAGTACCTCCCATTCACTCCCATTCACTCCCATAGTATCAGTCCCATAGTAACAGTACCTCCCATTCACTCCCATTCACTTACATAGTATCAGTCCCATAGTAACAGTACCTCCCATTCACTCCCATTCACTCCCAGAGTATCAGTCCCATAGTAACAGTACCTCCCATTCACTCCCATTCACTCCCATTCACTCCCATAGTATCAGTCCCATAGTAACAGTACCTCCCATTCACTCCCATTCAGTCCCATTCACTCCCATAGTATCAGTCCCATAGTACAGTACCTCCCATTCACTCCCATTCACTCCCATAGTATCAGTCCCATAGTAACAGTACCTCCCATTCACTCCCAGAGTATCAGTCCCATAGTAACAGTACCTCCCATTCACTCCCATTCAGTCCAATTATATCAGTCCCATAGTAACAGTACCTCCCATTCACTCCCATTCACTCCCATAGTATCAGTCCCATAGTAACAGTACCTCCCATTCACTCCCATTCAGTCCCATTCTATCAGTCCCATAGTAACAGTACCTCCCATTCACTCCCATTCAGTCCCATTCTATCAGTCCCATAGTAACAGTACCTCCCATTCACTCCCATTCAGTCCCATTCTATCAGTCACATAGTAACAGTACCTCCCATTCACTCCCATTCAGTCCCATTCACTCCCATAGTATCAGTCCCATAGTAACAGTAGCTCCCATTCACTCCCATTCACTCCCATTCACTCCCATAGTATCAGTCCCATAGTAACAGTACCTCCCATTCACTCCCATAGTATCAGTCCCATAGTAACAGTACCTCCCATTCACTCCCATAGTATCAGTCCCATAGTAACAGTACCTCCCATTCACTCCCATTCACTCCCATAGTATCAGTCCCATAGTACAGTACCTCCCATTCACTCCCATTCACTCCCATAGTATCAGTCCCATAGTAACAGTACCTCCCATTCACTCCCATTCACTCCCATAGTATCAGTCCCATAGTAACAGTACCTCCCATTCACTCCCATTCAGTCCCATTCACTCCCATAGTATCAGTCCCATAGTAACAGTACATCCCATTCACTCCCATTCACTCCCATAGTATCAGTCCCATAGTAACAGTACCTCCCATTCACTCCCATTCACTCCCATAGTATCAGTCCCATAGTAACAGTACCTCCCATTCACTCCCATTCACTCCCATTCACTCCCATAGTATCAGTCCCATAGTAACAGTACCTCCCATTCACTCCCATTCACTCCCATTCACTCCCATAGTACAGTACCTCCCATTCACTCCCATTCTATCAGTCCCATAGTAACAGTACCTCCCATTCACTCCCATTCACTCCCATTCACTCCCATAGTAACAGTACCTCCCATTCACTCCCATTTAGTCCCATTCACTCCCATAGTATCAGTCCCATAGTACAGTACCTCCCATTCACTCCCATAGTATCAGTCCCATAGTAACAGTACCTCCCATTCACTCCCATAGTATCAGTCCCATAGTAACAGTACCTCCCATTCACTCCCATAGTATCAGTCCCATAGTAACAGTACCTCCCATTCACTCCCATTCAGTCCCATTCACTCCCATAGTATCAGTCCCATAGTACAGTACCTCCCATTCACTCCCATAGTATCAGTCCCATAGTAACAGTACCTCCCATTCACTCCCATTCACTCCCATAGTATCAGTCCCATAGTAACAGTACCTCCCATTCACTCCCATTCAGTCCCATTCTATCAGTCCCATAGTAACAGTACCTCCCATTCACTCCCATTCACTCCCATTCAGTCCCATTCTATCAGTCCCATAGTAACAGTACCTCCCATTCACTCCCATTCAGTCCCATTCACTCCCATAGTATCAGTCCCATAGTAGCAGTACCTCCCATTCAGTCCCATTCAGTCCCATTCACTCCCATAGTATCAGTCCCATAGTAACAGTACCTCCCATTCACTCCCATTCACTCCCATAGTATCAGTCCCATAGTAACAGTACCTCCCATTCACTCCCATTCAGTCCCATTCACTCCCATAGTATCAGTCCCATAGTAACAGTACCTCCCATTCACTCCCATTCAGTCCCATTCACTCCCATAGTATCAGTCCCATAGTAACAGTACCTCCCATTCACTCCCATAGTATCAGTCCCATAGTAACAGTACCTCCCATTCACTCCCATTCAGTCCCATTCTATCAGTCCCATAGTAACAGTACCTCCCATTCACTCCCATTCAGTCCCATTCACTCCCATAGTATCAGTCCCATAGTAACAGTACCTCCCATTCACTCCCATTCAGTCCCATTCACTCCCATAGTATCAGTCCCATAGTAACAGTACCTCCCATTCACTCCCATTCACTCCCATTCACTCCCATTCAGTCCAGTTCACTCCCATTCACTCCCATTCAGTCCAGTTCACTCCCATTCACTCCCATAGTAACAGTACCCCCCATTCAGTCCCATTCACTCCCATAGTATCAGTCCCATAGTAACAGTACCTCCCATTCACTCCCATTCAGTCCCATTCACTCCCATAGTATCAGTCCCATAGTAACAGTACCTCCCATTCACTCCCATTCACTCCCATTCACTCCCATTCACTCCCATAGTATCAGTCCCATAGTAACAGTACCTCCCATTCACTCCCATTCACTCCCATTCACTCCCATAGTATCAGTCCCATAGTAACAGTACCTCCCATTCACTCCCATTCACTCCCATTCACTCCCATAGTACAGTACCTCCCATTCACTCCCATTCACTCCCATTCTATAAGTCCCATAGTAACAGTACCTCCCATTCACTCCCATAGTAACAGTACCTCCCATTCACTCCCATTCAGTCCCATTCACTCCCATAGTAACAGTACCTCCCATTCACTCCCATTTAGTCCCATTCACTCCCATAGTATCAGTCCCATAGTAACAGTACCTCCCATTCACTCCCATAGTAACAGTACCTCCCATTCACTCCCATTCAGTCCCATTCACTCCCATAGTAACAGTACCTCCCATTCACTCCCATTTAGTCCCATTCACTCCCATAGTATCAGTCCCATAGTAACAGTACCTCCCATTAACTCCCATAGTATCAGTCCCATAGTAACAGTACCTCCCATTCACTCCCATTCAGTCCCATTCACTCCCATAGTATCAGTCCCATAGTACAGTACCTCCCATTCACTCCCATTCACTCCCATAGTATCAGTCCCATAGTAACAGTACCTCCCATTCACTCCCATTCACTCCCATAGTATCAGTCCCATAGTAACAGTACCTCCCATTCACTCCCAGAGTATCAGTCCCATAGTAACAGTACCTCCCATTCACTCCCATTCACTCCCATAGTATCAGTCCCATAGTAACAGTACCTCCCATTCACTCCCATAGTATCAGTCCCATAGTAACAGTACCTCCCATTCACTCCCAGAGTATCAGTCCCATAGTAACAGTACCTCCCATTCACTCCCATTCAGTCCCATTCACTCCCATAGTATCAGTCCCATAGTAACAGTACCTCCCATTCACTCCCATTCAGTCCCATTCACTCCCATAGTATCAGTCCCATAGTACAGTACCTCCCATTCACTCCCATTCACTCCCATAGTATCAGTCCCATAGTAACAGTACCTCCCATTCACTCCCATTCACTCCCATTCACTCCCAGAGTATCAGTCCCATAGTAACAGTACCTCCCATTCACTCCCATTCAGTCCCATTCTATCAGTCCCATAGTAACAGTACCTCCCATTCACTCCCATTCTATCAGTCCCATAGTAACAGTACCTCCCATTCACTCCCATTCAGTCCCATAGTATCATTCCCATAGTAACAGTACCTCCCATTCACTCCCATTCAGTCCCATTCACTCCCATAGTATCAGTCCCATAGTAACAGTACCTCCCATTCACTCCCATTCACTCCCATTCAGTCCCATTCACTCCCATTCACTCCCATTCAGTCCAGTTCACTCCCATTCACTCCCATTCAGTCCAGTTCACTCCCATTCACTCCCATAGTAACAGTACCCCCCATTCAGTCCCATTCACTCCCATAGTATCAGTCCCATAGTAACAGTACCTCCCATTCACTCCCATTCAGTCCCATTCACTCCCATAGTATCAGTCCCATAGTAACAGTACCTCCCATTCACTCCCATTCACTCCCATTCACTCCCATAGTATCAGTCCCATAGTAACAGTACCTCCCATTCACTCCCATTCACTCCCATTCACTCCCATAGTATCAGTCCCATAGTAACAGTACCTCCCATTCACTCCCATTCACTCCCATAGTACAGTACCTCCCATTCACTCCCATTCACTCCCATTCTATCAGTCCCATAGTAACAGTACCTCCCATTCACTCCCATAGTAACAGTACCTCCCATTCACTCCCATTCAGTCCCATTCACTCCCATAGTAACAGTACCTCCCATTCACTCCCATTTAGTCCCATTCACTCCCATAGTATCAGTCCCATAGTAACAGTACCTCCCATTCACTCCCATAGTAACAGTACCTCCCATTCACTCCCATTCAGTCCCATTCACTCCCATAGTATCAGTCCCATAGTAACAGTACCTCCCATTCACTCCCATTCACTCCCATAGTATCAGTCCCATAGTAACAGTACCTCCCATTCACTCCCATTCAGTCCCATTCACTCCCATAGTATCAGTCCCATAGTAACAGTACCTCCCATTCACTCCCATTCAGTCCCATTCACTCCCATAGTATCAGTCCCATAGTAACAGTACCTCCCATTCACTCCCATTCACTCCCATAGTATCAGTCCCATAGTAACAGTACCTCCCATTAATTCCCATTCAGTCCCATTCACTCCCATAGTATCAGTCCCATAGTAACAGTACCTCCCATTCACTCCCATTCACTCCCATTCAGTCCCATTCACTCCCATTCACTCCCATTCACTCCCATTCAGTCCAGTTCACTCCCATTCACTCCCATTCAGTCCAGTTCACTCCCATTCACTCCCATAGTAACAGTACCCCCCATTCAGTCCCATTCAGTCCCATAGTATCAGTCCCATAGTAACAGTACCTCCCATTCACTCCCATTCAGTTCCATTCACTCCCATAGTATCAGTCCCATAGTAACAGTACCTCCCATTCACTCCCATTCACTCCCATTCACTCCCATAGTATCAGTCCCATAGTAACAGTACCTCCCATTCACTCCCATTCACTCCCATTCACTCCCATTCACTCCCATAGTATCAGTCCCATAGTAACAGTACCTCCCATTCACTCCCATTCACTCCCATTCACTCCCATAGTACAGTACCTCCCATTCACTCCCATTCACTCCCATTCTATCAGTCCCATAGTAACAGTACCTCCCATTCACTCCCATAGTAACAGTACCTCCCATTCACTCCCATTCAGTCCCATTCACTCCCATAGTAACAGTACCTCCCATTCACTCCCATGTAGTCCCATTCACTCCCATAGTATCAGTCCCATAGTAACAGTACCTCCCATTCACTCCCATAGTAACAGTACCTCCCATTCACTCCCATTCAATCCCATTCACTCCCATAGTAACAGTACCTCCCATTCACTCCCATTTAGTCCCATTCACTCCCATAGTATCAGTCCCATAGTAACAGTACCTCCCATTAACTCCCATAGTATCAGTCCCATAGTAACAGTACCTCCCATTCACTCCCATTCAGTCCCATTCACTCCCATAGTATCAGTCCCATAGTACAGTACCTCCCATTCACTCCCATTCACTCCCATAGTATCAGTCCCATAGTAACAGTACCTCCCATTCACTCCCATTCACTCCCATAGTATCAGTCCCATAGTAACAGTACCTCCCATTCACTCCCATTCACTCCCAGAGTATCAGTCCCATAGTAACAGTACCTCCCATTCACTCCCATTCACTCCCATAGTATCAGTCCCATAGTAACAGTACCTCCCATTCACTCCCATTCACTCCCATAGTATCAGTCCCATAGTAACAGTACCTCCCATTCACTCCCATTCACTCCCAGAGTATCAGTCCCATAGTAACAGTACCTCCCATTCACTCCCATTCACTCCCATTCACTCCCATAGTATCAGTCCCATAGTAACAGTACCTCCCATTCACTCCCATTCAGTCCCATTCACTCCCATAGTATCAGTCCCATAGTACAGTACCTCCCATTCACTCCCATTCACTCCCATAGTATCAGTCCCATAGTAACAGTACCTCCCATTCACTCCCAGAGTATCAGTCCCATAGTAACAGTACCTCCCATTCACTCCCATTCAGTCCCATTCTATCAGTCCCATAGTAACAGTACCTCCCATTCACTCCCATTCACTCCCATAGTATCAGTCCCATAGTAACAGTACCTCCCATTCACTCCCATTCAGTCCCATTCTATCAGTCCCATAGTAACAGTACCTCCCATTCACTCCCATTCAGTCCCATTCTATCAGTCCCATAGTAACAGTACCTCCCATTCACTCCCATTCAGTCCCATTCTATCAGTCACATAGTAACAGTACCTCCCATTCACTCCCATTCAGTCCCATTCACTCCCATAGTATCAGTCCCATAGTAACAGTAGCTCCCATTCACTCCCATTCACTCCCATTCACTCCCATAGTATCAGTCCCATAGTAACAGTACCTCCCATTCACTCCCATTCACTCCCATAGTATCAGTCCCATAGTACAGTACCTCCCATTCACTCCCATTCACTCCCATAGTATCAGTCCCATAGTAACAGTACCTCCCATTCACTCCCATTCACTCCCATAGTATCAGTCCCATAGTAACAGTACCTCCCATTCACTCCCATTCAGTCCCATTCACTCCCATAGTATCAGTCCCATAGTAACAGTACATCCCATTCACTCCCATTCACTCCCATAGTATCAGTCCCATAGTAACAGTACCTCCCATTCACTCCCATTCACTCCCATAGTATCAGTCCCATAGTAACAGTACCTCCCATTCACTCCCATTCACTCCCATAGTATCAGTCCCATAGTAACAGTACCTCCCATTCACTCCCATTCACTCCCATTCACTCCCATTCACTCCCATTCTATCAGTCCCATAGTAACAGTACCTCCCATTCACTCCCATTCACTCCCATAGTAACAGTACCTCCCATTCACTCCCATTTAGTCCCATTCACTCCCATAATATCAGTCCCATAGTAACAGTACCTCCCATTCACTCCCATTCACTCCCATTCACTCCCATAGTATCAGTCCCATAGTAACAGTACCTCCCATTCACTCCCATTCACTCCCATTCACTCCCATAGTACAGTACCTCCCATTCACTCCCATTCACTCCCATTCTATCAGTCCCATAGTAACAGTACCTCCCATTCACTCCCATTCACTCCCATTCACTCCCATAGTAACAGTACCTCCCATTCACTCCCATTTAGTCCCATTCACTCCCATAGTATCAGTCCCATAGTACAGTACCTCCCATTCACTCCCATAGTATCAGTCCCATAGTAACAGTACCTCCCATTCACTCCCATAGTATCAGTCCCATAGTAACAGTACCTCCCATTCACTCCCATAGTATCAGTCCCATAGTAACAGTACCTCCCATTCACTCCCATTCAGTCCCATTCACTCCCATAGTATCAGTCCCATAGTACAGTACCTCCCATTCACTCCCATAGTATCAGTCCCATAGTAACAGTACCTCCCATTCACTCCCATTCAGTCCCATTCTATCAGTCCCATAGTAACAGTACCTCCCATTCACTCCCATTCACTCCCATTCAGTCCCATTCTATCAGTCCCATAGTAACAGTACCTCCCATTCACTCCCATTCAGTCCCATTCACTCCCATAGTATCAGTCCCATAGTAGCAGTACCTCCCATTCACTCCCATTCAGTCCCATTCACTCCCATAGTATCAGTCCCATAGTAACAGTACCTCCCATTCACTCCCATTCACTCCCATAGTATCAGTCCCATAGTAACAGTACCTCCCATTCACTCCCATTCAGTCCCATTCACTCCCATAGTATCAGTCCCATAGTAACAGTACCTCCCATTCACTCCCATTCAGTCCCATTCACTCCCATAGTATCAGTCCCATAGTAACAGTACCTCCCATTCACTCCCATTCAGTCCCATTCACTCCCATAGTATCAGTCCCATAGTAACAGTAGCTCCCATTCACTCCCATTCACTCCCATTCACTCCCATAGTATCAGTCCCATAGTAACAGTACCTCCCATTCACTCCCATAGTATCAGTCCCATAGTAACAGTACCTCCCATTCACTCCCATAGTATCAGTCCCATAGTAACAGTACCTCCCATTCACTCCCATTCACTCCCATAGTATCAGTCCCATAGTACAGTACCTCCCATTCACTCCCATTCACTCCCATAGTATCAGTCCCATAGTAACAGTACCTCCCATTCACTCCCATTCACTCCCATAGTATCAGTCCCATAGTAACAGTACCTCCCATTCACTCCCATTCACTCCCATTCACTCCCATAGTATCAGTCCCATAGTAACAGTACCTCCCATTCACTCCCATTCACTCCCATTCACTCCCATAGTACAGTACCTCCCATTCACTCCCATTCACTCCCATTCTATCAGTCCCATAGTAACAGTACCTCCCATTCACTCCCATTCACTCCCATAGTAACAGTACCTCCCATTCACTCCCATTTAGTCCCATTCACTCCCATAGTATCAGTCCCATAGTACAGTACCTCCCATTCACTCCCATAGTATCAGTCCCATAGTAACAGTACCTCCCATTCACTCCCATAGTATCAGTCCCATAGTACAGTACCTCCCATTCACTCCCATAGTATCAGTCCCATAGTAACAGTACCTCCCATTCACTCCCATTCACTCCCATAGTATCAGTCCCATAGTAACAGTACCTCCCATTCACTCCCATTCACTCCCATAGTATCAGTCCCATAGTAACAGTACCTCCCATTCACTCCCATTCACTTACATAGTATCAGTCCCATAGTAACAGTACCTCCCATTCACTCCCATTCACTCCCAGAGTATCAGTCCCATAGTAACAGTACCTCCCATTCACTCCCATTCACTCCCATTCACTCCCATAGTATCAGTCCCATAGTAACAGTACCTCCCATTCACTCCCATTCAGTCCCATTCACTCCCATAGTATCAGTCCCATAGTACAGTACCTCCCATTCACTCCCATTCACTCCCATAGTATCAGTCCCATAGTAACAGTACCTCCCATTCACTCCCAGAGTATCAGTCCCATAGTAACAGTACCTCCCATTCACTCCCATTCAGTCCAATTATATCAGTCCCATAGTAACAGTACCTCCCATTCACTCCCATTCACTCCCATAGTATCAGTCCCATAGTAACAGTACCTCCCATTCACTCCCATTCAGTCCCATTCTATCAGTCCCATAGTAACAGTACCTCCCATTCACTCCCATTCAGTCCCATTCTATCAGTCCCATAGTAACAGTACCTCCCATTCACTCCCATTCAGTCCCATTCTATCAGTCACATAGTAACAGTACCTCCCATTCACTCCCATTCAGTCCCATTCACTCCCATAGTATCAGTCCCATAGTAACAGTAGCTCCCATTCACTCCCATTCACTCCCATTCACTCCCATAGTATCAGTCCCATAGTAACAGTACCTCCCATTCACTCCCATAGTATCAGTCCCATAGTAACAGTACCTCCCATTCACTCCCATAGTATCAGTCCCATAGTAACAGTACCTCCCATTCACTCCCATTCACTCCCATAGTATCAGTCCCATAGTACAGTACCTCCCATTCACTCCCATTCACTCCCATAGTATCAGTCCCATAGTAACAGTACCTCCCATTCACTCCCATTCACTCCCATAGTATCAGTCCCATAGTAACAGTACCTCCCATTCACTCCCATTCAGTCCCATTCACTCCCATAGTATCAGTCCCATAGTAACAGTACATCCCATTCACTCCCATTCACTCCCATAGTATCAGTCCCATAGTAACAGTACCTCCCATTCACTCCCATTCACTCCCATAGTATCAGTCCCATAGTAACAGTACCTCCCATTCACTCCCATTCACTCCCATTCACTCCCATAGTATCAGTCCCATAGTAACAGTACCTCCCATTCACTCCCATTCACTCCCATTCACTCCCATAGTACAGTACCTCCCATTCACTCCCATTCACTCCCATTCTATCAGTCCCATAGTAACAGTACCTCCCATTCACTCCCATTCACTCCCATTCACTCCCATAGTAACAGTACCTCCCATTCACTCCCATTTAGTCCCATTCACTCCCATAGTATCAGTCCCATAGTACAGTACCTCCCATTCACTCCCATAGTATCAGTCCCATAGTAACAGTACCTCCCATTCACTCCCATAGTATCAGTCCCATAGTAACAGTACCTCCCATTCACTCCCATAGTATCAGTCCCATAGTAACAGTACCTCCCATTCACTCCCATTCAGTCCCATTCACTCCCATAGTATCAGTCCCATAGTACAGTACCTCCCATTCACTCCCATAGTATCAGTCCCATAGTAACAGTACCTCCCATTCACTCCCATTCACTCCCATAGTATCAGTCCCATAGTAACAGTACCTCCCATTCACTCCCATTCAGTCCCATTCTATCAGTCCCATAGTAACAGTACCTCCCATTCACTCCCATTCACTCCCATTCAGTCCCATTCTATCAGTCCCATAGTAACAGTACCTCCCATTCACTCCCATTCAGTCCCATTCACTCCCATAGTATCAGTCCCATAGTAGCAGTACCTCCCATTCACTCCCATTCAGTCCCATTCACTCCCATAGTATCAGTCCCATAGTAACAGTACCTCCCATTCACTCCCATTCACTCCCATAGTATCAGTCCCATAGTAACAGTACCTCCCATTCACTCCCATTCAGTCCCATTCACTCCCATAGTATCAGTCCCATAGTAACAGTACCTCCCATTCACTCCCATTCAGTCCCATTCACTCCCATAGTATCAGTCCCATAGTAACAGTACCTCCCATTCACTCCCATAGTATCAGTCCCATAGTAACAGTACCTCCCATTCACTCCCATTCAGTCCCATTCTATCAGTCCCATAGTAACAGTACCTCCCATTCACTCCCATTCAGTCCCATTCACTCCCATAGTATCAGTCCCATAGTAACAGTACCTCCCATTCACTCCCATTCAGTCCCATTCACTCCCATAGTATCAGTCCCATAGTAACAGTACCTCCCATTCACTCCCATTCACTCCCATTCACTCCCATTCAGTCCAGTTCACTCCCATTCACTCCCATTCAGTCCAGTTCACTCCCATTCACTCCCATAGTAACAGTACCCCCCATTCAGTCCCATTCACTCCCATAGTATCAGTCCCATAGTAACAGTACCTCCCATTCACTCCCATTCAGTCCCATTCACTCCCATAGTATCAGTCCCATAGTAACAGTACCTCCCATTCACTCCCATTCACTCCCATTCACTCCCATTCACTCCCATAGTATCAGTCCCATAGTAACAGTACCTCCCATTCACTCCCATTCACTCCCATTCACTCCCATAGTATCAGTCCCATAGTAACAGTACCTCCCATTCACTCCCATTCACTCCCATTCACTCCCATAGTACAGTACCTCCCATTCACTCCCATTCACTCCCATTCTATAAGTCCCATAGTAACAGTACCTCCCATTCACTCCCATAGTAACAGTACCTCCCATTCACTCCCATTCAGTCCCATTCACTCCCATAGTAACAGTACCTCCCATTCACTCCCATTTAGTCCCATTCACTCCCATAGTATCAGTCCCATAGTAACAGTACCTCCCATTCACTCCCATAGTAACAGTACCTCCCATTCACTCCCATTCAGTCCCATTCACTCCCATAGTAACAGTACCTCCCATTCACTCCCATTTAGTCCCATTCACTCCCATAGTATCAGTCCCATAGTAACAGTACCTCCCATTAACTCCCATAGTATCAGTCCCATAGTAACAGTACCTCCCATTCACTCCCATTCAGTCCCATTCACTCCCATAGTATCAGTCCCATAGTACAGTACCTCCCATTCACTCCCATTCACTCCCATAGTATCAGTCCCATAGTAACAGTACCTCCCATTCACTCCCATTCACTCCCATAGTATCAGTCCCATAGTAACAGTACCTCCCATTCACTCCCAGAGTATCAGTCCCATAGTAACAGTACCTCCCATTCACTCCCATTCACTCCCATAGTATCAGTCCCATAGTAACAGTACCTCCCATTCACTCCCATAGTATCAGTCCCATAGTAACAGTACCTCCCATTCACTCCCAGAGTATCAGTCCCATAGTAACAGTACCTCCCATTCACTCCCATTCAGTCCCATTCACTCCCATAGTATCAGTCCCATAGTAACAGTACCTCCCATTCACTCCCATTCAGTCCCATTCACTCCCATAGTATCAGTCCCATAGTACAGTACCTCCCATTCACTCCCATTCACTCCCATAGTATCAGTCCCATAGTAACAGTACCTCCCATTCACTCCCATTCACTCCCATTCACTCCCAGAGTATCAGTCCCATAGTAACAGTACCTCCCATTCACTCCCATTCAGTCCCATTCTATCAGTCCCATAGTAACAGTACCTCCCATTCACTCCCATTCTATCAGTCCCATAGTAACAGTACCTCCCATTCACTCCCATTCAGTCCCATAGTATCATTCCCATAGTAACAGTACCTCCCATTCACTCCCATTCAGTCCCATTCACTCCCATAGTATCAGTCCCATAGTAACAGTACCTCCCATTCACTCCCATTCACTCCCATTCAGTCCCATTCACTCCCATTCACTCCCATTCAGTCCAGTTCACTCCCATTCACTCCCATTCAGTCCAGTTCACTCCCATTCACTCCCATAGTAACAGTACCCCCCATTCAGTCCCATTCACTCCCATAGTATCAGTCCCATAGTAACAGTACCTCCCATTCACTCCCATTCAGTCCCATTCACTCCCATAGTATCAGTCCCATAGTAACAGTACCTCCCATTCACTCCCATTCACTCCCATTCACTCCCATAGTATCAGTCCCATAGTAACAGTACCTCCCATTCACTCCCATTCACTCCCATTCACTCCCATAGTATCAGTCCCATAGTAACAGTACCTCCCATTCACTCCCATTCACTCCCATAGTACAGTACCTCCCATTCACTCCCATTCACTCCCATTCTATCAGTCCCATAGTAACAGTACCTCCCATTCACTCCCATAGTAACAGTACCTCCCATTCACTCCCATTCAGTCCCATTCACTCCCATAGTAACAGTACCTCCCATTCACTCCCATTTAGTCCCATTCACTCCCATAGTATCAGTCCCATAGTAACAGTACCTCCCATTCACTCCCATAGTAACAGTACCTCCCATTCACTCCCATTCAGTCCCATTCACTCCCATAGTATCAGTCCCATAGTAACAGTACCTCCCATTCACTCCCATTCACTCCCATAGTATCAGTCCCATAGTAACAGTACCTCCCATTCACTCCCATTCAGTCCCATTCACTCCCATAGTATCAGTCCCATAGTAACAGTACCTCCCATTCACTCCCATTCAGTCCCATTCACTCCCATAGTATCAGTCCCATAGTAACAGTACCTCCCATTCACTCCCATTCACTCCCATAGTATCAGTCCCATAGTAACAGTACCTCCCATTAATTCCCATTCAGTCCCATTCACTCCCATAGTATCAGTCCCATAGTAACAGTACCTCCCATTCACTCCCATTCACTCCCATTCAGTCCCATTCACTCCCATTCACTCCCATTCACTCCCATTCAGTCCAGTTCACTCCCATTCACTCCCATTCAGTCCAGTTCACTCCCATTCACTCCCATAGTAACAGTACCCCCCATTCAGTCCCATTCAGTCCCATAGTATCAGTCCCATAGTAACAGTACCTCCCATTCACTCCCATTCAGTTCCATTCACTCCCATAGTATCAGTCCCATAGTAACAGTACCTCCCATTCACTCCCATTCACTCCCATTCACTCCCATAGTATCAGTCCCATAGTAACAGTACCTCCCATTCACTCCCATTCACTCCCATTCACTCCCATTCACTCCCATAGTATCAGTCCCATAGTAACAGTACCTCCCATTCACTCCCATTCACTCCCATTCACTCCCATAGTACAGTACCTCCCATTCACTCCCATTCACTCCCATTCTATCAGTCCCATAGTAACAGTACCTCCCATTCACTCCCATAGTAACAGTACCTCCCATTCACTCCCATTCAGTCCCATTCACTCCCATAGTAACAGTACCTCCCATTCACTCCCATGTAGTCCCATTCACTCCCATAGTATCAGTCCCATAGTAACAGTACCTCCCATTCACTCCCATAGTAACAGTACCTCCCATTCACTCCCATTCAATCCCATTCACTCCCATAGTAACAGTACCTCCCATTCACTCCCATTTAGTCCCATTCACTCCCATAGTATCAGTCCCATAGTAACAGTACCTCCCATTAACTCCCATAGTATCAGTCCCATAGTAACAGTACCTCCCATTCACTCCCATTCAGTCCCATTCACTCCCATAGTATCAGTCCCATAGTACAGTACCTCCCATTCACTCCCATTCACTCCCATAGTATCAGTCCCATAGTAACAGTACCTCCCATTCACTCCCATTCACTCCCATAGTATCAGTCCCATAGTAACAGTACCTCCCATTCACTCCCATTCACTCCCAGAGTATCAGTCCCATAGTAACAGTACCTCCCATTCACTCCCATTCACTCCCATAGTATCAGTCCCATAGTAACAGTACCTCCCATTCACTCCCATTCACTCCCATAGTATCAGTCCCATAGTAACAGTACCTCCCATTCACTCCCATTCACTCCCAGAGTATCAGTCCCATAGTAACAGTACCTCCCATTCACTCCCATTCACTCCCATTCACTCCCATAGTATCAGTCCCATAGTAACAGTACCTCCCATTCACTCCCATTCAGTCCCATTCACTCCCATAGTATCAGTCCCATAGTACAGTACCTCCCATTCACTCCCATTCACTCCCATAGTATCAGTCCCATAGTAACAGTACCTCCCATTCACTCCCAGAGTATCAGTCCCATAGTAACAGTACCTCCCATTCACTCCCATTCAGTCCCATTCTATCAGTCCCATAGTAACAGTACCTCCCATTCACTCCCATTCACTCCCATAGTATCAGTCCCATAGTAACAGTACCTCCCATTCACTCCCATTCAGTCCCATTCTATCAGTCCCATAGTAACAGTACCTCCCATTCACTCCCATTCAGTCCCATTCTATCAGTCCCATAGTAACAGTACCTCCCATTCACTCCCATTCAGTCCCATTCTATCAGTCACATAGTAACAGTACCTCCCATTCACTCCCATTCAGTCCCATTCACTCCCATAGTATCAGTCCCATAGTAACAGTAGCTCCCATTCACTCCCATTCACTCCCATTCACTCCCATAGTATCAGTCCCATAGTAACAGTACCTCCCATTCACTCCCATTCACTCCCATAGTATCAGTCCCATAGTACAGTACCTCCCATTCACTCCCATTCACTCCCATAGTATCAGTCCCATAGTAACAGTACCTCCCATTCACTCCCATTCACTCCCATAGTATCAGTCCCATAGTAACAGTACCTCCCATTCACTCCCATTCAGTCCCATTCACTCCCATAGTATCAGTCCCATAGTAACAGTACATCCCATTCACTCCCATTCACTCCCATAGTATCAGTCCCATAGTAACAGTACCTCCCATTCACTCCCATTCACTCCCATAGTATCAGTCCCATAGTAACAGTACCTCCCATTCACTCCCATTCACTCCCATAGTATCAGTCCCATAGTAACAGTACCTCCCATTCACTCCCATTCACTCCCATTCACTCCCATTCACTCCCATTCTATCAGTCCCATAGTAACAGTACCTCCCATTCACTCCCATTCACTCCCATAGTAACAGTACCTCCCATTCACTCCCATTTAGTCCCATTCACTCCCATAGTATCAGTCCCATAGTAACAGTACCTCCCATTCACTCCCATTCACTCCCATTCACTCCCATAGTATCAGTCCCATAGTAACAGTACCTCCCATTCACTCCCATTCACTCCCATTCACTCCCATAGTACAGTACCTCCCATTCACTCCCATTCACTCCCATTCTATCAGTCCCATAGTAACAGTACCTCCCATTCACTCCCATTCACTCCCATTCACTCCCATAGTAACAGTACCTCCCATTCACTCCCATTTAGTCCCATTCACTCCCATAGTATCAGTCCCATAGTACAGTACCTCCCATTCACTCCCATAGTATCAGTCCCATAGTAACAGTACCTCCCATTCACTCCCATAGTATCAGTCCCATAGTAACAGTACCTCCCATTCACTCCCATAGTATCAGTCCCATAGTAACAGTACCTCCCATTCACTCCCATTCAGTCCCATTCACTCCCATAGTATCAGTCCCATAGTACAGTACCTCCCATTCACTCCCATAGTATCAGTCCCATAGTAACAGTACCTCCCATTCACTCCCATTCAGTCCCATTCTATCAGTCCCATAGTAACAGTACCTCCCATTCACTCCCATTCACTCCCATTCAGTCCCATTCTATCAGTCCCATAGTAACAGTACCTCCCATTCACTCCCATTCAGTCCCATTCACTCCCATAGTATCAGTCCCATAGTAGCAGTACCTCCCATTCACTCCCATTCAGTCCCATTCACTCCCATAGTATCAGTCCCATAGTAACAGTACCTCCCATTCACTCCCATTCACTCCCATAGTATCAGTCCCATAGTAACAGTACCTCCCATTCACTCCCATTCAGTCCCATTCACTCCCATAGTATCAGTCCCATAGTAACAGTACCTCCCATTCACTCCCATTCAGTCCCATTCACTCCCATAGTATCAGTCCCATAGTAACAGTAGCTCCCATTCACTCCCATTCACTCCCATTCACTCCCATAGTATCAGTCCCATAGTAACAGTACCTCCCATTCACTCCCATAGTATCAGTCCCATAGTAACAGTACCTCCCATTCACTCCCATAGTATCAGTCCCATAGTAACAGTACCTCCCATTCACTCCCATTCACTCCCATAGTATCAGTCCCATAGTACAGTACCTCCCATTCACTCCCATTCACTCCCATAGTATCAGTCCCATAGTAACAGTACCTCCCATTCACTCCCATTCACTCCCATAGTATCAGTCCCATAGTAACAGTACCTCCCATTCACTCCCATTCACTCCCATTCACTCCCATAGTATCAGTCCCATAGTAACAGTACCTCCCATTCACTCCCATTCACTCCCATTCACTCCCATAGTACAGTACCTCCCATTCACTCCCATTCACTCCCATTCTATCAGTCCCATAGTAACAGTACCTCCCATTCACTCCCATTCACTCCCATTCACTCCCATAGTAACAGTACCTCCCATTCACTCCCATTTAGTCCCATTCACTCCCATAGTATCAGTCCCATAGTACAGTACCTCCCATTCACTCCCATAGTATCAGTCCCATAGTAACAGTACCTCCCATTCACTCCCATAGTATCAGTCCCATAGTACAGTACCTCCCATTCACTCCCATAGTATCAGTCCCATAGTAACAGTACCTCCCATTCACTCCCATTCACTCCCATAGTATCAGTCCCATAGTAACAGTACCTCCCATTCACTCCCATTCAGTCCCATTCTATCAGTCCCATAGTAACAGTACCTCCCATTCACTCCCATTCACTCCCATTCAGTCCCATTCTATCAGTCCCATAGTAACAGTACCTCCCATTCACTCCCATTCAGTCCCATTCACTCCCATAGTATCAGTCCCATAGTAGCAGTACCTCCCATTCACTCCCATTCAGTCCCATTCACTCCCATAGTATCAGTCCCATAGTAACAGTACCTCCCATTCACTCCCATTCAGTCCCATTCACTCCCATAGTATCAGTCCCATAGTAACAGTACCTCCCATTCACTCCCATAGTATCAGTCCCATAGTAACAGTACCTCCCATTCACTCCCATTCAGTCCCATTCTATCAGTCCCATAGTAACAGTACCTCCCATTCACTCCCATTCAGTCCCATTCACTCCCATTTTGAAAGGTGTGTTAAAATGGCCTAAGTCACATTTTATTATGACTTAAGCAAAATAAAATGGCCTAAGTCTCACTCTTGACATAGGCCATTTTTTTAATAGGGTGTAACAGGAAGGCCTTTTACGTTAGGGCTTAGGCGATTTTACCAGAGGTGGCCAGCATCACCAGGAGTTGATTTAGGCCAAAAACTCATTTTCGGCAAAAAATGACTTAGGCCATTAGTTTAATAAGGTGACGATATTCTGATACAGTACATGTTTGGGGGGGGGGGGGGGGGGGGGTGTTACTGAAACGGTGTTAGTGCTTCTTGCACTAACTTTTTATAAGCAATAAATGTTCTCCAATGCATTTAAAGGAATCATTGTGTTAGAATTTATGTTACTGTAAAAAAAGGTAGGCCTACTTAAATTCATATCGGCTCATAGTATCGGCTATCAGGCTTTTTGATTCTCCACTAATCAGTAATCGGACAAAGTCCATATCGGTCGATCAGTGTTTGTGTAAACACAAACCTTGCGTAACACAAACATTGAAGACGAAGGTGACGCAAATTATGATTGGCCGGAATGAGATGTACGATGATAAGACCGCCCCTCACTCCCTCACTTCACACAGGTGTGATTTTATTTTCATATGGCCCCGCCCTCTGCTCCAGGTCTGCCACTCAGCATTCCATGAGGTCCATCATCTTGTCCTTCTCTGCACATTGTTGAGGGGCGCTAGCCCCTCCTACATCCAGCTTTTAGTTACCGTGCACAAACTTCGCCTGTCGTTATCCTGCTGCTAGCCTGTTGCTAGCCTGTTGGTAGCCTGCTGCTAGCCTGTTGGTAGCTTGCTGCTAGCCTGCTGCTAGCCTGTTGGTAGCCTGCTGCTAGCCTGTTGGTAGCCTGCTGGTAGTCTGCTGCTAGCATGTTGGCAGCCTGTTGGTAGCCTGCTGCTAGCCTGTTGGTAGCCTGCTGCTAGCATGTTAGTAGCCTGTTGGTAGCCTGCTGCTAGCCTGTTGGTAGCCTGCTGCTAGCCTGTTGGTAGCCTGCTGCTAGCCTGCTGCTAGCCTGTTGGTAGCCTGCTGCTAGCCTGTTGGTAGCCTGCTGCTAGCCTGTTGGTAGCCTGTTGGTAGCCTGGCAAGCCTGCTGCTAGCCTGTTGGTAGCCTGCTGCTAGCCTGTTGGTAGCCTGCTGCTAGCCTGATGGTAGCCTGCTGCTAGCCTGTTGGTAGCCTGCTGCTAGCCTGTTGGTAGCATGCTGCTAGCCTGCTGCTAGCCTGTTGGTAGCTGCTGTAAAATATAGTAGACACCTTTATGAACTCATTTGTGAAGAAAGCTATAATAAGCATTTTATTTTGCTTTCTCTAACTTTCCCTAACTAAAGGGTGGCAGCCAGCGAGGACGAAGCCAAGGAGCTCAGAGACACTGTGGTGGAACAACGGGTTCATCTCAGGCACATGGAGGCAGAAGTCCAGGAGCAGAGGAGCTTAGTGAGAGGTAAGGATGATGAGAGGTAAGGATCTGGTCTACATGGAGCTTGTAGATCTGGTAACGGTACTGTACAGGCTGAAATGTTTCATAATATAATACTACTACTACTAATAATAATAATAATACATTTTATATATACCACTTCACATTTGAAGCAAATCTCACTGTGCTACATCGAGAAGGGAAAATAAAACAGAAATATTTAAAAGGACTAAGATAATAGTACGAATACAAACAATGAATGGATTCCGGTGTTCACCTATACCCAGCTAAAAGGTTTTAAAAGCACACTATTAGGGGTGCACTAAAAGCACACTATTAGGGGTGCACTAAGAGCACACTATTAGGGGTGCACTAAAAGCACACTATTAGGGGTGCACTAAAAGCACACTATTAGGGGTGCACTAAAAGCACACTATTAGGGGTGCACTAAAAGCACACTATTAGGGGTGCACTAAGATCACACTATTAGGGGTGCACTAAAAGCACACTATTAGGGGTGCACTAAAAGCACACTATTAGGGGTGCACTAAGATCACACTATTAGGGGTGCACTAAGAGCACACTATTAGGGGTGCACTAAAAGCACACTATTAGGGGTGCACTAAAAGCACACTATTAGGGGTGCACTAAGATCACACTATTAGGGGTGCACTAAAAGCACACTATTAGGGGTGCACTAAAAGCACACTATTAGGGGTGCACTAAAAGCACACTATTAGGGGTGCACTAAGATCACACTATTAGGGGTGCACTAAAAGCACACTATTAGGGGTGCACTAAGAGCACACTATTAGGGCTGCACTAAGAGCACACTATTAGGGCTGCACTAAAAGCACACTATTAGGGGTGCACTAAAAGCACACTATTAGGGGTGCACTAAGATCACACTATTAGGGGTGCACTAAAAGCACACTATTAGGGGTGCACTAAAAGCACACTATTAGGGGTGCACTAAGATCACACTATTAGGGGTGCACTAAGAGCACACTATTAGGGGTGCACTAAAAGCACACTATTAGGGGTGCACTAAAAGCACACTATTAGGGGTGCACTAAGATCACACTATTAGGGGTGCACTAAAAGCACACTATTAGGGGTGCACTAAAAGCACACTATTAGGGGTGCACTAAGATCACACTATTAGGGGTGCACTAAGAGCACACTATTAGGGGTGCACTAAAAGCACACTATTAGGGGTGCACTAAGATCACACTATTAGGGCTGCACTAAGAGCACACTATTAGGGGTGCACTAAGAGCACACTATTAGGGGTGCACTAAAAGCACACTATTAGGGGTGCACTAAGATCACACTATTAGGGGTGCACGATTATGAAATTATGACCGATATCCTCATATCTGCCGATACCGATTCTGACCGATTCCGATATTATACAGAGGACCACAATGGAAACAAGCCTAGGACCCTATAGGGGCGTATTGGCCCAAAGCCTGTTAATTAAGTATTAAATAAATCAATAGCACAAATTAAATGTAGAAAAATAAATGCTTATTTTTACTTAAGATTACTTAAGATTTTACATCATATTGGATTTGGCTTTTCTAGACTATGTACTAGACACTTTTATATTGACCTCATTGATGATTTTAAAATGTTTTCATTTAAAAACAATTAGGTGAAAATGATTAAATAATCTGTATCATTTTGAGACCGTTCCGATACCGATAGCCTATTATATATATTATATATATGGCATTTTTATGGCCGATATTCCGATTATGCTACAGATTAATCGTGCATCCCTACACACTATAAGTCCATCTATATGTATACATTTGTCTTGTTAAAATGGAAGGTATTTTAGTCCACGGACTGTGGCGCCCTCAGGTGGTCGGTGGAGGGCATTCCACAGCCGAGCAGAAGGCCCCGCCTCCCCTTCATATAGGAGTCTCAACATACATTTATTTCTCTGTGATATTGTTTTTCAGTAATGGCTGCCAAAGTGAGTGAGAGTGAGTCCCAGGTTGCAGAGTTCCAGACCAGGATGAACGATACAGAGACCAGACTGGATGCTACAGAGACCAGCCTGGATGCTACAGAGACCAGCCTGGATGCTACAGAGACCAGACTGGATGCTACAGAGACCAGACTGGATGCTACAGAGCTCCAGGTTGCAGACTTGGAGAAACAAAGTGAAGGTAATTTATTTGGGGGCGGCAGTGGCTCAGCGGTAGAGTGGCCGGTAGAACAGTTGGATGGGAACCGTGAGGTTACCGGTTCGATCCCCCAGAGTTAGTGTTGAAGTGTCCTTGAGCAAGACTCTGAAGAACCCCTAATTGCTCCCGATGTGCAGGTTGGAGCCTTGCGTGGTTTCCTCCTCCATCGATGTGCAGGTTGGAGCCTTGCATGGTTTCCTCCTCCATCGATGTGCAGGTTGGTGCCTTGCATGGTTTCCTCCTCCATCGATGTGCAGGTTGGTGCCTTGCATGGTTTCCTCCATCGATGTGCAGGTTGGTGCCTTGCATGGTTTCCTCCTCCATCGATGTGCAGGTTGGGGCCTTGCATGGTTTCCTCCTCCATCGATGTGCAGGTTGGTGCCTTGCATGGTTTCCTCCACCATCGATGTGCAGGTTGGTGCCTTGCATGGTTTCCGCCTCCATCGATGTGCAGGTTGGAGCCTTGCATGGTTTCCTCCATCGATGTGCAGGTTGGAGCCTTGCATGGTTTCCTCCATCGATGTGCAGGTTGGTGCCTTGCATGGTTTCCTCCATCGATGTGCAGGTTGGAGCCTTGCATGGTTTCCTCCATCGATGTGCAGGTTGGAGCCTTGCATGGTTTCCTCCATCGATGTGCAGGTTGGTGCCTTGCATGGTTTCCTCCACCATCGATGTGCAGGTTGGTGCCTTGCATGGTTTCCTCCACCATCGATGTGCAGGTTGGAGCCTTGCATGGTTTCCTCCATCGATGTGCAGGTTGGTGCCTTGCATGGTTTCCTCCACCATCGATGTGCAGGTTGGTGCCTTGCATGGTTTCCTCCATCGATGTGCAGGTTGGAGCCTTGCATGGTTTCCTCCATCGATGTGCAGGTTGGTGCCTTGCATGGTTTCCTCCACCATCGATGTGCAGGTTGGAGCCTTGCATGGTTTCCTCCATCGATGTGCAGGTTGGAGCCTTGCATGGTTTCCTCCACCATCGATGTGCAGGTTGGTGCCTTGCATGGTTTCCTCCATCGATGTGCAGGTTGGTGCCTTGCATGGTTTCCTCCATCGATGTGCAGGTTGGTTCCTTGCATGGTTTCCTCCATCGATGTGCAGGTTGGAGCCTTGCATGGTTTCCTCCATCGATGTGCAGGTTGGTGCCTTGCATGGTTTCCTCCATCGATGTGCAGGTTGGAGCCTTGCATGGTTTCCTCCATCGATGTGCAGGTTGGTGCCTTGCATGGTTTCCACCATCGATGTGCAGGTTGGTGCCTTGCATGGTTTCCTCCTCCATCGATGTGCAGGTTGGAGCCTTGCATGGTTTCCTCCATCGATGTGCAGGTTGGAGCCTTGCATGGTTTCCTCCATCGATGTGCAGGTTGGAGCCTTGCATGGTTTCCTCCTCCATCGATGTGCAGGTTGGTGCCTTGCATGGTTTCCTCCATCGATGTGCAGGTTGGTGCCTTGCATGGTTTCCTCCTCCATCGATGTGCAGGTTGGTGCCTTGCATGGTTTCCTCCTCCATCGATGTACAGGTTGGAGCCTTGCATGGTTTCCTCCTCCATCGATGTGTGAATGTGTGAATGAAACGACGGTGGAGGGCTTGTCTAAGTGGTCCTTTAAGTGTAATTAATTCAGACTAGACCTGTACGTGCCCGTCGCCCACCGGCCTGCAACTTGGGAAATAATAATACCCGTTAACTTGTCATAGCACTCGTTTCAACTATCTGTCTGTGTCTCTTTTGTGCCCATACTGTATATGGAGATCTCTGATTGATTGAAATATTTATTAACAGTTTGCAGAATTACAGTACATTTCAAGCACAACTCCAACATGTGGTGGGTTAAGATTCACCCGTAGCTCCAACATGTGGTGGGTTAAGATTCACCCGTAGCTCCAACATGTGGTGGGTTAAGATTCACCCGTAGCTCCAACATGTGGTGGGTTAAGATTCACCCGTAGGGAGGCCTGCATATTTGCACTGGACAAAATGTCTTCTAAATCTAGTCAACCAGGCCTGCAGTAGGTTATGCACTGGACACATGTCTTCTAAATCTAGTCTACCAGGCCTGCAGTAGGCTATGCACTGGACACATGTCTTCTAAATCTAGTCAACCAGGCCTGCAGTAGGCTGTGCACTGGACACATGTCTTCTAAATCTAGTCAACCAGGCCTGCAGTAGGCTATGCACTGGACACATGTCTTCTAAATCTAGTCAACCAGGCCTGCAGTAGGCTGTGCACTGGACACATGTCTTCTAAATCTAGTCAAACAGGCCTGCAGTAGGCTATGCACTGGACACATGTCTTCTAAATCTAGTCAACCAGGCCTGCAGTAGGCTATGCACTGGACACATGTCTTCTAAATCTAGTCAAGCAGGCCTGCAGTAGTCTATGCACTGGACACATGTCTTCTAAATCTAGTCAACCAGGCCTGCAGTAGGCTATGCACTGGACACATGTCTTCTAAATCTAGTCAAGCAGGCCTGCAGTAGTCTATGCACTGGACACATGTCTTCTAAATCTAGTCAACCAGGCCTGCAGTAGGCTATGCACTGGACACATGTCTTCTAAATCTAGTCAACCAGGCCTGCAGTAGGCTATGCACTGGACACATGTCTTCTAAATCTAGTCAACCAGGCCTGCAGTAGGCTATGCACTGGACACATGTCTTCTAAATGTAGTCAACCAGGCCTGCAGTAGGCTATGCACTGGACACATGTCTTCTAAATCTAGTCAACCAGGCCTGCAGTAGGCTATGCACTGGACACATGTCTTCTAAATCTAGTCGACCAGGCCTGCAGTAGGCTATGCACTGGACACATGTCTTCTAAATCTAGTCGACCAGGCCTGCAGTAGGCTATGCACTGGACACATGTCTTCTAAATCTAGTCAACTAGGCCTGCAGTAGGCTATGCACTGGACACATGTCTTCTAAATCTAGTCAACCAGGCCTAGTAGGCTATGTACTGGATAATGCAGACTGGAGGAATGCAGACGACAAGATGACTCTTAACTTCCGCTTATTTCCTGCACGTTTACGCGGTCGCCTAGCAACCGAGAGTCATTGAGACGGTGGCGACAAGCTCCATCTAACTTAATCAACATAAATAAACAAATGACGTATTCATTGGTCAGTGGCACAAAATGAGTTAACATACATTTATTTCTCTGTGATATTGTTTTTCAGTAATGGCTGCCAAAGTGAGTGAGAGTGAGTCCCAGGTTGCAGAGTTCCAGACCAGGATGAACGCTACAGAGACCAGACTGGATGCTACAGAGACCAGCCTGGATGCTACAGAGACCAGACTGGATGCTACAGAGGTCCAGGTTGCAGACTTGGAGAAAGAAAGTGAAGGTAATTTATTTGGGGGCGGCAGTGGGTCAGCGGTAGAGTGGCCGGTAGAACAGGTGGATGGGAACCGTGAGGTTACCGGTTCGATCCCTGTGGAGTTAGTGTCGAAGTGTCCTTGAGCAAGACTATGCATGGTTTCCTCCTCCATCGGTGTGTGTGTGTGTGTGTGTGTGTGTGTGTGTGTGTGTGTGTGTGTGTGTGTGTGTGTGTGTGTGTGTGTGTGTGTGTGTGTGTGTGTGTGTGTGTGTGTGTGTGTGTGTGTGTGTGTGTGTGTGTGTGTTTGAATGAAGTGACGATGGAGGGCTTGTCTGAGCGTTCATTAATTAATTTGAGCTCAGAGAATAGACAGTGTGTTGATGTATTCATCATACAATCCACACATGAGAAAGCACATTAAACTACACTTAATGATTGTGAATATGTAACGATTATTATTAATGATTGAATTGATTTAATGGTAATCTTGTGTTGATTTCAGCTCATGCTGCTCAGCTGTCCACCGTAGAAACACACCTGACTGCTACTGACAACCAAGTACAGGATCTGAGGAGTGAGTAGATTTATTAAACATTGTTATAATGATCTGAGGAATAAGTCTATTCTATTTAAGGTTGGTATAATGAACTGAGGAATAAGTCTATTTATTAAACATTATGGTATAATGAACTGAGGAATAAGTCTATTTATTAAACATTGTTATAACATGAACTGAGTAGCAGGTGTAAAGGTTACAGTTTATGTATTTATCAGACGTTCTTAATCCAGAACGATTTACAGTAAGCAAGAACAACACATGGTGATACATCACATTATAGAAATAGAACAACACATGGTGATACATCACATTATAGAAATAGAACAACACATGGTGATACATCACATTATAGAAATAGAACAACACATGGTGATACATCACATTATAGAAATAGAACAACACATGGTGATACATCACATTATAGAAATAGAACAACACATGGTGATACATCACATTATAGAAATAGAACAACACATGGTGATACATCACATTATAGAAATAGAACGACACATGGTGATACATCACATTATAGAAATAGAACAACACATGGTGATACATCACATTATAGAAATAGAACAACACATGGTGATACATCACATTATAGAAATAGAACAACACATGGTGATACATCACATTATAGAAATAGAACAACACATGGTGATACATCACATTATAGAAATAGAACAACACATGGTGATACATCACATTATAGAAATAGAACAACTCATGGTGATACATCACATTATAGAAATAGAACACATGGTGATACATCACATTATAGAAATAGAACAACACATGGTGATACATCACATTATAGAAATACAGTAATTTTACAGTACATTTACAGTAAGCTACGGGCTAAGATGGAGTCCGTCCGCGTGGTCCAGCAGTGTCGTTTTTGTCGACTAAAACTATGACGAAAAAATGTTCGTCGACTACCTTTTTTCACTGATGAAAACGACATAAAAACTAAATAAAAACTAAGCTATGATGACTAAAACTATTTTGTCAACAGCTAAAAACTAGTCTAAAATGTTTCATAAAAGATCCAGTATGAGTCATTTTACACTTGGTTGCATGCTGAAAATAGCAGATGTACAAGCTTGTAGATCGGCTATTTTCATTACGACAGCATCAAGGCCCGCCAAAATACATTTTGTTTGACTAAATCAACTGTAGATTTAATCGACTAAAATCTTATGATATTTAGTCGACTAAAACTAGACTAACACCAAAACATTCCGGGTGACTAAATGTGACTAAAACTAAATTAAAACTATAAAGAGACTATGACTAAAACTAAATTAAAACTATTGAAGAGACTATGACTAAAACTAAATTAAAACTATTGAAGAGACTATGACTAAAACTAAATTAAAACTATTGAAGAGACTATGACTAAAACTAAATTAAAACTATTGAAGAGACTATGACTAAAACTAAATTAAAACTATTGAAGAGACTATGACTAAAACTAAATTAAAACTATTGAAGAGACTATGACTAAAACTAAATTAAAACTATTGAAGAGACTATGACTAAAACTAAATTAAAACTATAAAGAGACTATGACTAAAACTAAATTAAAACTATTGAAGAGACTATGACTAAAACTAAATTAAAACTATTGAAGAGACTATGACTAAAACTAAATTAAAACTATTGAAGAGACTATGACTAAAACTAAATTAAAACTATTGAAGAGACTATGACTAAAACTAAAATAAAACTATTGAAGAGACTATGACTAAAACTAAATTAAAACTATTGAAGAGACTATGACTAAAACTAAATTAAAACTATTGAAGAGACTATGACTAAAACTAAATTAAAACTATTGAAGAGACTATGACTAAAACTAAATTAAAACTATAAAGAGACTATGACTAAAACTAAATTAAAACTATTGAAGAGACTATGACTAAAACTAAATTAAAACTATTGAAGAGACTATGACTAAAACTAAATTAAAACTATAAAGAGACTATGACTAAAACTAAATTAAAACTATTGAAGAGACTATGACTAAAACTAAATTAAAACTATTTAAGAGACTATGACTAAAACTAAATTAAAACTATAAAGAGACTATGACTAAAACTAAATTAAAACTATTGAAGAGACTATGACTAAAACTAAATTAAAACTATTGAAGAGACTATGACTAAAACTAAATTAAAACTATTGAAGAGACTATGACTAAAACTAAATTAAAACTATTGAAGAGACTATGACTAAAACTAAATTAAAACTATTGAAGAGACTATGACTAAAACTAAATTAACCCCCCCCCCCCCTTTCCTGTCTAACTACTGTAAATATGTCAATAAAGGCAAAAAGCCCAAAATCATATCTTTAAAAAAAAAGATGGAGTCTGAAGGTTTTCAGACTACGGTGGAGGATTTCTCCAACCAAACGTTGGTTGGAGAAATGTACCTCAAATGTACCTCAGAGAACATTCTAGTATCTAGTGGTATTCTACAGTACTTCAGAGTACATTCTAGTACCACCAGATACTAGAATGTACTCTGAAGTACTGTAGAATAATTAAGTACTGTAGAATACTATACTATAATGTTACTGTACCAGAGATTAAAATAGGGTGCATTTTGCATCCCAAAACGCAGTTTATAGTTAAGGGACGCAATAAAACAACCACCTCTGCATCCACGGGATGCACTAATGTACTACTGTACTGTTTTTTATTCTAGTTTATTTTGCTAGCTTTAGTTATAATAATAATTTCTTCTTCTGTTTTCCACATGAATATAACCACATTATAACCATATAAAATGAAATGGGAGTTAAATGCTGCAATTTGTAAAAGATGGCAAAATATGACTCCTCACATGGTTGAAGTGGGACTCATAAAATGTCCCTGGGACTCATTTCTAAAAGACCATCCCTGCATCCTGGGACTCATTACATTGAAAACCTATTTACATCACTGCTGTACTCTGAAGTACTGTAGAATAATTAAGTACTGTAGAATACTATAGTATAATGTTACTGTACTCTGAAGTACTGTAGAATACTATAGTATAATGTTACTGTACTCTGAAGTACTGTAGAATACTATAGTATAATGTTACCGTACTCTGAAGTACTGTAGAATACTATACTATAATGTTACTGTACTCTGAAGTACTGTAGAATACTATAGTATAATGTTACTGTACTCTGAAGTACTGTAGAATACTATACTATAATGTTACTGTACTCTGAAGTACTGTAGAATACTATAGTATAATGTTACTGTACTCTGAAGTACTGTAGAATACTATACTATAATGTTACTGTACTCTGAAGTACTGTAGAATACTATAGTATAATGTTACTGTACTCTGAAGTACTGTAGAATACTATACTATAATGTTACTGTACTCTGAAGTACTGTAGAATACTATAGTATGTTACTGTACTCTGAAGTACTGTAGAATACTATACTATAATGTTACTGTACTCTGAAGTACTGTAGAATACTATACTATAATGTTACTGTACTCTGAAGTACTGTAGAATACTATAGTATAATGTTACTGTACTCTGAAGTACTGTAGCATACTATAGTATAATGTTACTGTACTCTGAAGTACTGTAGAATACTATAGTATAATGTTACTGTACTCTGAAGTACTGTAGAATACTATAGTATAATGTTACTGTACTCTGAAGTACTGTAGAATACTATAGTATGTTACTGTACTCTGAAGTACTGTAGAATACTATACTATAATGTTACTGTACTCTGAAGTACTGTAGAATACTATAGTATAATGTTACTGTACTCTGAAGTACTGTAGAATACTATAGTATAATGTTACTGTACTCTGAAGTACTGTAGAATACTATAGTATAATGTTACTGTACTCTGAAGTACTGTAGAATACTATACTATAATGTTACTGTACTCTGAAGTACTGTAGAATACTATAGTATAATGTTACTGTACTCTGAAGTACTGTAGAATACTATAGTATAATGTTACTGTACTCTGAAGTACTGTAGAATACTATAGTATAATGTTACTGTACTCTGAAGTACTGTAGAATACTATAGTATAATGTTACTGTACTCTGAAGTACTGTAGAATACTATAGTATAATGTTACTGTACTCTGAAGTACTGTAGAATACTATACTATAATGTTACTGTACTCTGAAGTACTGTAGAATACTATAGTATGTTACTGTACTCTGAAGTACTGTAGAATACTATACTATAATGTTACTGTACTCTGAAGTACTGTAGAATACTATACTATAATGTTACTGTACTCTGAAGTACTGTAGAATACTATAGTATAATGTTACTGTACTCTGAAGTACTGTAGCATACTATAGTATAATGTTACTGTACTCTGAAGTACTGTAGAATACTATAGTATAATGTTACTGTACTCTGAAGTACTGTAGAATACTATAGTATAATGTTACTGTACTCTGAAGTACTGTAGAATACTATAGTATGTTACTGTACTCTGAAGTACTGTAGAATACTATACTATAATGTTACTGTACTCTGAAGTACTGTAGAATACTATAGTATAATGTTACTGTACTCTGAAGTACTGTAGAATACTATAGTATAATGTTACTGTACTCTGAAGTACTGTAGAATACTATAGTATAATGTTACTGTACTCTGAAGTACTGTAGAATACTATACTATAATGTTACTGTACTCTGAAGTACTGTAGAATACTATAGTATAATGTTACTGTACTCTGAAGTACTGTAGAATACTATAGTATAATGTTACTGTACTCTGAAGTACTGTAGAATACTATAGTATAATGTTACTGTACTCTGAAGTACTGTAGAATACTATAGTATAATGTTACTGTACTCTGAAGTACTGTAGAATACTATACTATAATGTTACTGTACTCTGAAGTACTGTAGAATACTATAGTATAATGTTACTGTACTCTGAAGTACTGTAGAATACTATAGTATAATGTTACTGTACTCTGAAGTACTGTAGAATACTATAGTATAATGTTACTGTACTCTGAAGTACTGTAGAATACTATAGTATAATGTTACTGTACTCTGAAGTACTGTATAATACTATAGTATAATGTTACTGTACTCTGAAGTACTGTAGAATACTATAGTATAATGTTACTGTACTCTGAAGTACTGTAGAATACTATACTATAATGTTACTGTACTCTGAAGTACTGTAGAATACTATAGTATAATGTTACTGTACTCTGAAGTACTGTAGAATACTATAGTATAATGTTACTGTACTCTGAAGTACTGTAGAATACTATAGTATAATGTTACTGTACTCTGAAGTACTGTAGAATACTATACTATAATGTTACTGTACTCTGAAGTACTGTAGAATACTATAGTATAATGTTACTGTACTCTGAAGTACTGTTTACTACTCTGTCTTGTTGAAGCGGATACTGATAGTTGGATGTAAAGCTGCTGCACTGCAAGACAATACATTTAATACATTTGATTGGTGTATTATAGAAATGACAGTAATAATAAATAGTAGGCCTATAATATATGCTTTATAGTAATGTTTATAGTAATGTTTGTAATGTGATGTCTCTGTGTTGACAGACCCACCAAAGGTGGCGTTCTCTGTTGGGTTGAGTAACGATGGATGGGTTGGACCGTATAGTTCTGACACCACTCTGATCTACCAGAAGGTCTTCACCAACGTGGGCAACGGCTACGATCCATCTACAGGTTGGTTATGATTCATTATGATCTACAGGTTGGTTATGATTCATTATGATCTACAGGTTGGTTATGATTCATTATGATCTACAGGTTGGTTATGATTCATTATGATCTACAGGTTGGTTATGATTCATTATGATTCATTATGATCTACAGGTTGGTTATGATTCATTATGATCTACAGGTTGGTTATGATTCATTATGATCTACAGGTGGTTATGATTCATTATGATCTACAGGTTGGTTATGATTCATTATGATCTACAGGTGGTTATGATTCATTATGATCTACAGGTTGGTTATGATTCATTATGATCTACAGGTTGGTTATGATTCATTATGATCTACAGGTGGTTATGATTCATTATGATCTACAGGTTGGTTATGATTCATTATGATCTACAGGTTGTTTATGATTCATTATGATCTACAGGTGGTTATGATTCATTATGATCTACAGGGGGTTATGATTCATTATGATCTACAGGTTGGTTATGTTTCATTCCTTACTGACTGCCAGTAGCCTAGGCAGTAAACAATAGTGAATATACCTCTCGCGCTCCGCGTAGGTCGAGTCTTAATATAAACAAAGTCATGTGACGTGTAGGCTGACCGTGCGTCCCGGTAGGCTATATAAGCACGTGACAGCCCACACCCGGCCTCTTTTTTCTTCTCGCTACCTGACGTGAGTTCTGTATTGCAGGTCCAAAGAGTTGTTAAGACACTATATGTGTCGTGGTGTTGACATCCTGCCTGTGGCTATTGCCGAGAGCGCAAATTGTTGTCCTCTCAAGGCTGTGGTTGTCAAAATGATCACCATTTCTCTTTGTTTGTCTTGAGGATCCCTAGCTACAAACACTCTCATGTATTGTTGTTAAAGGGCTTCCTCCACACACTGGGTGTTGGCCGCGTGCTGCCGGTTTCCCACAGCACTCGCCTAATTTACCTAGTTATATTGTTTGTTTGATAATAAACTAATTAATTAATTCTTAATTTGATTAAGAATATTACATTACAGTCATTTAGCAGACGCTTTTATCCAAAGCGACTTACAATAAGTGTATTCAACATAGGTAGGGAACAAAAACTACTAATCACCAGAAGTCTTTAGTGCATTTTCTGCAAAAACAAGCAACCAAGAGTATACCTAGCGCTAAGGTAAAAGTGCAATATATCAGCTACCTATTTCCTTAAACAGATGAGACAAAATAGCTAAATCAAATGAGCATGAGCTAAAACAATTAAGTGTATCGACTAAACAAGATCCAATAAACAATACAACAATAGAAAACAAGCGTTCGTACAACTAGTTAACAACAAGTAGGTCAGGCAGAGAGGAAGGGTAGTGTTTCCTGAAGAGGTGGGTTTTCAACCTGCGGCGAAATATGGGCAGTGACTCTGCTGTCCTAACATCAGTGGGGAGTTCATTCCACCACTGTGGGGCCAGAACAGAAAAGAGTCGTGACCGTGTGGATCGGCCAGAAGGACCCTTGAGTGACGAGGCAATCAGTCGCCCCGAGGTGGCAGACCGAAGTGGTCGGGCAGGGGTGTAGGCATCGACCATAGCCCGGAGGTAGGAAGGAGCTGTTCCTTTCACTGCCCTATAGGCTAACACCAGGGTTTTGAACTGGATGCGGGCCGCTACGGGGAGCCAGTGTAGAGAACGGAGAAGGATGGTTGTGTGGGAGAACTTGGGGCGGTTGAACACCAGACGAGCCGCAGCTTTCTGAACAAGCTCCAGAGGTCTGATGGCAGATGCCGGAGCACCAGCAAGGAGGGAGTTGCAGTAGTCCAGGCGGGAGATGACGAGAGCCTGGATGAGCACCTGGGCTGCCTTCTCCGTGAGGAAGGGGCGAATCCTCCTGATGTTGTAGAGGAGGAATCTGCAGGACCTTGTCACTGATGCGATGTTTGCCGAGAACGTCAGTTGATCGTCCAGGGTCACACCCAGATTTTTCGCAGTCCGAGTTGAGGTCACCACAGCATTATCAATGGTGATGGCCATGTCTCGGTGCGGACAGCCCTTCCCCGGGAGGAACATCAGCTCGGTCTTGTCCAGGTTGAGCTTCAGGTGGTTTGTCGACATCCACGCCGAGATGTCAGCCAGACAAGCAGCAATGCGTGCCTCCACTTGGGTATCAGAGGGGGGGAATGATAGGATCAGCTGGGTGTCATCGGCATAGCAGTGGTAGGAAAAGCCATGGGAGTGGATGACAGCACCCAGAGATGTAGTGTAGAGAGAGAAAAGAAGAGGACCCAGAACCGAGCCTTGGGGAACCCCAGTTGTGAGCCTGTGTGGTTCTGACACAGACCCTCTCAGCATCACCTGGTAGGAGCGACCCGTCAGGTAGGATGCAAACAGGGAGAGTGCAGAGCCTGAGACACCCATCCCCTCGAGGGTGGAGAGGAGGATCTGATGGTTCACCGTGTCGAACGCTGCAGACAGGTCCAGGAGTATCAGGACGGAGGAGAGAGAGTTCGCTCTAGCGGCATGGAGCGACTCCGTCACTGCCAGCAGGGCAGTCTCTGTCGAGTGACCCACTTTGAAACCAGACTGGTTGGAGTCCAGGAGGTTGTTCTGGTGGAGATAGGAGGACAGTTGTTTAAAGACAGCACGTTCGAGAGTTTTAGATAGGAAGGATAGAAGGGAAACCGGTCTGTAGTTCTTGATCTCAGAGGGGTCAAGTGTCGGTTTCTTCAGGAGGGGGGTGACTCTGGCAGTCTTGAAAGTAGAGGGAAAGTAGCCAGATGTCAGATAGGTGTTAATAAGGTGGGTTAAGAAGGGAAGAAGTTCAGGTGCAATAGACTGCAACAGAGTGGATGGGACCGGGTCCAGAGAGCATGAGGTGGGGCGACTAGAGGTAACAAGGAGAAGGACCTCGTTAGGGGAGAGGGGAGAGAAGTGGGATAGAGAGGGGATGGGGGGGGGAAGAGGAGTAGATGAAGGTAGAGAGGGGGGGGTGGCAGGCAGACGGGTGTGGGTAGTGCGCAGGGCACCAGCCGGGGGAGGAGGGAAGGAGGATCGGATATCGTTCACCTTCTTGTCAAAGAAGTTGGCGAAATCGTCAGGGAGGAGGGACGAGGAGGGAGGAGGGGGTGGTGGTTGTAGGAGAGAGGAGAAAGTTTCAAAGAGTTTTTTAGGGTTGGAAGCAGAAGCCTGAATTTTAGTGCAGAAAAAAGCAGCTTTAGCAGCTGATAGAGAGGAGGAAAAAGTAGAAATGAGAGATTGGAAGGTGAGAAGGTCCTCCGGGAGGTTGCCATTTCTCCATTTGCGCTCAGCCGCTCTCAGGCTCCGTCTCTCAGTCCGCACTGAGTCCGACAACCAGGGGGCAGGTGGAGTTTGGCGTGCAGGCCTGGTGGTGAGGGGACAGAGATGGTCGAGAGAAGAGGATAGAGTAGAGAAAAGAAGATCTGTGGCGGTATCAGGGGATAGAAGAGCAAAGGATTCAGGGGCAGGGAGAGCAGAGAGAACAGAAGAGGAAAGATCAGTGGAGGAAAGTGAGCGAAGATTGTGACGTGAGGAAATCATGTGGGTAGGGAGGGGCTGTGAGGGGGGAGAGGAGAGAGAGAGAGAGTAGGACATGAAGTAGTGATCAGAGAGTTTCTTACCCTTTTCACTGGAAAGAGGAGTGACAGACAGGTTAGCAATAGAGCAGCCTCTGGTGAAGATCAGGTCCAGTTGGTTGCCCGCCTCATGGGTAGGAGGAGATGGGGAAATAACTAGGTCAAAGGCGGCGAGAAACGAAAGTAGTGGGTCTAGCTGCTTCTCAGTCGGGAGGTTGAAGTCACCCAGAAGGATGAATCCAGAGCCATCGACAGGGAAGTGGGAGACTAGATGGTCCAGCTCCTCCAGGAAGCCACCAGCAGGGCCCGGTGGGCGATAAACAACTGCAATGGTGAGCTTGACTGGATGAGAAACAGTGACCACATGAAATTCAAATGAGGTAGGAGAGAATTGTGACAGTGAAACCGGAGAGTATTTCCATTTTCTGGAAATTAGCAGACCAGCCCCACCACCTGTCCGCACGGCTCTGGGAGTGTGAGAGAAAGAGTACACATCTGACAGAGCCGCGGGCGTAGCAGTGTTTTCTGGTCTGATCCAGGTCTCAGTCAGAGCAAGGAAGTTAAGGGAGAGCAAGGATGCGTAGGCTGAGATGAAAGCAGATTTGCCTTCCACCACAGCCGAGTGGCAATTCCAAAGCCCTCCCGTTACCACTTGCTCGACGTGAGTTGAAAGAGTAGGATAGATGAGATTAGTTGTGTCGCGACATCTGGGTGTAACCCAGTGTTTGTGCGACCGCCAGGAAGAAGAGAGGACAGGAATAGGAAGAAAACACATTGTAGATCACTAAACAGATACTACAATACACTACTATATCTATCACACTACTATATATGTCACTAATCAATGCTACAGCTTATCGTTCAGTGACGAAGTCGGACTTTGACAAAGTCGCCTGTCGCCTTTGTTCGCCTGGCCTTCGTTTGCTGGCCGCCGCTTAACAGCTGACACTTTCAGCTGGTGGTATAAGGCCACTTCAACTGATTGCTAATCGTCTGCCAGGAGTGCTGGCTAAACCACCCACTTCACACTTCACAAGGAAATCAAGTGGGCTATACTACTTATCAAGTGGCCTATTACAGGGTGAAACTAATTACACTAGTCCAAAGTGCCACTAGCCTACTGCTTGAACACAAACAATACAACTATAAACTACAGACTACCACACAAGCTAATAATATAATACTAATACAAAAGCACTTAGAGTACCACTACCAGCAGTTTGCTAAAATACAAAATAATGCTACTTACTCAACTAGACAGAGGTCAGGAGCTCCGTTCACTTCAAATGTTGGTTACACACTATATATAATTAGATTCAGATTACTGGAGGTTCCCACACGGGCTGTGCCTGCACAGTCCTCGCTGGGATTGCCTAGTTAAATATCTGATGGACATTTGTTGTTTGATGATTAATCTAATCAATTAATTCATCTAAATAACTGAATTTGTTTAAAAAATTCAGATTACTGGAGGTTCCCACATGGTCTGTGCCTGCACAGTCCTCGCTGGGATTGCCTAGTTGAATATCTGATTGACATTTTTGTTTGATGATTAATCTAATTAATTAGTTAATCTAAATAACTTAATTTGTTTAAAGACAATTCAGATTACTAGAGGTTCCCACATGGTCTGTGCCTGCACAGTCCTCGCTGGGATTGCCTAGTTAAATATCTGATTGACATTTTTGTTTGATTAATCTAATTAATTAATTAATCAATCTAAATAACTTTAAAAAACTTTGGTTACTGGAGGTTCCCACGCATTCTGTGGCTGCACAGCTCTCGCGGGGATTGCCCAGTTAAGTGTCAAATTGACATTAAGCTAACAGCAGGCCATCTTAGCCTGACCGGTTAGCTACTCTGTTTGCTGGAGGTTACTCACGCGTTCTGTGATCGTACAGTTCTCGCTGGTATTGCCTGGCTATACAACTGGCTTGAGACTACTGAGCTATGGCGTGTACGTCCTGTAGCGCTCAGCTCCAAGTCGACGATGGACATGACTTGTGTCCGACATGCTTGGGGGTCGGTCATCTCAGGGAAGCCCTGACTGACCCATGTATGAACTGTGGCACTCTACTACTCTCTGTGAGAGAGGCTAGGCTGCGTGAGGTGGAGAACCTCCTGGTCAAAGGAAACCTCCCACCTTCTGGGGTCCCCGCTGGGGTCCCTTCTGATGGGAAGGTGAAGCGCAAACGCGGGTCTCGCGCAAACGCGGGTCTCGCGCCGAGCGCGGTCACCTGGCCCAGAAGAGGTCAACGGCGGCTGTCACGACTGCTCCATATCGCCAAGAAATGGACGATTTGCGGGCTGAAATAGAACGCCTTAAGGCGATAGTACGGCCACCGCCTCCCCCGCCACAGGCGGTCCAGCAGCCACCGCCTCCTCCGCCACAGGCGGTCCAGGAGCCGGAGGGCGATGATGATCTAGAATTAGATTACGATTATGAGGAGGATGACGCCATGTCAACTAGAGCTTCAGACTCTATGTTCCATGACGAGGATGATCCCCAGGTGAATAGTGTGCAGGCTGAGGATGGCTCAGAGACTTCCCGCAGAAGCTCGGGAGGCACTGAGCTGGGGATCGGGCCCTGCACATTGCGCGCAACACTGCGTGCTGCCCTGGCTACGATTGAGCTGGACGACCCGTCAGCTGCTCGTGGGGCGAGTAACCCGTTCTTCAAACGGGCTGCCGCTGCTAAAATGCCACCCTTTGCTGTCCCACCCTCGCCTGACTACCTAAGTCAGCTGAAGGAGTGCTGGGCTGAGCCGGGTGCATCTGCCCACCGAGGCAAGGATGCAAGGACCCTGGCCTCCATGGACAAGGCAGAAGAGCATGGACTGGTTCGCATGCCTCCTGTAGACCAGTGCATTGCGGCGCTGGTTCTCTCCCCAGATGAGGCACTGAAGGCAAGAACCCGCTGTCCCAGTGCGCAGTGTGCAGTCACTGACGACCTGCTGACAAAGGCATATGCTTCTGCTGCCACAATGGCCCGTTTGGGGAACTCTCTCTCTGTGCTCCTCCTCGCCCAGTCCAAGATCCTGGAGAGTGGGCCAGGGAGTGAGTTGGGCGACTTTAATGATGTGGCTCTTGAGTCCTTCGCGCTAATGTCAAGCGAACTTGACACGTGGCGCACGGGATCCGCGACGCCTGGGCTACTTGAATCCTCAGCCTCAGACCTGGCAACGTGACCAGGCGGCTGCAGGCAGAGGGCAACATCAGCCCAGAGGTGGGCAGCGGCTTCGCCAGCCCCAGCGTGGGCGAGGGCATAGCCGGCGCCCCCCCCAAGCCCCCATATAACCCCCCAGGCACAGCCTGAGGGTCTGGGGCCGGCGGTGGGCAGATTTTCACAGCAGCACCTGAATTACTGGGCAGACCATGCCAGGGATGCATGGGTCGTTACAACAATGTCCCAAGGTTACAGGCTGCAGTTCCGCCGCCGACCCCCACCACCTTCACGGGTCAGGGTGACTTCAGTCACAGACCCCGAGAAGGCCCAGTGTTTGTCTCAAGAGGTAGCCAAGCTCTTGGACAAACGAGCAATAACAGCGGTTCACCCAGGTTCACAGAACGATGGGTTCTACTCCACCTACTTTCTGATCCCAAAGAAAGATGGGTCTCTCAGGCCTATACTGGACCTAAGAGGGCTAAATGTGTACCTCAAGGTCCTTCCGTTTCGGATGCTTCGCACAGTCGACGTCCTACAGGCTATCACACAGGGGGAGTGGTTCACCACAATAGACCTCAAAGATGCCTACTTTCATGTGCCTATACATCCAGAGCACAGAAAGTACGTACGCTTTGCCTTTCAAGGCAAAGTCTACCAGTTTGCCGTTCGGCCTGTCTCTGGCTCCCCGCATCTTCACAAGGTGTATGAGGGCAGCCTTAACGTCGCTATGCCTGTCGGGAGTGAAGATACTTCCCTACCTAGACGATTGGCTCATTTGCGCCCCCTCGTTCAGGGAGGCGGAACAGGTGACGTCCAGAGTCCTCGCTCACATCGAGGCACTGGGCATGACCGTAAACCTCGAAAAGAGCTCGTTGCTCCCAACGCAACAGACCACCTTCCTCGGCATGTCCCTAGCTTCGGTATCGATGCAGGCACGACCGACTGCACAGAGGGTGGGGAGAATTCAGAACCTCCTGCGGTCTTTCCGCCTGGGGGCGAGGTTGACCGTCCTAACATGGCTCAGACTGCTCGGCATGCTGACTGCAGTCTCAGCAATCACTCCTCTGGGGCTGCTACATCTACGCCCATTACAGAGGTGGTTCAATGGCCTTCACATGGACCCCTGTCTACACAGGGGGGTCAAGGTCAGAGTCACTCGCAGGTGCCTTGGTTATCTCCGCCGCTGGCGGGACAATGCATTCCTGCTGAGTGGAGTCCCTCTCGGCTTGGTCCCGGCGAGACGAGAGGTGGTGACAACAGATGCCTCGCCTCAAGGTTGGGGCGCGGTATGGCAGAGGAGGTCAGTCCAGGGGGTATGGCGCTCTCGATGGAGAGGACGCCATATCAATGTGCTAGAACTCCGGACTGTTTCCCTGGCGCTGAAGCACTTCTTGCCCTTTCTCAGGGGGAAGCACGTGCTCATTCGGACAGACAGCACCTCAGTGGTGTTTCATGTCAACCATCAGGGAGGGACCAGGTCTCTGGAGTCCCTGAGGGAAGCCCATCGCCTGTGGACGTGGGCTTATCCTCTACTTTCCTCGATGAGGGCTATGCACCTGCCAGGCAGATTAAACTCTGTGGCAGATTATCTGTCTCGTCAGAGACTGCCCCCTGGGGAGTGGAGATTGCACCCCCAGGTGGTACAGTTGATTTGGGATCGGCACGGGGTAGCCTACGTAGATCTATTCGCCTCAAAAGGCATGACTCATTGTCCTCAGTGGTTCAGCCTGGCAGAGACCAGTGCCCCACTCGGGATGGACGCTCTCGCCAACGCTTGGCCGAGAGCGCTCCTTTATGCATTTCCCCCGATCCCCCTGTTGTTGCCTGTGCTTCACAGGGTGAGATCGTCAGATCACAGAGTTCTCTTGGTGGCCCCCAGGTGGCCCTCGAGAATATGGTATTCAACGCTCCTCAGTCTGTTGGACGGGGATCCATGGCAGCTTCCAGTGAGGATAGACCTCCTGTCCCAGCTGGACGGGAAGGTGTGGCATCCATCGCCGAGCCTCCTTCAGCTTTGGGTATGGCCACTGAAAGGGATCAATCACTCTTGAGTGGGCTAGGCCCCTCAATATGTGAGACCTTGCGGAATGCAAGGGCCCCTTCCACAAGGTTGGTGTACTCGAATTGCTGGGCTGCTTTCTCATTATGGTGCAGCGACAGGGGTCTGGACCCAGTCTCTTGCCCTATACAACACGTACTACATTATTTACAGTGTCTACTGGATGCCGGCCGTGCAGCCTCCACCTTGAAGGTGCACACGGCCGCTATATCCTTCAATCATAGCCATATTGATGGCAGGTCAGTTGGTGCGCATTACTGGGTGACACAGTTTCTGCGCGGTGCCAAGAGGTTACGCCCCCCTAGGGTGAGGCGTACTGCAGCTTGGGACCTGCCTCTGGTCCTGCAGGCATTGAGCAGGGCGCCCTTTGAGCCTATGGCTGGGTCGTCCTTGAGCTCGTTATCGATTAAGACTGCCTTTCTGTTGGCAGTTACGACAGCTAAGCGTGTGAGTGAGCTCCACGCACTTTCTATTAGCCCCACATGCCTTCGGTGGAAGGCTAGTGGCACTGGGGTCACACTTTGGCCGAATGTGTCATTCATGCCTAAGGTTCTGCCCCCTGATTATGTTAACCAGGCCATAGAGTTGGCGGCATTCCATCCTCCCCCGTTTACATCCGAGTTGGAGGAAAGGGCCCACTTACTGTGTCCAGTCCGTGCGTTGCAACTGTACATTCAGGCAACACGGGATATTAGACGCACAGAGCAACTGTTTGTGTGCTACGGCGGAAAGAATAGAGGAGGCGCGCTGTCTAAACAGCGGCTATCCCACTGGGTAGTGGATGCGATTAAGAAGGCTTATGAAGCATCTGGTAAACCTGCCCCCTCCGAGGTCATCTGCCATTCTACCAGGGGCATTGCCACATCCTGGGCGGCGATGAGAGGGGTGTCACTGGCGGACATCTGTGCGGCGGCGTCTTGGACAGCCCCTTGCACGTTCTCGAGGTTCTATCGCCTTGATGTGGCCTCTGGATCCTCACTGACGTCAGCGATCCTGCCACTGGCTGCTACGGCAGTTTAGTAGGTGGGTTCGATTCCTCGTGACACTTCTGGTATGAGTCATCCACTATTGTTTACTGCCTACTGGCAGTCAGTAAGGAATGAAACATAACGCAAGTTACGAATGTAACTATGGTTATGTGAATTCCTGGATGACTGCCAGTAATAACGGTCACTCGGAATCTTTCAGGGCGAGAAGATTCTTAAGAGGCCGGGTGTGGGCTGTCACGTGCTTATATAGCCTACCGGGACGCACGGTCAGCCTACACGTCACATGACTTTGTTTATATTAAGACTCGACCTACGCGGAGCGCGAGAGGTATATTCACTATTGTTTACTGCCTACTGGCAGTCATCCAGGAATTCACATAACCATAGTTACATTCGTAACTTGCGTTATGATTCATTATGATCTACAGGTTGGTTATGATTCATTATGATCTACAGGTTGGTTATGATTCATTATGATCTGCAGGTTGGTTATGATTCATTATGATCTACAGGTTGGTTATGATTCATTATGATCTACAGGTTGGTTATGATTCATTATGATTCATTATGATCTACAGGTTGGTTATGATTCATTATGATCTGCAGGTTGGTTATGATTCATTATGATCTGCAGGTTGGTTATGATTCATTATGATCTGCAGGTTGGTTATGATTCATTATGATCTACAGGTTGGTTATGATTCATTATGATCTACAGGTTGGTTATGATTCATTATGATCTACAGGTTGGTTATAGTGCTGCCGGAATTGTCCAAAAATTACATTTGGATATTCGTTTTAAAAACCCACGTGGATTCGAGCAATTCGACCCATTCGGATTTCGATTTCGATTCGGGGCCATTCGGATTTTTTAATAATTAGATTTAGACCAATACAACCTGAGACATAACATTTAAGATCACATTGCTGCCGCAACTCTCTCTCTCTCTCTCCGTGCATTGGCGCTGCTGAAAACCGAGTTGGAACACAACGCATGCATTCTCCCTTCTCCCGTAAAACTTCACCGACATTTTTTCTTAAATGAGCAATCCTACAACACATAGCCTTATCAAAACGAGGCACGGAGGCAGTATTAAGTCACAGAACACTGCATTGCTGCTGCTGCCGGACCGGCGCTGCAGTTCATCCTTACGCATTTTATTTATCTTTTTAAAATTTCCTGAAGGATAAAGTCGCTTCATGATTGAAGATTGATGAGTGATAGATCCGTGTGTTGTTGTCTAAATATACTCTCCCGTCCGTCCGAAACAACACCGAAGCAAAAATAAAAGTTTCGGTGTAGGCCAGGCCTGTCCCAGATTCTGATCACTAGGTACGCTGTTGACGGAAGATTTCACCCTTCTGAGCAGCGTACACTCACTGTGCAAATAACGTAAAAGGCCACCGCGGCCCCGCCCGCCCTGTGCCCACCGTTCTTTTCGCACCGTCTGTGCGCAAATAACGTAGCACGCTCTTTGCCGACTTTGCGCAGGGCGGGCGGGGGCCTTTTGTGAATCGGGGAACCTACGCAGCCTGCGTTTAGGAAGAGTCTGAGGCAGCTTATTTATTCTTCAATGTGTGGCGGTGTCGGCGTGTCGTGTGGCAAATGCAAATATAACTAATCTACAAGCTCACAACGCTTACCCATGACACCGTCTCACGAAAACTTGCACAGTATTTGAATTTTTATGATTCATTATGATCTACAGGTTGGTTATGATTCATTATGATCTACAGGTTGGTTATGATTCATTATGATCTACAGGTTGGTTATGATTCATTATGATTCATTATGATTCATTCATGTTAATTCAGGATCTCCAGATTGAAGGGTTAGTCCAGACCTGTTCGGGGAAATGACGTACGCAAAGTATGTGCAGAGTTTGGGTTGTGTGTAGTTCTGGTCTACCTGTAGATCTGGTCTACCTGTAGTTCTGGTCTACCTGTAGCTCTGGTCTACCTGGTTTACCTGTAGCTCTGGTCTACCTGTAGCTCTGGTCTACCTGGTCTACCTGTAGCTCTGGTCTACCTGTAGCTCTGGTCTACCTGGTCTACCTGTAGCTCTGGTCTACCTGTAGCTCTGGTCTACCTGTAGCTCTGGTCTACCTGGTCTACCTGTAGCTCTGGTCTACCTGGTATACCTGTAGCTCTGGTCTACCTGTAGCTCTGGTCTACCTGGTCTACCTGGTCTACCTGTAGCTCTGGTCTACCTGGTCTACCTGTAGCTCTGGTCTACCTGGTCTACCTGTAGCTCTGGTCTACCTGGTCTACCTGTAGCTCTGGTCTACCTGTAGCTCTGGTCTACCTGTAGCTCTGGTCTACCTGGTCTACCTGTAGCTCTGGTCTACCTGTAGCTCTGGTCTACCTGGTCTACCTGTAGCTCTGGTCTAGCTGGTCTACCTGTAGCTCTGGTCTACCTGTAGCTCTGGTCTACCTGGTCTACCTGGTCTACCTGTAGCTCTGGTCTACCTGGTCTACCTGTAGCTCTGGTCTACCTGTAGATCTGGTCTACCTGGTCTACCTATAGCTCTGGTCTACCTGGTCTACCTGTAGCTCTGGTCTACCTGGTCTACCTGGTCTACCTGTAGCTCTGGTCTACCTGGTCTACCTGTAGCTCTGGTCTACCTGTAGATCTGGTCTACCTGTAGCTCTGGTCTACCTGTAGATCTGGTCTACCTGGTCTACCTGTAGCTCTGGTCTACCTGGTCTACCTGTAGCTCTGGTCTACCTGTAGCTCTGGTCTACCTGGTCTACCTGTAGATCTGGTCTACCTGTAGCTCTGGTCTACCTGGTCTACCTGTAGCTCTGGTCTACCTGGTCTACCTGTAGCTCTGGTCTACCTGTAGCTCTGGTCTACCTGGTCTACCTGTAGCTCTGGTCTACCTGGTCTACCTGTAGCTCTGGTCTACCTGTAGCTCTGGTCTACCTGGTCTACCTGGTCTACCTGTAGCTCTGGTCTACCTGGTCTACCTGGTCTACCTGTAGCTCTGGTCTACCTGGTCTACCTGTAGCTCTGGTCTACCTGTAGATCTGGTCTACCTGGTCTACCTGTAGCTCTGGTCTACCTGGTCTACCTGTAGCTCTGGTCTACCTGGTCTACCTGTAGCTCTGGTCTACCTGTAGCTCTGGTCTACCTGGTCTACCTGTAGCTCTGGTCTACCTGTAGCTCTGGTCTACCTGTAGATCTGGTCTACCTGTAGCTCTGGTCTACCTGTAGATCTGGTCTACCTGTAGCTCTGGTCTACCTGTAGATCTGGTCTACCTGGTCTACCTGTAGCTCTGGTCTACCTGTAGCTCTGGTCTACCTGGTCTACCTGATCTACCTGGTCTACCTGTAGCTCTGGTCTACCTGTAGCTCTGGTCTACCTGTAGCTCTGGTCTACCTGGTCTACCTGTAGCTCTGGTCTACCTGGTCTACCTGTAGATCTGGTCTACCTGGTCTACCTGGTCTACCTGTAGCTCTGCCGGCCGTTCCAGGTTCCAGACTCAGATTCTGAGGAAACATTTTGTGGACCAATCTCTAGAATTATTAGTTAGATGTTTTGAAAATAGCAGATCTACAAGCTCACTACGTGACATGTTGTTGTTGAGCTTGTAGATCTGCTATTTCTAACGGTCTAATTATACAATATTGTAGGAGGGTTCATTCACACCGTTTTAATCTGTGTGTGTGTGTGTGTGTGTGTGTGTGTGTGTGTGTGTGTGTGTGTGTGTGTGTGTGTGTGTGTGTGTGTGTGTGTGTGTGTGTGTGTGTGTGTGTGTGTGTGTGTTTACTCTCTCTCTCAGGTATCTTTACATCAGACGTGAAGGGGGTTTATCAGTTCAGGTTCACTGCAGCTAACATCGGGTCACCAGAGTATGTGGATATCTATATGTATAAAAATGGTCAGCGACTCATGTATAACTATAGTAACAATAGTAATGGTGGTTCTTTTGTATATGTGTCTAATGGAATGATCGTAGAGCTGGAGCAGGGAGACACCGTTTACATGCGTTTACCTGTTGGGCACAGGCTCTTTGATACCTCAGACAACCACAATGTGTTCAGTGGTTTTCTGCTCTATGCTATGTAACTGTTACTACATTACATTAACACTGTTACTGTACCATTAACACTGTTACTGTACCATTACATTAACACTGTTACTGTACCATTAACACTGTTACTGTACCATTACATTAACACTGTTACTGTACCATTAACACTGTTACTGTACCATTACATTAACACTGTTACTGTACCATTAACACTGTTACTGTACCATTACATTAACACTGTTACTGTACCATTAACACTGTTACTGTACCATTACATTAACACTGTTACTGTACCATTAACACTGTTACTGTACCATTACATTAACACTGTTACTGTACCATTAACACTGTTACTGTACCATTAACACTGTTACTGTACCATTACATTAACACTGTTACTGTACCATTAACACTGTTACTGTACCATTACATTAACACTGTTACTGTACCATTAACACTGTTACTGTACCATTAACACTGTTACTGTACCATTAACACTGTTACTGTACCATTACAATAACACTGTTACTGTACCATTAACACTGTTACTGTACCATTAACACTGTTACTGTACCATTACATTAACACTGTTACTGTACCATTAACACTGTTACTGTACCATTAACACTGTTACTGTACCATTCACACTGTTACTGTACCATTACATTAACACTGTTACTGTACCATTAACACTGTTACTGTACCATTACATTAACACTGTTACTGTACCATTAACACTGTTACTGTACCATTAACACTGTTACTGTACCATTAACACTGTTACTGTACCATTACATTAACACTGTTACTGTACCATTAACACTGTTACTGTACCATTAACACTGTTACTGTACCATTAACACTGTTACTGTACCATTACATTAACACTGTTACTGTACCATTAACACTGTTACTGTACCATTACATTATATTGTGGTAACGTTACATTAAATAGACGAGTGTTTGTTGACCCCGTAATGTATTTATACATTCTGTCAATAATAAACGCTTATTAAAAAAGTACAGTTGTATAGTGTGTTTTACTGATTGTTTTAACCCTATAATACAATTTAGGCATTTAGCAGACGCTCTTAATCCAGAGCGACTTACATTAAGCAAGAACAAAAAGCATGGGAATACATCACATATATAAAAAGCATTTATCAAGAAACATGCGTAAGCTAAGAACGTAACTAGAACATATCTATATAATGACACTATACATATAAACTATACATATATATTACACTATGCTGTACATATATACTATGAAGTGCTATGACTACATACAATGCAATTATTGTGCTGTCTACATGACATGCTATAAGTCTGTTTAAAATGCTATCTAAGTCTAAAAAGTGCTGTCTAAGGGGGTAGGGTAAGTGCTATGGGCCATGGTGGAGTCTGAAAGGTGGGTTTTCAAACTACGGCGGAAACCACCTAACTCCATTTGAGGTTTTTGATTTTTGATTTTATTTGTTGCATAAATCAGAGCGATAGAACACCTGTCTGTGTGTGTTCATAAATCAGATCTATAGAACACCTGTCTGTGTGTTCATAAATCAATGCTATAGAACACCTGTCTGTGTGTTCATAAATCAGAGCTATAGAACATCTGTCTGTGTGTGTTCATAAATCAGATCTATAGAACACCTGTCTGTGTGTTCATAAATCAATGCTATAGAACACCTGTCTGTGTGTGTTCATAAATCAGAGCTATAGAACACCTGTCTGTGTGTTTTGGTTAAAACGATATTGAACCAATGAAAAGTATTAAACACTTCAGATAAAACCTCTTAACTCCATTGGACCCTCAAACTGTTATTTTTTATTATGGTGAGAATATCGTTAATGTCTGTCATCATTTTATATATCTATGAATTGAGAACCCTTAAACCTTTTGGCATGAAGTTGGACCACTGTTGATTTTGTCGACTAAGGCTTCGTACACACATAAAGAACGAATGTTCTTATGTGTTTATGTGTTTCATGGCCGCCCCAATGCTTTTCCAATGGAAGTCACATGGTTTGACCAAACACAGGCAGAGCACAGAACATTTGTTCTTTATGTGTGTACGAAGCCTAAAAGGCCTCACTCACGCCTAAGGGCCGATTCATACTCCTATTTTACCGCTGTTTCGGCGCTGTAGTGCCGAAATGATTTTGGCTCGTCAGAAATTTTCAGTAGCACCGAAGAGCCGACTTTAGGACGGTACCCGCCCCTCGAACCTCAAATGACATCACATTGTAGGCTCTACAGAGCCGAACCCCCCCCCCATGCAATAATCTGTTCCAGGGATAATCTAATCTATCCCTGGAACAACATATTTTCAGATATATTATATTTTCAGAAGCTCTTGTCGTCATTATCAAGAAAGGTGTTATTGTATGCGGGCTTAGTGATCATTTCATGATATTCTGTACCCGCAAAAAACAAAAACTAAAGGCTGGCTGCCACAAAGCAGTCATATCAAGGGACCTCAAAACCTCTAGTGAGGTCTTTAACCAAGAATTGGAGAGTCTGGATTGGTCCGATGATCTTAAAAGCACACTTGTCAAAGAAGCTTGGCTTGGCTTCAAAACCAAATTTACATCAGTACTGAACAACATGGCTCCTTTGAGAGCCATCAGGGTCAAAACCCGCTCGGAGCCATGGATGAATTCGGACATACGACACTCTCATCACTGACAAGCTTGATGTGGCCAACTACTTGAACATCTTCTTTACAAACATAGCAACAACGCTGGTTAACAATCTGCCCTCCCACTCTGGGCTCTTTGGTGTAGAGCACATTAAAACCTTCTACAGAAAGGTGTTTGTAAAGACGATTTTAAACTAGTTATGGTAACAACTGATGAGATACTTAAGAAACTGAGTGCCCTCCAACCCCACAAGGCCACTGGCCATGACAATATTCCCTCCAAATTTCTCAGAGACTCAGCCATCTCTATAGCTCCAATCATCACCCACATAGTAAACCTCTCCATCAAACAGGGACAGGTCCCCCTAGATTTCAAACTGGCCAAAGTAACCCCCTTGCACAAGAAAGGGAGTAAATTAGACCCCGGCAACTACCGCCCTATTTCTATTCTAAGCTCCATCTCAAAAGTGATGGAAAAAATAGTCTATGAACAGGTTGAAAAGTATCTTGCCACTAATAAATGAATGTACGAGTTCCAATCTGGCTTCAGAACATCCCACTCCACTGACACATGCCTTCGCATTTGAGCGACCACATCAAACGAGGTGGATGTTGGCAAATACTGCGGCATGGTCATGCTGGACCTCCAAAAGGCTTTTGACACCGTGAACCACTCCATACTGGTTAAAGGTATATTCAGTGATTTCACTTAATTCAAATATCACATATTTTTTCTTATTTTTTGGATAATCCTCCCTACTATAAAGGGTGCTGACCATATAAGGAGTTCCTCCCTGTCCCCAGTGAGCCCCTGGGGTCAAAAAACCCTAGTTTCGGTTTGGGCTTTGGGTGGCAAAGCCTTCATCCAATCAGGATGAGAGGGGCCTTCATCCAATCATGATCGAGTGGGGCGGGCCTTGGTGCACGTGCTGTTGGTCTGTTGTACTTCCCCCCCACTGTAGAGCGTGCATGTGCACATCTTGTTACCGGGGCGGACCAGGTTTCTTTCCAAATCACTGAATGCTCCTTTAACAAGCTTAAAGCAATTGGTTTCGATAGCACATCAGTGAGCCCTTCTGGTGTTTTAACTAGCATTATGTTGTACTTTAGCTGTTGAAAAATCGCAGATCTACAAGCAAGCTACGAGCTTGTAGGTCTGCTATTTTTGAAAAATCGTGAAAATGTGGCCCACATGTTTGAATACATATTCTTTCAGAGCGAACGTTTTTAACTCAAATCTTTGCTTCTGGGGAGGCCCCCTGGAACAACATATCTACATGAAACAGTTTGAGAACCACTGATATAGAAACATAGGGTTTTTCTGAAAACGGTCAGGATTTAGAAGACATTTGTAGAATCGACCTCAGGTCTAAATGGGTTAAATATCACCTGTGGTGGGGCTTTGAATGTATCTTCTTTTTTTTTTAAATATTTTTTATCCCAGGATTTTGTAACCCTGTGTCAATGATCTAATGTGATCCTGGGCTCTGCACACCCTCCGCCAACCTAGTCCCCATATATGGGGGACATGGGGAGAGCAACGGACTTGAACTCATGCTTCCTTCATGCCTGAGTGTCCAAGTTGCTCCTTTACACCTGACAGGGGGGAGTTTCCCTGGTTGGACGTAGCGCGTGGAAGGAACACGTTATTCCAACCAGTTCCTTTCCCCTCCATCAGGCGCCCCGGCTGGCCAGGGGGAGGCAGTTTAGAGACCAGGATTACTGCATGTTTTTGTGAGGGTACCTACCCTAGGGGACACGGGGAGAACATGCAAACTCCACACAGAAATTAACGTATCTTTTAACAGGGGATCCATTGTCAAAATATGCCAGTGTTTTTTAAGTATATTTATAAATACATTACCCAAAGGGGAATAGGTTATGAAACACTGGGGTATTTTATCCTAAACAGTTTTAGCTTTGGGTTGTAGGCATTCCTCCTGGGAGACATTATCACATCGTTTTTATGCCTCATCTAACTATAAATGTTCCAAAATGGGGACAACAAATGGGCACCTGGACCGGACGTAGGCAGAAATGCACTGGACTCAGGCGGCAACAGCCCAGCTGTAATGATCTGAAATCCCTTTATTTTAGATTGTTTTGTAGTAATCGTACAACATAAACATTACAGAGACTTTAGTTGTTACTGTACAATACTTTAAAACAGTTGTCATGTTGCACACATGCTTAAAATAGCTCTTGTTTGCGCCGCCCCTCGTTGAAAACAATGTACAGTGGAGTCCCATTCCTTTTTGCCTCAGTCTCAAAAGGACATTTATCAGAACCCAGAGGTACCTCTGATAGACACACCCACAGACCCACCCCACAGCAGCAATGACAATCCCTAAAACTGCAGTGCAAATTACTTAGCTGGAATGTATAGTTGCTGTGGCCTCTGTCCTACTGCCACCTACTGTCCATTTATTATATTACACAGTGGGTGAAAAAAACACACCCCTTAAGGCTAAACCCCACCCAACAGAGGTGTGGCTACCAGAGGTATTTTTTGGGCTGACTGACATTGATAGGTACCTACACATGTCAGCCCGGCAAAAAGGAATGGGACTCCACTGTATTTCCAACTCCAGCTTGTCCCTTTCCAGTCAGGCTAAGCAAAGCAAAGCAAAGTTCTTTGTTTACCCAGGGTGAATGGACTAAGCTCGAGATGCTTGTTAACAGCCAGACCCTGCTCATAGAACATTTCATGGTAGGGGTTCAATGCCTTGCTCAAGGGCACTTCAGCGGTGGTAATTTTAACGTGCCAGTCCGGGGATTCGAACTGGCGACCTTCCGATAACAAGACCGCTCTGCAAACCGTTCGGCCACCGCTGCATGAACAGCGCTCGGTTTCTGCCCCCTCAATGTCGTAACTCTTCTATTAGATGGCTCTGGGTTTCTGCCCCCTCAATGTCCTAACTCTTCTAT
>NC_136793.1:1994808-2001774 GCF_951216825.1 Electrona antarctica
GTACTCTACTGTACCTCCACTGGAGGGAAGTACTTTAATGTAGCCTGTACTCTACTGTACCTCCACTGGTGGGAAGTACTTTATGTAGTCTGTACTCTACTGTACCTCCACTGGAGGGAAGTACTTTAATGTAGCCTCTACTGTACCTCCACTGGTGGGAAGTACTTTAATGTAGCCTCTACTGTACCTCCACTGGAGGGAAGTACTTTAATGTAGCCTCTACTGTACCTCCACTGGAGGGAAGTACTTTAATGTAGTCTGTACTCTACTGTACCTCCACTGGAGGGAAGTACTTTATGTAGCCTGTACTCTACTGTACCTCCACTGGAGGGAAGTACTTTATGTAGTCTGTACTCTACTGTACCTCCACTGGTGGGAAGTACTTTATGTAGTCTGTACTCTACTGTACCTCCACTGGAGGGAAGTACTTTATGTAGCCTGTACTCTACTGTACCTCCACTGGAGGGAAGTACTTTATGTAGCCTGTACTCTACTGTACCTCCACTGGAGGGAAGTACTTTATGTAGTCTGTACTCTACTGTACCTCCACTGGTGGGAAGTACTTTATGTAGTCTGTACTCTACTGTACCTCCACTGGTGGGAAGTACTTTATGTAGCCTGTACTCTACTGTACCTCCACTGGTGGGAAGTACTTTAATGTAGTCTGTACTCTACTGTACCTCCACTGGAGGGAAGTACTTTATGTAGCCTGTACTCTACTGTACCTCCACTGGTGGGAAGTACTTTATGTAGCCTGTACTCTACTGTACCTCCACTGGTGGGAAGTACTTTAATGTAGCCTGTACTCTACTGTACCTCCACTGGAGGGAAGTACTTTATGTAGTCTGTACTCTACTGTACCTCCACTGGTGGGAAGTACTTTAATGTAGTCTGTACTCTACTGTACCTCCACTGGAGGGAAGTACTTTATGTAGTCTGTACTCTACTGTACCTCCACTGGAGGGAAGTACTTTATGTAGCCTGTACTCTACTGTACCTCCACTGGAGGGAAGTACTTTATGTAGCCTGTACTCTACTGTACCTCCACTGGAGGGAAGTACTTTATGTAGCCTGTACTCTACTGTACCTCCACTGGAGGGAAGTACTTTATGTAGCCTGTACTCTACTGTACCTCCACTGGAGGGAAGTACTTTATGTAGCCTGTACTCTACTGTACCTCCACTGGTGGGAAGTACTTTAATGTAGTCTGTACTCTACTGTACCTCCACTGGAGGGAAGTACTTTATGTAGTCTGTACTCTACTGTACCTCCACTGGAGGGAAGTACTTTATGTAGCCTGTACTCTACTGTACCTCCACTGGTGGGAAGTACTTTATGTAGTCTGTACTCTACTGTACCTCCACTGGTGGGAAGTACTTTATGTAGTCTGTACTCTACTGTACCTCCACTGGAGGGAAGTACTTTATGTAGCCTGTACTCTACTGTACCTCCACTGGTGGGAAGTACTTTATGTAGCCTGTACTCTACTGTACCTCCACTGGAGGGAAGTACTTTAATGTAGTCTGTACTCTACTGTACCTCCACTGGTGGGAAGTACTTTATGTAGCCTGTACTCTACTGTACCTCCACTGGTGGGAAGTACTTTATGTAGCCTGTACTCTACTGTACCTCCACTGGTGGGAAGTACTTTATGTAGTCTGTACTCTACTGTACCTCCACTGGAGGGAAGTACTTTAATGTAGTCTGTACTCTACTGTACCTCCACTGGAGGGAAGTACTTTATGTAGTCTGTACTCTACTGTACCTCCACTGGAGGGAAGTACTTTATGTAGTCTGTACTCTACTGTACCTCCACTGGTGGGAAGTACTTTAATGTAGTCTGTACTCTACTGTACCTCCACTGGAGGGAAGTACTTTATGTAGCCTGTACTCTACTGTACCTCCACTGGAGGGAAGTACTTTATGTAGTCTGTACTCTACTGTACCTCCACTGGAGGGAAGTACTTTAATGTAGTCTGTACTCTACTGTACCTCCACTGGAGGGAAGTACTTTATGTAGCCTGTACTCTACTGTACCTCCACTGGTGGGAAGTACTTTAATGTAGTCTGTACTCTACTGTACCTCCACTGGAGGGAAGTACTTTAATGTAGCCTGTACTCTACTGTACCTCCACTGGAGGGAAGTACTTTATGTAGTCTGTACTCTACTGTACCTCCACTGGAGGGAAGTACTTTATGTAGTCTGTACTCTACTGTACCTCCACTGGAGGGAAGTACTTTATGTAGCCTGTACTCTACTGTACCTCCACTGGAGGGAAGTACTTTATGTAGTCTGTACTCTACTGTACCTCCACTGGAGGGAAGTACTTTATGTAGCCTGTACTCTACTGTACCTCCACTGGTGGGAAGTACTTTAATGTAGCCTGTACTCTACTGTACCTCCACTGGAGGGAAGTACTTTATGTAGTCTGTACTCTACTGTACCTCCACTGGAGGGAAGTACTTTATGTAGTCTGTACTCTACTGTACCTCCACTGGTGGGAAGTACTTTATGTAGCCTGTACTCTACTGTACCTCCACTGGTGGGAAGTACTTTAATGTAGTCTGTACTCTACTGTACCTCCACTGGAGGGAAGTACTTTATGTAGTCTGTACTCTACTGTACCTCCACTGGAGGGAAGTACTTTATGTAGCCTGTACTCTACTGTACCTCCACTGGTGGGAAGTACTTTAATGTAGCCTGTACTCTACTGTACCTCCACTGGAGGGAAGTACTTTATGTAGTCTGTACTCTACTGTACCTCCACTGGAGGGAAGTACTTTATGTAGTCTGTACTCTACTGTACCTCCACTGGTGGGAAGTACTTTAATGTAGTCTGTACTCTACTGTACCTCCACTGGAGGGAAGTACTTTATGTAGTCTGTACTCTACTGTACCTCCACTGGAGGGAAGTACTTTATGTAGTCTGTACTCTACTGTACCTCCACTGGAGGGAAGTACTTTATGTAGCCTGTACTCTACTGTACCTCCACTGGAGGGAAGTACTTTATGTAGTCTGTACTCTACTGTACCTCCACTGGAGGGAAGTACTTTATGTAGCCTGTACTCTACTGTACCTCCACTGGAGGGAAGTACTTTATGTAGCCTGTACTCTACTGTACCTCCACTGGAGGGAAGTACTTTATGTAGCCTGTACTCTACTGTACCTCCACTGGTGGGAAGTACTTTAATGTAGTCTGTACTCTACTGTACCTCCACTGGTGGGAAGTACTTTAATGTAGTCTGTACTCTACTGTACCTCCACTGGAGGGAAGTACTTTATGTAGCCTGTACTCTACTGTACCTCCACTGGTGGGAAGTACTTTAATGTAGTCTGTACTCTACTGTACCTCCACTGGAGGGAAGTACTTTATGTAGTCTGTACTCTACTGTACCTCCACTGGTGGGAAGTACTTTATGTAGTCTGTACTCTACTGTACCTCCACTGGTGGGAAGTACTTTATGTAGCCTGTACTCTACTGTACCTCCACTGGTGGGAAGTACTTTAATGTAGTCTGTACTCTACTGTACCTCCACTGGAGGGAAGTACTTTATGTAGTCTGTACTCTACTGTACCTCCACTGGAGGGAAGTACTTTAATGTAGTCTGTACTCTACTGTACCTCCACTGGTGGGAAGTACTTTATGTAGTCTGTACTCTACTGTACCTCCACTGGTGGGAAGTACTTTATGTAGCCTGTACTCTACTGTACCTCCACTGGTGGGAAGTACTTTATGTAGCCTGTACTCTACTGTACCTCCACTGGAGGGAAGTACTTTATGTAGCCTGTACTCTACTGTACCTCCACTGGAGGGAAGTACTTTATGTAGTCTGTACTCTACTGTACCTCCACTGGAGGGAAGTACTTTATGTAGCCTGTACTCTACTGTACCTCCACTGGTGGGAAGTACTTTATGTAGCCTCTACTGTACCTCCACTGGAGGGAAGTACTTTATGTAGCCTGTACTCTACTGTACCTCCACTGGTGGGAAGTACTTTAATGTAGTCTGTACTCTACTGTACCTCCACTGGAGGGAAGTACTTTATGTAGTCTGTACTCTACTGTACCTCCACTGGAGGGAAGTACTTTATGTAGCCTGTACTCTACTGTACCTCCACTGGTGGGAAGTACTTTATGTAGCCTGTACTCTACTGTACCTCCACTGGTGGGAAGTACTTTATGTAGTCTGTACTCTACTGTACCTCCACTGGAGGGAAGTACTTTAATGTAGTCTGTACTCTACTGTACCTCCACTGGTGGGAAGTACTTTATGTAGTCTGTACTCTACTGTACCTCCACTGGAGGGAAGTACTTTATGTAGTCTGTACTCTACTGTACCTCCACTGGTGGGAAGTACTTTAATGTAGTCTGTACTCTACTGTACCTCCACTGGAGGGAAGTACTTTAATGTAGTCTGTACTCTACTGTACCTCCACTGGAGGGAAGTACTTTATGTAGTCTGTACTCTACTGTACCTCCACTGGAGGGAAGTACTTTATGTAGTCTGTACTCTACTGTACCTCCACTGGAGGGAAGTACTTTAATGTAGCCTGTACTCTACTGTACCTCCACTGGAGGGAAGTACTTTAATGTAGTCTGTACTCTACTGTACCTCCACTGGAGGGAAGTACTTTATGTAGCCTGTACTCTACTGTACCTCCACTGGAGGGAAGTACTTTATGTAGCCTGTACTCTACTGTACCTCCACTGGTGGGAAGTACTTTAATGTAGTCTGTACTCTACTGTACCTCCACTGGAGGGAAGTACTTTATGTAGTCTGTACTCTACTGTACCTCCACTGGAGGGAAGTACTTTATGTAGTCTGTACTCTACTGTACCTCCACTGGAGGGAAGTACTTTATGTAGTCTGTACTCTACTGTACCTCCACTGGTGGGAAGTACTTTAATGTAGTCTGTACTCTACTGTACCTCCACTGGAGGGAAGTACTTTATGTAGTCTGTACTCTACTGTACCTCCACTGGAGGGAAGTACTTTATGTAGTCTGTACTCTACTGTACCTCCACTGGTGGGAAGTACTTTAATGTAGTCTGTACTCTACTGTACCTCCACTGGTGGGAAGTACTTTAATGTAGTCTGTACTCTACTGTACCTCCACTGGAGGGAAGTACTTTATGTAGTCTGTACTCTACTGTACCTCCACTGGTGGGAAGTACTTTATGTAGTCTGTACTCTACTGTACCTCCACTGGTGGGAAGTACTTTAATGTAGTCTGTACTCTACTGTACCTCCACTGGAGGGAAGTACTTTATGTAGCCTGTACTCTACTGTACCTCCACTGGAGGGAAGTACTTTAATGTAGCCTGTACTCTACTGTACCTCCACTGGAGGGAAGTACTTTAATGTAGCCTGTACTCTACTGTACCTCCACTGGAGGGAAGTACTTTATGTAGTCTGTACTCTACTGTACCTCCACTGGTGGGAAGTACTTTATGTAGTCTGTACTCTACTGTACCTCCACTGGTGGGAAGTACTTTAATGTAGTCTGTACTCTACTGTACCTCCACTGGAGGGAAGTACTTTATGTAGCCTGTACTCTACTGTACCTCCACTGGAGGGAAGTACTTTAATGTAGCCTGTACTCTACTGTACCTCCACTGGAGGGAAGTACTTTAATGTAGCCTGTACTCTACTGTACCTCCACTGGAGGGAAGTACTTTATGTAGTCTGTACTCTACTGTACCTCCACTGGAGGGAAGTACTTTAATGTAGCCTGTACTCTACTGTACCTCCACTGGTGGGAAGTACTTTATGTAGTCTGTACTCTACTGTACCTCCACTGGTGGGAAGTACTTTATGTAGTCTGTACTCTACTGTACCTCCACTGGAGGGAAGTACTTTATGTAGCCTGTACTCTACTGTACCTCCACTGGTGGGAAGTACTTTAATGTAGTCTGTACTCTACTGTACCTCCACTGGAGGGAAGTACTTTATGTAGTCTGTACTCTACTGTACCTCCACTGGAGGGAAGTACTTTATGTAGTCTGTACTCTACTGTACCTCCACTGGAGGGAAGTACTTTATGTAGTCTGTACTCTACTGTACCTCCACTGGAGGGAAGTACTTTATGTAGCCTGTACTCTACTGTACCTCCACTGGAGGGAAGTACTTTATGTAGCCTGTACTCTACTGTACCTCCACTGGAGGGAAGTACTTTATGTAGCCTGTACTCTACTGTACCTCCACTGGTGGGAAGTACTTTATGTAGTCCTGTACTCTACTGTACCTCCACTGGTGGGAAGTACTTTAATGTAGCCTGTACTCTACTGTACCTCCACTGGAGGGAAGTACTTTATGTAGTCTGTACTCTACTGTACCTCCACTGGAGGAAGTACTTTATGTAGTCTGTACTCTACTGTACCTCCACTGGAGGGAAGTACTTTATGTAGCCTGTACTCTACTGTACCTCCACTGGAGGGAAGTACTTTATGTAGCCTGTACTGTACCTCCACTGGAGGGAAGTACTTTAATGTAGTCTGTACTCTACTGTACCTCACTGGTGGGAAGTACTTTATGTAGTCTGTACTCTACTGTACCTCCACTGGAGGGAAGTACTTTATGTAGTCTGTACTCTACTGTACCTCCACTGGTGGGAAGTACTTTATGTAGTCTGTACTCTACTGTACCTCCACTGGAGGGAAGTACTTTAATGTAGCCTGTACTCTACTGTACCTCCACTGGTGGGAAGTACTTTATGTAGCCTGTACTCTACTGTACCTCCACTGGAGGGAAGTACTTTATGTAGCCTGTACTCTACTGTACCTCCACTGGAGGGAAGTACTTTATGTAGTCTGTACTCTACTGTACCTCCACTGGTGGGAAGTACTTTATGTAGCCTGTACTCTACTGTACCTCCACTGGAGGGAAGTACTTTATGTAGTCTGTACTCTACTGTACCTCCACTGGTGGGAAGTACTTTATGTAGTCTGTACTCTACTGTACCTC